>NW_024081819.1:0-519737 GCF_003009895.1 Hyaena hyaena | reverse complement strand
AAATAAATAAATAAATAAATAAATAAATAAATAAATAAATAAACATTAAATAAAAACTCCTACACGTCTTTCACATGTAAAAATACTTCTAAAATCAATAAGGCCTTATTCAACAAATACATTCATCCTTATTTGTAAGAAATTTTATGTGTTCAGGTATACCTTTGCTTCTTACATGGCAATGGCAAATTTTTGAAGCAATCTCATTCTCCATCAATAGAGGCCTCGTTATATTCACATGAATTGATGGTGGCTGTACAAGCTGGTCTAGCTCCTGGGGAAGATGATTTGACTATGTCTACCAAATTATGAATTAATGGTCCCTGTAACATAGATCTCTCGCTTTGGAGGGATTACTTTACAGACATACCTATATTTGAGAAAGGTTCTCTTCTGCAGTATTGTTTGTAATAACCAAAGAAGTCTGGAAACAGTGCACCTGTCTGTCTGTAGAGGATTGGTCAAATAGAGTACTCCCACAATAAAATGTTGTGCAGATGCCAGCCAAGGATGGGGAAGCTCTTTCTGAATGGATAGATAAAGATGCTCAGGGTATCTTGTTAAGTAAAAAAAGCAAGATGTAGAGAAGTGTGCATAGTATGCTATCTTTTGTATTTAAAAAAAAAAAGTGGAGAGTAGGAAAAAAATGGGTAAATGTATGCTTACTCGTATAAAAACTCTTGACTGACAGATAAGGAACAATGAAAGTGGTTATCCAGGTGTGGGTAGAGGGTTGGGAGAAATGGCATATGGAGGAGACAGGAAGGAAAATTTTCACTGGCTATCTTTTTATTCTAATCAGGCTTTCCTCCTCATTATTCCACCCAAACTGCTCTTGTTAAGGTCAACAATGACTTCCACTATGCTAAAATCCAATATGCCTTTCTCCATAGTCACCATACTTAGTTATCAGGAGCATTGAACACACTTGATCTGTTTCTATGCTGAAATACTGTCTCTGTTTAGCTTCTGGACTCCACATTCTCTTGGTTTCTCTCCTACCTCACTGGCCCTTCTCATTCTTCTTTGCTGGTTTCTTCTCTTCTATCTCTCAATGTTGGAGGGCCCCAGGGCATAATCTTAGGGATATTTTCTGTCTACACCCACTTCTATGGTGATCAAATCCGGTCCTGCAGCTTTAAATAGTTTGTCTTTTATTTTGGTAATTCCCAAATTTCCACGCTCAGATCTGCTCTCTTTCTTGAACTTCAAAGCCAAGTAATAGTGATAGTCATTTCAAATTTAACGTGTCCAAATCACTCCCTGCTCTTCCTTTTGAAAATCTGCTCTGCCTTCGACATTTCAGTTGAGGGAAACCAAATGATCTGGTGCTTGGGCCCAAATTCTTATAGTTACCCTCTCATACCCAATGACCAACCCAACCAGTGTTCTTTACTTTCAAAGTTACCACCATGGTCTACAATCATCGCTTCCTAGATTACTGAAACACCTCCTGACTGGTCTCCCTACTTTGACTCTGGCCCCTCAGTCGTATTCTCTACCCAGCAGCCAGAATGACTCTTATATACTTCATATCTTATTACTCCTCTGTTTAAATTCCCCCTAGGGTTCCATAGCACAGTAAAGCCAATGCCTTACTGTGGCCCATAAGGTCCTCATATCACCCCCAAGATGTGCACACATTAAAGAGACAGGTGCATACGTTAAACGTATATATACATTCATATATACTTCTGGAGTATACCCAAGAAACTGGTCATAATGGTGGTCCCTAGGGTAGCTCGGGCATAAGGATGAGCAGGAACTTGTGTTTCAAGAAGCATCACTTTGTATTATTTTGAATTTTGTATCAAGTACAAATAATATCTGCTCAGAAAATAAAATCAAATAAGAATAAAAGGTTGCCATTGTGAGTTATATTCCAAAGTTCCAAAGTTAACACAATTTATTAGAATTAAGATATGCTAATTCTCCTTTAATAGGAAGAATGGACCCCAAGACTTGACTGTAAGAAATGTCTGATTATATTCAAGTGTCTGAAGAAAGGATGTGTCTTAGAGAAGTGCAGTCAGCCACAATAGCATTGCAGAAGCAAATTTGTTCAGTGCCCACCAATCACCAACCGGTGGAGAAATCTTGATCAACCCAAAATACTCTTGACCAAGCGTTTGGTCCAGTAGAAAGCCATAACTATTCCATCCAAAAGAACATAAAGGATGAAAAATTATGCGCCCCCACCTCCTACCAGCAAACTCTTCCTGGGGAAGTGTTTCCCTGTTGAGCAAGGATGCTGCAGGACCAAGAAGACAGTCTACCCTCCCATAATCCTCCTCTGAATATTTGAGTCAGGCAGGCAAGGCCATCCTGACTTTGGAGATGTTACTGCTTATAACATCAGTGAGGCCATCTCTATTGTCTCTTCATTCAACTCTTGGATTTCCAATAATTCATTGCTTGTCTATGACAAATTTTCACTTGTCCGCAGACAAGTGAAATGAGAAAAAATCAGAAATGAGAAAAAAAAAACATAGAGTAGTTACTTTCAAAAATTGTTAATCTGTTGACTCTGGTGTCAAAATGCCTTCCATAAAACTCTAGTCTTGGTCCCACTGTTATTTCTAGTGGCATTTAATATAATTAATGTCCTCTCTTCTAATTTCCATATTCATGAACAAGCTTTAGATCATTATTCAACTTTTCCCACTTGCCAGGAGCAGAAGTGAATGCACGAGCCAGCCATAACTTCTAAAGATTCTGATTCCTGGATCAGTTGTCTCTGTTGTAAATAAATAAATGGCCAGGCACTTTGGTGTTTAGACATCTGTCTCAAGATTGTTTAATGTGAATATGCCCACAGAAGAAAAATTTGCTCTCAAGATTTACTGTCTGGAGACCAAGGGCAGCCCCTAGGTTATGGCAAATTCACAATCTTCTTCCAAGTCCTACTACCCCTATCTTCACCCCAACCTGCAAATACAGACAGGAGCAAATAAGAGAAATTCTAATGCTGTGCCCAGCAATCTAATAAAATTAGGCATGTCTAAGATTTGATACACTGAGTCCCTGCCAAGTCTGTTAGCTGTTCACCCTCTTTGATTAGGGGCAAAATTTATCAAGCTTGAGCAGACCACTGAATTCTGAAGTGCTTCAAGACACATTGTTATTGACCATGAATGCTAAGTTATATAGACTTAAGAAGACTTCTTTAGTTACTGTAAAAAAATAGGTATATTTATATTTGTTTGGTATTTTCATAAAGAAATATTAGAATTCTGCACTAGAAATTAATTGGAATTAAGGAAGATAGGTTAGGGGCAGGAATAGGAGTGATACGTTTTGTGCTAAACCCTTCAAATCATTTTGAGTTTTGCACCACAGAAATATATTACCCACTGAAATTAAGAAAAAAGTAACATCTATGGGCCTGGGTGGCTCAGTTGGTTGAGCGTCTGATTCTTGATTTCAGCTCAGGTCATGATCTCACGGTTCATGAGATCAAGCCCTGTATTGGGCTCTGTGATGATGATGCAGAGCCTGCTTGGGATTCTCTGTCTCTCTCTCTTTCTGCCCTTCTCCTGATTATTCTCTCTCTCTCAAAATAAATAAATAAGTTAAAAAAGATTTAAGAAAAAGTAATATCTATATCTATATGGAGCCTTGTACCTATTGGAAGATTTTTGCATGAAGCACAAAGTCATGCCACACGTTTGGTTTTCTCTCCTCATCAGGGGATAAAATCAGATCCCTCTGTAGACCAAGGACCTATAGGGATTAATATGTGTAATAATAGCATCTTCTAGTTTCTATATTTGATGCTTAGACATCTTGGGATCTTGTTTTTATTGGAGAGGCCGTCCCTCCCAGGATTGACCAATTCCTAGAGATAGTAAACAACTTGCCTTTGAGCACACCTTTCATACGCAAACCAGCCAGTGCAGAACTCACAACCCCACCACCTCCTTTATGGGCTCTCATACTTTAGGCCACTGTCCACCTGCCCTAAACATCCCGAGGCCAGATATCCGACAAGTAGAGACAGCCCTTATGCCCCAGAGCCCACTGAAATTATTCAACCTAGCCAATCCTAAAGCTGCTTACCTTGCCTCTGTTTCTGTCTGTAGAAATCACAAAAAGGCTCTTGCCCCCAGGCCCTCCCTTCTGTGCCTCCTGACCAGCCCTAGTGTCTTTCCATGTGGCCCAGTGTGGTGTTGAGCCTTCCTCCTCTTGGGATCTGTGAGTAACAGACTATCTTTTCAGTGGCAATCATCTGATCTGGTGGCCTTGCCATACTTGTATAATCATAAAATCTATATTTTAATTTTTTTGAGAGAGAGAGAGAAAGAGAGAGCAAGGGAGGGTCAGAAAGAGTATCCCAAGCAGGCTCTACACCAGCAGCACTGAGCCTGATGCGGGTCTCAAGCCCATGAAACATGAGATCATGACCTAAGCCAAAACCAGGAGTAAGACTCTTAACCAACTAAACCATGCAGACAGCCCCTCCCCCCTATAAAATCTACATTTTAAAACAGTCTGAGCCTAGAGTAGAATACTGATTTGCAGGGGACACATTAGCGCACCCGACATGGGTCAGAAATGTCACCTGCAATAAAAATGCTTGTAATTTGACAGAATGCCCTCTTAAATGAAGACCAAGAGTGCATTCTTTCCCTAGCAGGAGAACGCAGCCAAGGTGAGGATGCATTGCTAAGGGCGGTTTGGCTGCCAACACCGCTGCATATATTTCTATTAATGAATGTTCTATCTGTGAGAACTGTGTGGTTATTAATCAGCTCCCAGTCTGCTCAATTACCAGGTAGCTTGTGCTTGTCTGCTGTCCCACAGCAAGGACACGTTCTGCCCAGCATGTCAATTCTGCAGGCTCATCAGAGGGCAGACCTAGATCATGTCCTCACTGTGCATCCTCACTTCAAGCAAAGGTCCTCCATGAAATACAGCATCTATTTACAACACAAAGAGCAGAAGACAGCCCCCCCCACCCCACCCCCCGCCCAGTCCTGCCTCTAACTAGCCTTTGCTGAAAGTTCCTTTGGAATAGAAAACTTAGGAAACTTTCATTTGATTTGCCAAATAATTGTTTTAACTGCATACCCCTTCTCAGGGCCTCTCTAGAGGAGTAAATGAATTTCTTGACAGTGGTTCTCACGATTCAGTAATAAAGGGCAGTGTCCATGCCACCTCTGCCAAGGGCTTCCTGGTTACCAGGGCAGCACAAGAGACGTGTCACAGAAGAAATAAGATGAGAGGCAGGTTGTTCTAAAGCAGTGTCTGGAGAAACGTGTGGGCAAGAGTGCAAACTTCCCACATGAACTTGAACTCCTCTGCTGCTGATTCTCTGAACTGATGGTTTAGAAGCTCAAAGTTCCTCATTCTTTTACTTGGAAAAAATTCTCGTCTCTGCTGGTTTTTTTGTAACCCTTCAAAACTGGAATATTTCATGCAAAAAGTCCCAATTTCCAGCTCCTACTGAAAAACTGGGAGAACTGGCCACACTGGGCTCACACTACTGGGTGGAACAGTCAGCTAAACAAAGCAATGGGAATGGCTCCCTTTCTACAGTGCACGAGCTGTGTGTTTGCTCCAGTCCCCACCACTCCCCAGTGACCTTCCAGTAGCGAAGGCCAAGTGCTAGCAACCAGTTACCAAACCACTTAAGGAAATATTTATTTGTACTTTTGATTCTTTCAATTGTGGGAACATGAAGAATGAGGCTACATTGTGTTTTTCCAGGAAAAAAAAAAAAGGAAGCCAGAGAATATTCTGATGTGCTTCATAGGAAACAAATATCCCAACATCTGACCCTTAGTTGAGAAATCTCACGGTGTGCTAAATGGAAACAGTGAGACTTCTTCAGTGAAGGCAGAGAGAGGTCTCATGGAGCCAACCTTGGGACCTGATGGGGAAATACCATCCAAGTCAGCTGAGAAGCAAAGGCAGCCGCCTGACAGTGGCTGGATAGAAGGGAGAAGCGCTTCTGGGGAACAGGGATAATGAAGGTCAACAACTGAAATGTAGGTAGTGATTCACTAAATGTGGTGATTGATTCTAGTCTTAACTGTCAGGCAAGCAGCCCCATCCTTGGACAGAATGGAATTCACCGTGAAGAGAAGAAAGGCAACTGGTCAACCCCCATCAGTCACCCAACAGCCTACTTGAAAACAGAGTGCATTAAACTGAAGGCAGCTGGAAGGCAGAGGGAAATGCAGGTTGCATGGAAATTCCATATGCTATACACTTGGGTCACGGAGATTTCCTAGGATTTCCAAGAGGAACATGGAGAAGGTGGACAGATGACCCAAAGTCAAAAAAACACAAAACACAAACTGTTTACTCACTTTTCATTTTGGACAGATTATTCCCTAGGGTGAGAACAGAACATATTTCCTACAGAACAATGAGACCAGAGTGCCCCGTGGCCAGCCCTGAGGCCACAAAGAATAAAAAGAGCCATACCTTGACACACCAAACATCTTCAATCCATGAGTAGAGTAATACACTTTATTTAATTAAAATAGATTAAAAAACAGACTGTGTAAAAGAATTAGGATTCTCAATAATTTACTAGTATTTACATTAGCAAACGTTGGTCATTAGTAGACACCATGAGGAGATAAGCACACAGAACCCAGACCCACCTGCTCAGGGGCTAAGAGGAGATGCAGTGCTTTCCTGTTGATTCCCCGCTGCAGGTCAATATGGCCATGACATCATTGAGCTTGGTAAGCAGCAGGAGAGGTGAATTTCCCGTGGTCCAGGGCTTAGAACACTGCTACCCCACGCTGCCCAGCTGAAGAGGTGCTGGCAGGACCAGGCAGGAACTCTCTTCCTCTTGAGAAGAATCAATACTCCTCAGTCCCCGCTCACGGCACCTGCTCGGCAATGGTCTCCCCTGTCCCCGCAGCCAATACGCGCCATTCACAATGACCCTTCTGTGAAGAGGCCCTTTGGCTGACACAAAACCCACAGTTTCCAGATAGAAGGTGAAAAACAGAAATGAAAGCCACACATCCTGGTTCCCAGGGAAATCCGGGATTACCTAACATTCCCTGCGTATGTCGTCCAGAACTTGGCAACCCAACACAGTCTCACAGGCAATGTTTTGTGCGCTTGTCGAGAGAAGGAATGGTGGGGAGGGATGGTGGCTGTGCGGCCCTGGGCCCACTGCACCCAGAGGAAGGCTCCTCTCCAGGAAGCAGTCAAAGAGAAAGGAGGAACGTGGCCAGGCCCTGGGTGCTGCCAGGGCACCCACATGTCCTGCAGGCACTTGTGACAGGTCTCCCACACGGGGGTGGGGAGCGAGTCCCAGGGGTGCAGACACAGGCTGGTAGTGTCGGGTGCAGAGGGAAGAGCCCTCAGAAGCAGCAGGCTGTGTGGGACTCTGATGACCTGGCTGACCTAAGGGTCAGCTCTCGCTCCAGGAAACTCCACTGCTCCACTGGCAGGACACCTGGGCCTCTCAGGCACCGTCCCCCGCAGAAGCACCACCTGGCCCAGGCCTGGGGCAGAGGCTTTGCCCACTGCCCAGCAGTCAGGGTTGAGGGACGGTGGGGGCCCAACAGAGACTCAGTCCAAAATGTCCGTCTCGAAGGGGACCAGGTGGTAATAGGATAGGTTGGTGACATAAGCTGCTGGGTCATCGCCATCCTCCAGCTCTGAGGTAAACTCACTGCCGTTCTCAAACCTGAAACGGAAAAGTTCAGAGGTGAGGGCTGGGGCTGGCTCACTGACTCCCCATCCCCACTGAAGTGGAGGAAGAAAGGGCAGAAGGTCATTGGCAGCAGGGCGCTTCAGGGTCAGTTCCAAACACTGCAGAAAGGCCCTTCCATGATGCTCTTCAGGAGGCATCAGACCAACAGGCCGGGTCCTTTAATGCATGAAGTGTGGGAAGAGTCATGATTACAAATTATTTAGGTGAAATGGACCCTTCTCCAAAGACTGTGATAGCTCTGGTTTTTACTGCCTTAGAGACTGCTATTTGTATTCATTAGCCAATATTTACTGAGGCATTCATTCATTCACAGAGCGATTATTTTTCTCTATCTAGGGATCGTTCTGTGTCTGGGGACACGGCAGTTAGCCAGGCAGGGAGTAGGTCTGTGGGTCTGTGGGAATGCACGCGTACCACATGCTGGGCCCTGCAGACAACAGCAAAGATGAGTGAGAGAAGCCACTGTGGTCACAAGCTGACAACCTAACCACGTCCCTGGGACACGCTCACGGGGGGCTACAGGGACAGAGAGCAGCCGTCCAGAGAAGAGCTAGGCAGGTAGGGGAGGCAGTGGAGGTTCACAGATGGAGGGCTCCTCCTAGAGGGGGCCTTCATCTGAGAGGGGGTGTGCACGGGAGGAGGGGAGGCAGGTGAATATGTCCTCCAAATATAAGATGACTAACACCTTCCTGACATTGATTCCCATGAATTGAAACCATTTCCAATCCCTGTCTAATGAAGACATGGCCTCCTAAGCTAGAAAAAAGACTCCAAATTAAAAAAAAAAAATGCTTCACAGAGAGAAAGAAGCCCCTGAAAGACATTCACCCAAGGAAGGGAAACAGAGAAGCTGCTTTCGCTGTTCCCACTTTCATCCTCAGTCCTGACAAAGCAACAAAGCAGGGCAGGGCAGAGGTGGGCTGAGGCGCCCCCCCCCCACCCCAGGCTCTCCCAGGAAAGCGGGGCCACAGCGCACATTGTGTCCCTGGCACTAAGTAGTACTGCTGGAGTAGCTCCGCAATGCCTGTAAAGGTTTGGCATCACCAGGAAGGGTATGAACTGGGCAAACGACATGGCAGGGGGCATCTGCTTGACTGCACCGGCCAGAGAGCCACATAAGAGGCCCAGCCTGCCCGTGCGGAGAGCACTGGGCAGACTCCTGCGGATTCAGAGGTGGGGCTTCCAGAGAGGCAGGCTTCCTCTCAGTGGAAGTTGAAATTTTAAAGTGTTGGAGGAGGTTTGAAATTGGACAGAAAAGGCCACAGAGGTGCGTCTTCTTTAACTCCGGGGGGGGGGGGGGGGTGTGTATGTGTGGGGCCTCGGCGCACGTGCAGGGGAAGGGCTGCCCCCCCCACCCCCCGCTCCTCCTCCTCACTCTGCCCGCCCGGTGGTAGCTCCAGAGATGTAGCTGTGGATGTGAGTGTGCGCAGCCAGCCAGGCAGCATGTCTGGTGGAGAGAAGACCTACTCTCCAATTTTATATTACAGGATGTGATGTCTCTTCGGGAAAAGCAGCATTGGAATGAATAAAAAGAGGACTTTTGGGTGCAGAGAAAGGCTCAAGCCAGGGGAGGGACAGAACCAAGATGCAGCCCTGTGGGAACAGCTTCTCACCCTTTCCTACACCACCTGCCCTCAGGTCAGGTGACCCTGAGAACCCAGGCTGGGAGGGGGGCTGGGATGCTGGGGAAGGTGAGTCACCAGGCTGAGTCCGGTGGCCCTGTCAGCCCCCAATGGCCCTCACCAGGTGTGGCAAATACGTCTGCTCCTAACCTGTGAGGACAGACTGGGGGCTGCCTCATCCCTGAGTGAGTTTCCTGGAAGCCCGGCCACCACTCCAGCCAGCTAGGATGGTCACCAGGCAGAGGCCCCACTGTCACGCTGACTCACATCTCTGTTAGGCATATCCCTCCCATTCCCTGAATGCAGTGGGGTGTCCCTGTCCTGTGAACTGGAACCTGCCCTCCCACGGAAGCATGGAGACTGCCTGCTTGGCTTTACGGCACAGGTCCTAATGGCAGGCTTGACAGCACCAAATTCACCGTGTTGGGGCCAAATGGTCACGCCTGGGTACCACCGAGGACAGCTGTGGCAGGGAGGCAGAGCCCTGTTACTCACTCATCATCTCTCTGTGACCTCCCACCCCATCGTCACCTCCCTCACCTGCCTGGAAGCCCTGTGCAGTGTTAAAACAGGCTGCTTCTGAGAGAGCCCAGCAGCAGATCGTTAGCTCAGCTGTGCTGCTCTACATTAGGCACCTAGAAAAAACCCTGGCAAGCCCCAGTCAGGAATTCCCTCTAAATGCTCCCCTGAGCCGTGTGGAGGCAGACATTTCTTTGTTAAGCTTTTCTGGTACCACAGGGCTTTTTATTGCTCACTTCCTGCCAGCTGGGCATCCTGGAGTCAGGGGGCCACAGACTGGGGGTGTATCATGCTTGTCCATGTGAAGCCGCGGGGGTCACATGACCACCCTTGCTTTCTCTCTGAGTGCCTCTCCTCAGCAGAACTATGCACAGTTCAACTGGCTTGTCAAATTGGGCCAGGTGCAGAGATGGCCTCCTTAGGCCTCCTGATGGTGGAAATGGTCCCCCTTGGGAAGACTGTGGGGCCAGAGCCAGGACCCTGCAGGGTGATGAGGAAGGGTCTCCACCTGTTTCTCCTCTGCCAAGATACGCCCTCACCAGAAGTTCCTCCTGTGAAGTTAAAAGTCCTCTCCTTTCCATCACCCTGCTTAATATACAGCCATCTTGTTTCCCCATGGTGCCAGCCCTGTGCCAGCATGGAAGACCTTTAGGTCAAGAACTATGAGCTACCTATATACACATACAGTGGGTGCAATGCCATGTGGTGCCATGCAGAAGAGACAATAGCATTTCAAAGAAGGGCCACCCCTTACAGCCTCACGAGCATATCCTTTTACACAAGCATTTCATGACATCGCCATTGTGAGGGATCCCATCCACCTAGGCAAGTGGGCGCTGTTGGCCAGAGCCAGTTCCACGGGCCTGACAAGGCTCCTGCTGTGTGACACAGCAGGGGTCCAGTAGAGGAAGCTCCGGTCACCTGTACATCCTGGGGTCATGCTCTGCTCTGCAGTCTGCTGGCCTTGCGTGTGTCTCAGCACATGAATCTCAGTTCATTTTTATTTGCAGCTCAGCGGCTGGGGCAGGATGTAGGACTCCAAGGCCCCTTGATCCCGGGCTGTGCTGCCCATGTATCACCCACAGGGAGACCCTGAGCACTCAGAGCTGCCTGCGGGGGCTCCTGGGCCGAATGTCTCACAGTCACCATCTGAGATCTTTACAATGACCCTGTGAGACCATAGTGGGCCCCACTCTGAAGAGAAGAGAAGCTGGAAGAGGTTAAATAGCTTTCTGAAGCTCACACAACCAGGAAGAGCCCTGGGATTGGCCTGGGAGGTCAACAGAAGCCAAGGTGTGATGTCCCCTCAAGCTGCCTCCCAAGGATCCCCAAGGACATGACCTGGATGTGCACCAATGATGGAGGCTGTGCCTCTCGGGGACCCCAGGTGTTGGACTTTCCTAGAGCACTTATTATGGTCAAAGTTCCTTGTTATTAGAGGAAGAACAGGGGAGGCAGTGGTGTGGCTGGTGGTCCCACCTTCACTAATCAGACTCCACTAATCAGCAGGCCCAGCAGGGCCAGGCCTTAGCCCATGGGTACACAGAGGGCACCTCAGAGTCAGGAGAACCTCCAGCCCTGCGATGTAAGACCATGCAGGTGATGCTTCTCCCATCCCAGGAGACCAGGCCCTTTGAGTGAGGAGGCCTACAGCCCCCATAGCCCCTCAGGGCCCAGCACAGAACAGACCTGAAGCCTGGCAACCTCTCCTCAATGCCCCCTCACAGCTAGCTGCTTGCTCCCAAAGGGTTTATTTATCAAGCTCTCACTGTCCCCTAGAAGAGGCAAACATTAGATATTAGGTATTTAGATAAGAATCCAAATACAGGTAGGATGCCTCAATGATCTGGCCATATCTATTTCCTCTAGAGCTCTGGCTGGGCAGTGAGCCCCAGCCCCCAGCACCAGCTGACCATTCAGGGAGCCCTTCTATAAAATTATATTCAAATCAATGTACTTACAAATGCTCTGCGGGATCCACACCCAGGTGTTGGTCTTTTCCGTTTGGTATACTGTGGTCAATAACAATTGTTTCTGTATTTGCTAAGCAAAATCCATTGGACCTCATGATTTCTGAAAAATGAGAGCAACAAAGTAAATATGCAAGAGAGGCCATAAGTTTTGGGCTTATATCAATCTCCCGACATCCCCCTCTGTCTACTGCCCCAGATTCTCCCCCACACTGTGAGAGAACATTCTGCACCCCAGAGGCCCATTCTGGAGCTCTGTCACACAGATTCAGGAGCTGATGCCAACCTCCACAGAAACCACACCTGTGGGCCCCACACAGGCCAAGAAGCACACTGCTACCCCCGAGAAAGATGCCCTGGTTGTACCAGCCCTGTCCAGATGCCTTCCCCATTGGTTTAAAGCTGGGGTATAAAGAGTACTGAGCTCCAATCTATTGGTCTGGGTTTGGGTCCGGGTCCATCACACACTGCCATGAGGCTCTGCACAGGGTATCCAATCTCCCCTGTGCCTGAGATGTGGATAACACTGTCTACCACCCTGGGTTGCTGTGAGGGTCAAATGAGATCAGTATGCATTTATATTTATATTTAAGTTTATTTATTTATTTTAAGAGAGAAAGAGTGTGCGAGCAGAGTAGGGGCGGGGGATGGGAGGGGGAGAGAGAGAGAGAGAGAGAGAGAGAGAGAGAATCCCAAGCAGGCTCTGTGCTGTCAGCAGAGGCTGTTGTGGGGCTCAAGCTCCCTAACTATGAGATCATGACCTGAGCCGAAATCAAGAGTCAAATTCTTAACCGACTGAACAACCCAGGCACCCTGAGATCAATATGCATTTTAAACCAATGGGCAAATTCACTTTTTTACTTTATATAATTCTGTACACAAATTGATTTTTTTTTTACCTGCAAGCACAAATTTTGGTAATTAAAAAGGCCAACAAAGAAAACGTCTTCATATGCCTACATAGGCTGTTTGGGGTTAGCTTCTGAGGGTGGAAGTCTGGTGCTTACCCAGCACTGGGAGAGGAAAGAAAAGGGATGCATGAATGGGTGGTAGCTGAAACAGCACCAGCTCGGGGCCCAGACACTGCGGCTCAGCCCAACAATGAGTTCCATGGTCTTGGGATTCAGCATCCTCAACTGGAAAATTTCAGAATAGTGATCTCCTTTGAAAGGAGCCTTTCAACTCTGAACTCCCATGAACTTCCAGATTCCATCACGTCATCTGGTCCATTTAAGTATGAGGAGCCAGTGTGGCTTGATTCACCTGTAATATCTGGTGTAGCTTGTATTTACATTTCCCCAGGGAATGTGTTTCTGTCACTTTAGTAGGTTAAACACACTCCAAGAATATATCTGGTAGCCATTACCAGTTCTCTTTGTTGTAGTTCTCCAGCCCTCTCTGAGGCTGGCTTAGCTCCTAACCTCAGCTCTTAGCTAAGCTTCATGTTCATGACCCTTGTCTGTCTTCTCAAATCAGGCCTTCTATTTACTTCACCTTAAAAAGCATGCTTAAGGGGCACCAGTCAATTAAGCGTTCAACTCTTGTATCAGCTCAGGTCATGATCTCACAGTTCATGAGGTCAAGCCCCGCATTAGGCTCTGCACTGACAGTGCGGGGCCTACTTGGGATTCTGCCTCCCTCTCTCTCTGTCCCTTCCCTGCTTCCTTTCTCTCTCTCTCTCTCAAAATAAGTAAAAATAAACTTTTAAAAATGCTTACAATAGACTCCAAATTTCTGCGGCATTCTCAAATTGGAAGGATTAATATTTTCCCATTCAAGGTCTAACACATAGAAACACACACAGCTCGACATATCTTCCCTCTCCTACTGGCCTATCCCAGCCAGCAAGACATCCCTCACTGTCCACAATCTCAGTGGGCATCTGATGCAGTTGTCTGGGGGACTGTTTCTTTTTTTTTTTCCTTATATCTTGTATTATTAGATTAAATAATTTAGATTATTTTATTCCCATGCATGGATTTGTTTTCATAAGTATAATTATAACTTCCTATTTATTTTTAATCTTTCTAGGTATTGGTTCTCAGTTCTCCGAATTTTTCTCCATACTAAGAGAATTAGGGAAACTACACAAAAATGAACAAAGAAAAATGGGAGATTTCCTCCTTACCCCCACAGGACTAAAATGACTCTTGCGCAGTCAGATTTGCCTAGGAATTGCTAAAATATCTTCTTGACTTTCTGCAGAAATGACAGCTCAAGTTCCTTTGGTTTTTTGAAACACCAGCCCAGTTAGTCACACTCTGGGTGACATCAGCACATTGCTCTTCCTGCCCACCCCACCAGGTCGAAGCCAGCCCACCTGGTGCCCACCCGCCTTCCCTGTGCAAGAACAAGCATGGAGACTCATGGAGAGCCTGAGTCACTAGATGGAGCACCAAAACCCAAGGAGAAGTCAGTGCTTGGAGCCTCTGGGAGCAATGGCATTTCTGTGTGAGAGAAGATGACTCTGAAGATGACTAACTCTTAACAGGAAAGACTGAGATTCCCTCGCCACTCAAATAAAAATGCATGGCAGCAAAGAACCACTTGCTTTATTGAGTTTTACTAACTGACTCAAATATGTCTGTCTCAGAAGCACATAAAACCTCAGCCAACTGACAGCTTCCCACCCCTTCTCCCACCCCTTTGCTAAGGGAATTTGGAGGGGAAAACCCTACAAGTGAAAACAAATGTAGATTCAGCAAAACATTTCTGAACACGTTTCTGAAGAGTTGCCTTGCATGGGACCTTCTGAACTTCCTAATCTTTCTTAAATGTGAAATTTGGAGTTCTAAAACATGGAATCTGCCCATCCCCCAGAACAGATTTGTAACAAATCATCCCTTAACTGCCTAGGCAAAGAAACCTCTGTACACAATCATGTGGTCTAATTGTTTGCAAGGCAAGCTGGAAACTCTAGTTCTGCTGCTTGTGCCTGGGGAACAAGTTACTTCTTGCTCAGTTTCTTCATCTGCAAAATAGGAATAATGGTACCCATCCCAAAAGACATAGGTGGAGATGACATGAGACAGTATTTGTAAAGAATCTAACAAATGTGGAGGGTTTGAATAATAGTAGTGAAGATATCATTATTGCTAACGTCTTAGTATCTGTCATGTCATGCAAATAGAAAGAACCAAAGAAAATGTTATGATTACAGAAAAGTGTTAACCTCCGAAGCCTATCTTCAGACATATTTAAATGTGAATTTCTTAGGAGTCAGCTTAGTACCTATAGCAAAAATCGCTGGCCAGTGTAACTGCTTTAATCACATACATGACTGATTCCATGAAGTAGTGCACTTTCAAGCTACTTTTCTGCATTCATATATGTTTTCACACGAAGAGTTCTGTTTTGCCATTTCTTAACTTTCTATTTTAAGCTAATTTTAGAATTATAGAAAAGTTACAAGAACAGTATAGAGTTCTCACAGAACTTCCCCCAGCTTCTCCTGATGTTATTATTCTACATAACTATGGTGCTGTGAAGAAAACTGGATATAATTAAATACTTCCCCTACTTGAGTGTCACAGGCTTTTTCACTGATGTCCCCCTTTTTTTCTGTTCCAGATCCAATCCAGGACCCCTTATTGCCTTGAGTTGCTGTGTCCCAGTTTTGTACAACCTCTGACGGTTCTCAATCTCTCCTCTCATCTCTCATGAAAGCAACACTTTGGGCGGGACTGTGAGGTATTTTATCGAAGCTCCCTGGATTTGCCTGATGCTTTTGCGATGTGACCAAGGTGGTGCGTTCCAGGCAGGAATCCTGCAGGCTGACCCTGCGTCCCCAACGTGCATCCTGCCAGGGGGTGTCTGCTGTCAACAGGCCTTGTTTCCAGAATGTCCATCAGGTTTGCTTGCATAAGAAGTTTCTGCCACCTTTACTCTTTCTCTTTGTGGTTAATAAATATCTCAGGGGAGATGCACTGAGACTGTGCAAAACCTCAAACTTCTCCCCACCATCTACCAATGGATCTTTTCTGCAACGATTATAGCTGACCCTTGAACGATACAAGTTTGAACTGTGTGGGTCCACTATATGTGGATTTGGTTTTGGATAAATACAGTACAGAACTGTAAATGTCTTTTCCTTATGATTTCCTTAATAATGTTTTCTTTCCTCTAGTTTACTTTTATAAGACTATAGTATATAATACATATAACATATAAATACATGCTGTCAACTGTTTATGTCATTGGTAAAGTTTCTGGTCAACACTGGACTACCAGTAGTTACGTTTTGGGGGAGTCAAAGTAATACATGGATTTTCGACTGTGGGGGGTGGGTGCCTCTAACTCCCGTGTTGGTCAAGGGTCAACTGTACTACTGTGGCGTTTGTCTGGTGACGACTTTACTATAGTTTTAGCTGTAGCCATGTTTTCATATGCCCCTGAGGCCATCATTCCTTCAGTTCAGTAATTCCTACATTCCTCTTTTTCAGCAGACACTAGCTCATTTCTGAAAGCATTCATAGTATAGCCACCGTCCATCCAAATCCTCTCTCCCCTTATACTTTCAGCGCAGTCCCAAAGTACCCACCTCTTAATTAATTGGCTACTGGACTAACCTTGTAAGGTGAAAATTAGAGTTGAGATTGTACAGATGCTTGGTTAATGAAATATGAAATTATAGTTCATTTCCAGTAGCCCCAAACCTGAATAAATTATATTTTTATGGCTTATGTTGATTAGTCCAAAATCTCGGCTGGGGTTTATGCTTAAAAGCACAGACACACCCATAGTGTAGAAAACTATATTGGGGCGCCTGGGTGGCTCAGTCGGTTAAGCGTCCGACTTCGGCTCAGGTCATGATCTCACAGTTCGTAGGTTCGAGCCCCGCGTCGGGCTCTGTGCTGGCAGCTAGCTCAGAGCCTGGAGCCTGCTTCAGATTCTGTGTCTCCCTCTCTCTCTGACCCCTGCTCACGCTCTCTCTCTCTCTCTCTCTGAAATAAAACATAAAAAAAACTATAAGTTTTTTTTAATTCCATAAACATTTAGATTAACATGGGACGAAGAATCTTTAAGGCTGTACTGGCCCAAAGCATCCCTGAAAGGGCCACAGAGATTCCTGACTGCCTTGCTGGGGCCCCAGGATGTAGCCTGGTTCCCACGTTGCTAGTGCCTGGCGCCATCTAGTGGAGTCCTGACCACAAGGCTGTCTCAATAAAAGAAAGAAGAGGCTGTGGGTTCAGAGCCTGTGTGCCTGCCTCCCTGTAAAGGGAAGCAAGCCTCTGACAGCCTAAGTCACGTGCCTGTCCCCCATGGTGCCACCTCCATAAATGTCACATCGACAGCATAAAAAGGCATTAAGTAATCAGACAGGAGAGGAGGAGGAAGGGTGTGGTGAGTCACAGGAGGCTAGGGTGTTTTCATGACTGAGTGCAATTTAGCAGGTTTTCACCACTGAGTGGAATTTAGCAGGATCTGACATATGGGCAGAGTTTGTATGAATAGAGAAAAGACAGGGGAGCCCCACAGAGGGGAGGCTGAGGGTCTGGAGCAAAGAGTTCCCTGGTGACAGGATCAGACTCCGGCATGCTTGGAATGACTAGGACAGTTGGCCTTTACCATGAGCGTAAGGTCCTGAGAAAATGGATGATCCTAGGAAGTCAGAGTTTTAGGATGACCGACTTCAGTATTCAGGGTGTGTGCAGGGGCACGTTCCCCGACAGACCCTGCTCTCCAGAGCCTGAGGCTCCCCGAATCCATAAACACCCACAGGGGAACCAGCCTGAATAACATGGCTTGCCCTTGTGCAGGCTAGTTCTCCAAAGGGTTGTTCATGTTACTATAAATAAAAGTTTCCCTGAAAAGCATTTTTGAATTTACCATGGCTCATTGTCTTCCTATATTCGTTTCCTCCTTCTGTGAATAATAAAAGTACATCTTACCTCCTGGGGGAGCAAACGCCCCCTCACTGCCTGCACATCTACACACTAATTTACAGTGAGACGCACTCATTCAGACAGAGTAAGGGCTGGCTAGTCCTGAGGCAAAGATGGGAAGCTTGGGAAACTTCCAAGGGAGGAGCCCCAGACTTGGTGCCCAACAGATCAGTGCTGGTGAACAAGATGGGAGAATCTTGTTCTCCCTGGAAGGGTGCAGATGCTTCTCAGCCTGCTAACCCTGAGAGGGATGTCTCTGACAGACACCCTGGCCTTTGTAGAGTGTTAAGTCTTTCAGCATAGACTTACAATAGATGTTTACAGACTTCATTGCCTTCTGTGCCGACACAAAATTGTTTCAGTTTCTTCCACCCCCTGCTGTGTCCCTGCAGGCTGAAACCTGTCCTCAGTCCTTGCAAACAGACCCAGAGCATGTAGTCCAAACCTCACCTGGGATGCTACACTTACCCCTGTTAATTTTCACCTCATTAGTCTCAGCCCTTTAGGGTAAACATGGGTCCTGCGTTTATCCGAGTCGCAGGTACAAACAGAGGTACAAACGAAGACAGAGGGCTGGGAATGTTCTAGCTAGCTGCATTCCAGGAATGAATCAGAGCAGTTCCATGCAGCTCAAGTCTGTCTCTCTCATGTTCAGGGCCTTCAGGGTAGCCTGACGCCACTGTTCAGCTCCTGACACCAATACAAGGCCCTCAAAGGGTTCTGTGGCTTTTTGCTGTCCAATGTGCTCAAAACAGAAAGAAAGAAGGCAAAACAGAGACACCAGTTCTGGGACTCTTCTCCTCTGGGCTAAAGAACAGAGACTTGCCCACAGTCCTGGCGACGGCTGTAAAAACCCAACATGACTGACAGGTTCCCGGAGCCCTGGCTGTGCCCTATAGGACTGGGGTCCATAGATACCCAACTAGGATAAGTGATGCCATTTCTCTTACAAAGGAAGTTTCTGGATGTCAGGTGCCAGCTACGGAGAGATGCCCAAACAACCCTGCTCTTCTGAGAACATACAGGAAGCTATGTTGGGTAGACATCAAAAGTAGCAGACCCCAACAGACTCAGGCCTAACAGCCATCCTGCTCACACGCAGTCACATCCAAAGTGTTTTCCATGCCAGAGCCCTGGGACTTGCCCATCCTGTCGACGCCACCACCACCACACAAAACTAGGAATCTCACCCCTGCTGTGTGACACACAGCTCTGTAAGGACACTTTTCCACCAAAGATATCAGCCACCACCATTCTGATGTGTCCACTGTCTCCCGATCACCAGGAACCCTCAATGCCTTCTTACGAGACAGCTCTGGGCTCCGACGTGCTGTCATCTGTGGACTCTTCTTCATCAACTTCCTGAGCCTTCCTCCTCCACTGCTGCTTCTTCCCTCCTCCCTGCTCCATTCAGAAATAGAATGCTGGACATAGAATCCCTCCTCCGCATCTTCCCACAGGATCAAGACGTTCTGCAGGATCTCACCTTCAGCCAAGCTGTATCTCCTCTCATAAGAGCTTTTCCTCCTTTTCCAGCCCTGTAGCACCTCATTCGCAAGCCACCTCTTAGGGCAAAACAAGCTGACCGTCCATTGCCTGGGGGAGCCCCGCTCCTGAGGCTCCCAGGATAGAGTGCTTTTCCCCACAGAATGCCCCTCAGCAGCCTTTACCACAATCATACTGCAAAAATAAAAGTCTACTGTCCTAACAACACATGCAGCCCAGATCCAGAAAGCTACGAAACACGGTGAAGTCCAGGCCTCCCCTCCCTTGCCATCTGCCCCTTGGCTGAGCCAGCCTGCAGCGCCTCCCAACTGACCATTCACTCTTCCTACTGCTGGGACGTCTGTCTATTTGGGGCTAGAAGGCACGGACCGGCATCAAGGCCAGTGATGTCTAACCTAGCTTCCCTGTTGTCCTGGGTGCCCTCAAACGAAATCCACTGCCACCTTATAGAAACTATCTTATTTTAGCACGCTAGACTCCTGATGCCAGTAGTTCACTTCAAAAAGCCCCATTAATGTTTTCATCATATACTATTTTTTTAAGTTTATTTATTTTGGCAGAGAGAGAGAGAGAGAGAATAGGGGAGGGGCAGAGAGAGGGAGAGAATCCCAAGCAGGCTCTGCACTCTCAGTGCGGAGGCTGACTTGGGGCTCGAACCCACGAACTGTGAGATCATAACCTGAGCTGAAACCAAGAGTCGGACACTTAACCAACTGAACCACCCTCTCATGCCTCTCACTTATTATTTCTTAGGCATGTTCCAATTTATATGCCATGTTACTCGCTTTGGAAATAGGAAAAGTGTAAACTGCAGGCCAGGAGGTAGAAAACAGTGTGTTACGTAAATCAGGCCACAGCCTACACCCACTATTTTCATCCTTCCATGGCACTGTCCTTCTGGATCCCACAGACGCAGACAGCGAACTGCAAGGGTTTCTGGGAAACCGCAGCCATCAACAGCAGCACCTGCCCCCACCCCATGTCTTCCCCACAGCTCTTACCTGATATTTTCACCGGGCTTTGAAAGCTGGGTTGAATTTTATGGACATTGTCATTTTTTAACACCTGATCCAAAGGAGATCTTTCAAAGAAGGTGAGCACAACTTCTGACCTAGAATACTGGGAATAAGTACATTAATTACTAAAAGTTCATCCTCCATCGCGGTGGCCTCATCTGATGCTGACGTCCCTACACTGTTTGGACGCTCTGCGGGGCTTCACTCAGGGCACGCTCTTCATTTACTTCACGCCCCATGTGGCAAGAACGGAAGGCCCCAGGGACAAGTGGGATGGGGTTAATGGAAACGCTGGCGAGTTTTTCTGAGCACTTGGTATGTGCCAGTGTTCCGCACTCACGTCCCTTCACCGTACGATAACTGTGGTATGTCAACCTTCCCCGTTCACAAGTGAGGAAACGGACACTATGGGAGTCAAGTGGTGACCACCTGACTCAAGCCCAGGCTCTTACTCACGACCCCACGCAAAGCTTGCAAACTTCATCTGCTAACACTCTTCTTGGCTCCCATCAACCCTCTTCTAAAACACCCTCTGCAAGAGCAGTGGGCTTCTGAGCAGAGGCAAGAAAGCAAGACCACCGCAATGGAAGGACCCTATCTCTTCCTACTCAATGCCTCCTTGGCCCCTCAGTCCCGCTTCTTCCCCAAGGAGAAAACAACGGAGCCATACCACCCCACACAAGTCTTCCTTTCCCCTGGTTACACCCCACCCCCCACCATGGTCTGAGACTTCCACCAGCTGGCAGGAAGTGTCCTGACCTCTCACCCCTAGGCCGGACCAGACGGTACTTACTTTGCAGGGCATGCTTATGATGGTCTTTAGCAACTTCTCCACTTCATTGAGCCTGGTCTCTATATCGTGTGCATCCTTTATGGCAACCAGCCCTAGAATCGATACAGAAATGCCATAAAGTCAAAAAAACAGACCAGGAAATGTGCCCCTAAATTAAACACAGAACAAGAGGCATCCCATGCCAAGTTTGCCCCCTGCCATTCTCTATAAAAGATGTCTGGGAGTATTTCCTTAGTCCTACCCTGAAAGGCCTCCTCTAAACCTTATTTTGAGTTTCAATGATCCAATGAATGATCTACGTGTGTGCCGGTGTGGACAATGTCCATCCAAAATGAGAAGTCAGGCTGGGGATCACTCAGCCCCCTGCCAGTGTGGTGGCTGCAGCCAGGGGAGGCTGCCCAGGACCTGCCTACCTGCCCCCCCCCCACCCCAGCTTCAGCTGACCTCACCACAAGGCATATGTAAATAGAGCCCATATTTAGGCCAGTCATTTAAATGCTGGGTTTGGAAGGGAAAAAATCAGATCTTTAACCAGAAAAACCCAAAGTGGGTATGACTCACAGCACTTTTCAGGAATCTGAACATCTACTCTCGGTTACACTTACCAGAGTCCCAAGTGGCTGTTAGAAAGTATAGTCTTTTGTTTGTGAAATACTAGAGCTGGCAGCCTGGAGACCCGGGGTGTGCTTCCCTCTCCCCATGAGCAGTAAAGGACACAAACCTTCCCCTTTCAGTTTCTACACATCGAGGGCCGAGGGATGGGGGGACAGGATATTCCCACAGGCACTGGCCTCTTCTCCATACTTCGTGTGACCCAGCATGACTGTCTCTGAGTCATGACCAAACCAGACGCCGGAACCCCAGAACTACTGTCATTTGCTGAATCTAAGTTTTTCAGTTCTGGTTTGGTTTTGCTTTGCAGGAAAAAGGTTTTTTGTTTTGTTTTAAGTTTATTTTGAGAGCATGGAGTGAGTGGGCGAGGGGCAGACAGAGAGAGAGAGAGAGAGAGAGAGAGGGAGGGAGGGAGAGAGAGAATACCAGTCATACTCCTTGCCAACAGTGTGAAGCCCCATGCAGGGCTTGACCTCACAAACCATGAGATCATAACCTAAGCCAAAACCAAGAGTCGGACGCTTAGCCAACCAAGCCACCCACATGCTCCAAAAGGGATGTTTGTTTTCCAGGCAAGTCATTGACTGAGACTATGTAAATGATAAAATTAATTTCCTGAACTACATTATTAAGGCAATCAGAACATACATTGCTTGGAGCCAGGGCCCCGCCCCTAAACAGGAGTGAGGGCATTTCTGAAAGCCTGGGTGGTAGCAGGGGGGTCCCTCACCTCGGTCTGAGTCAGGGACAACTTCTAGCCAAGGCTGGAATTGTTCCTTCAACTTCCTAAAGAACAGGCCACCTGGGGTGTCAGAGGGGCCATCTGGCCCCGCCCACCTCCTCAGCCATGTGGGCCCAGGTGGTCAGCCCATAGCTGTTCAGGGAGCAGGAGCCCCAGGGGTGGCTGGGTGGGCTGTGGCTCACCTGCTGAGAGACCTGCAGGCTCTGTCCACACGGACACACACCCCAGTATGACATCCCAGCAGTCACCAGAGAAAGGGACTGGTCTTCTCCCCTCTTCCTTGGGTTACCAGGCCCCACCACACCACCCTGCATATTGTGGGAAACAGAGAAAAGAAAGAAAATAGTGGCAGATTCTCAGGATGCTTCTCCTTAGGCCTCAAATTCCCTGCTTAGAAACACACACACACACACACACACACACACACACACACACACACTGTGCCACCCTTGCCACCAAAATGCTTTCATCTTCTGTTTGCGACAGCAGATTCTACACAGGAAAAGAGGGCAATGCAAAACGCACTGCAAAACTGTGTTTAAAGAGAGGACAATTGAATAAATCGTCTCCACTGAACGATCAAAACTATTACTAAATGACAACCTTTATTACCTCTAGAATATAAGTTTTAAATCAATCAAGTTTATGACACAGTGGTTGTGTTTTAATATTCTACAAGTACATTCGTAGATTAGCCTCTTGTATGATCAATGCGTGCAACATATTCAAACCCATTTTATAGAATATAAATCATAATTTAACAATCTTAAGTTAGCACAGAGGTTTATGATTCTTGCATTTTTGCCTTAAGGACATATTTTTGGTTACGTCTTTAATGTAATTAATGTTCAGCTCCTGGTTGGGTCTATAACCCCAAAGGGTAAGATTTAGTCAGATAAATGCATTCTTTTCTATACTGATCTTTTTGTAGGATGGCCAGATTTCACAAATAAAACATAGGACACCTTAGTAAAATTGGAATTTCAGATAAACAGTGAATAATATAATAGTATGGATAGACTTCTATAGAAAACTTATTGGCTGTTTATCTGACATTCAAACTTAACTTGGGGCTCTGTATTTTATCTGGCAACACTGTCTTCCTGGTAGGGTATTCCATTTGCCAGAACCAAGTAGAGAAAGGCAGGAAGTACTGGAAGAGGCCTCTGGAAGTACCTGATGAAGAACCTGATGAAGATACTGGAAAAAGTATGGGTATCCTGGCTCAGTGCACAGACCTTCCATGACCAGCCCCACTGCACCTGCCCAGCTCTGTGCCCTGCAATTCCCATACTCTCATGCCCACCTCGAACCCAAACTTCTTGACCTTCCCCCACTTCCAGGCTCCTGGACGGGAAACCCCACCCATCCCTCAGGGGTGGGCGCATGTCATCTGCTTTGCGAAGCCTTTCCCACACCCGAAGATGGACTTCGAGCTGCCTCAGGGCTCCCAGAGAACCCCCTGACCACCTCAGTATTTGCTGCTCGGCACTGTGACTTCTCCTGGGCCTCCGGGTCTCCCCAAGTCCACCGCACAAACCTGAGGGTAGGACGTGCCTGTGGCTCATCTCACCATTATATGATGTCACTGAGCACAGGGCCTGACACAAGCGGGGCATCCGTGTTTGTTGGCTGTTTGCTGACTGTGTACAGTTGCATAAGAGAGCACAGAAGTCCGCTATCAGTGAACACAAGTCAAGCATGCGTTATCTTCCAAGCGTGCACTCCGTCTTGCCCATGGGACAGTGACCCTAATTCCGGCTACTCGGCACCACACTCAACCAGACTCCAGCCAGAGCCTCCTGCCAACCGGCTCTAGGTTACAGGCCTCGCAGGAGAGCTACCTCAGAGCAAAGGGGCATAGCGTGTGAGTCACCGGCCGGTCTGGCTCGATTTTATCTGTAAGGGGTGTGGAACCACACTACTCCCTTTGACCTGTCTTTGTCTCTGAATGACAGCCAGACAGTCCTCCTTGGAAATGTGAACATGCTTCCAAACAAAAGGAGGAAATTTAACCTGGGAGGGAAGAGGCTGGAATCCCCCACTGCAAGAACAGAGAGGACAGAAGATTACTTCTTAAGCTCTGGGCCTTCAGCCGGGGACACATTTTATCATTTGCTTCTTTCTCAGGGCTTCCTGGTGACAATCAAGCCTGCAATCTGGATCATCTCCCTCAAGGTGCCGTCCTCCTTTCTCTGAAGAAATGCATCCATGGGGGGGACAATCAGCACTGGCCTCTTGCGCAGCAGGGACCTCAGCTAATAAAAGGCAGAGATTCCTGAAATGATGCATCCAGCAGAAAGTGGTGAAAGCCGCCTAACAGCAGCGATACTAGCTCCACCACCCAGGCTAAGAGCACAGCAAGTCTCCCAACACCCCAAACACAGGCATGAAGGAGTCGCCACCCTCCAGGTGGCTCCTGGCTGCTTGGTCAGATGTCTGCATTTCCCTCCTGTCCTGGGCCCTGGACATCACCCTTCTCGACTGTTTTAAAAGTGCCTCCCATCCAATGATGGGAACCTGCAAGGTGTTAGGAAAATATTTTTAAGAAGATACACCCCAAACGGCCACAGTGTAAAAATGAAATAAATATTTACTTTAAAATTTCTAATTGTTGGGGCTCCTGCGTGGCCCTGTTGTTAAGTGTCTGACTCTTGGTTTCGGCTTGGGTCATGATCTCATGGTTTAGTGAGTTCGAGCCCTGCATCGGGCTCCGCACTGATGCAGAGCCTGGTTAGGACTCTCCCTCTCCCTGGCTCTCTGCCCCTCCCCCCATTCACTTCCCTTCTCTCTCTCTCAAAATAAATAAATCAATTTAAAAAAATTTAAAATTCCTAATTGTTTCATACACACTGGGGATCCTTTCAGGTTTCTGTTTCATAACTGGTAGAAACCTTAGATATCTGCTGGTGACACCCAAAAGTATTATAAATTCTCAGAATGCTACAGCGCTGATGGGTGAAGTAGTGAAGAGAACCCACACATGGCTTATTTCATTACTTTTCCATGGCAGCTGACAAGAGCTGAGCCCACCCCAAACAGACTAATTCTACGCATTGGGGGTGCTTTCTACCTTATCGGTTGTGTTCTTCCTTTGTGACCCAACAGCTTTGGTTTTCAGTGGATAGTAACGCTTCTCCAAATAGCAGCTGTTTACAATGAATAACAATTTTAAAACTTATTTTCAAAAATATGTTTAAAAACAATAATGTAAAGACTAGGTTTTCATTCCAAATATTGTGGATGGAATGAGAATTCTTTGGAGATCTTGTTTGGCTCCATTGTAGTATCTGAGATGGTAATAACAAAAGCTACAGGCGGGCAAATGGCTGTGATTTTGCACAGCTGAATGTACATCTATTGGTAATGAGACTGTTATTCCAGAACTGGCCAGCAGGGGGTGGTAGTACTCTGTGGAACCCACAGATTTTAATCCAGTGAGGGCAGAAGGGATAATCTTCCACTTGCACATTTTAATTGTTAGTAAATTGACTCAGAAAACTTCACAGACCCTGGAAATTTTTCTAATTTCTGATGAAGCATAATCACTAATATAACCTCAATTTGTAAAATTTCAATCTACGGTTTGTGATGTGGAAATTTTAACCAGGGGTACCTGGGTGGCTCAGTTGATTAGCATTGGACTTCAGCCTAGGTCATGATCTCACCATTCCCAAGTTCAAGCCCTGTGTCTGGCTCTGTGGTGACAGCTCAGAGCCTGGAGACTGTTTCAGATTCTATGTCTCTCTCTCTTTCTCTGCCCCTCCCCTGCTCATGCTCTGTCTCTGTCTCTCTCTGTCTCTCTCTCTGTCTCTCTCTCAAAAATAAATAAAACATTAAAAAGACAAAGAAAGAAATTTTAAACAGATTAGCCTAAAACAGTTAAAGATTTGAATCCAAAAGATTGATAATATGATTATATGTAAATTATAGTGCACCAGTTTAACATACATTTGGGGGCCAAAAATCAGCCTAGAGCAGCCAGAGTGCTTTATTTCTAAACTAGTTTAGCATTGCAAATTGAGAACAGAAAATGTGATTCTGTCATTTTCAGGATTCACCTCTTTATGCAATCATAAACACCTGACTTATTCTTGGAACCAACACTGAACATACTGGCATCAGCACAAAGACTTATCAGTAAGAGCTAATGTAAACAGACCAGTTTCCTAACCTCAGAAACCTGGGTCCAAAGTCCCACTATTGCAGTAAGTGGAAGCTTTGGGACGAACAGCTCTGAAAACTGAGCTGGGCTTCCTCAGGGGCTGGACTCTAGGGGTCGGAATCTCACCTGAGTGCCTTCTGCCATCATTCCAGAAATATAGACAAGAGACCTCTTGGGTCAGTTGGGAAGGAAGAATGTCCTTTTCAAAGCACCTTAAGAAGTGCCCATTAGCTTAAGAACACAAGTCTCTTAGAGGAGATTCTCACAATAGAGCCCTAGGAAAATTTTCTGGAAAGTGACCTTTCAAACGGACTCAAATAATAAATTACATTTAAAGAGTTCCTTTTCCATTTAATAAATGTGTCCATCAGCACACTGTACAGCAAGGCAGATGCCTCGGCTGAGATGAGGAATGCAGGGTTATCCTGGGAGCATAAGGGGCAGGTGTTCTTTAAAGGCTGTGCATAATATGAATTTTAGAAGCAAAATATTACAAGGGAAACATTCTTCTAGGGAAATGTTCAGTGCTCACCTTCTAAGTGCCTGTTTTCTAGGTAGGTAGTCAACATTCAAGAAGTGAAGAGTAAGAAATGATTTGCTTGAGAGCATAACCAAGCTGGTTATTCTGTGTGTACTGAAGCATCCCAATGGAGGTTCTCATTCCTGGGAGCCCGTGGTTACGCTATGCAGGTCTCCTTGTTCCCTTGTGTGTGGGGTTGCACAGCATTTCGGGAAGCTCCCAGCTGACGGTTGTCAGCCACTAGCCTACCCTCCTCCCTCTATAGACTGTCCTCGGTCAGTGATGCTCAGACCTACTGTAAGAGGTGGGAATCCTGATGTGCATTAATTTCTCTCCCGCATCTTTCTAAGAATGAGAAGCAGGTAAGAGAAAGGAGAGGGAGGACACAGAAGGGGCAGAGAAGAAACAGCACTTCCCTGAGGATCCAAGAAGGGGCTGAGAGAAGATCCTCCCTCCTCTGCTTCTTCCTGTACCTGGAAGGTGCTCCCTTGAGTCACGTGTTCTTTTATCAACACAAGAGTGAGTGCTGGACTTACATGTGCTGGTATTTACTGTGCCCTTTCCCAGTTGCTCCTTTCCTGGGCCTCTTCATTTTCCTCCCCCCATAAAAGCACAGTTCCCTCCCTGAACTTCACACTTCATGTATTTAAGATCCACTCACTCAGCCAGTCTGTCCTCAGACATCAAAGGTATTCAGGGCACACCAGCCCATGCCAGGCTGGCCAAACAGGAAGCACATATTTACCCACACTTCCTAAAGCACTGACTGGTTCTTGCTCTGTGCCAGGCACTCTATCAGGTGGTGGGGGTGCTGTGGCCCACAAGCCAGGCAGGACCCCTGGCTCCCCAGAGCTTTCCTGAGAGCCAGGAGAACAGAGCTGTGGCAAACACTAGCCACAAAGAGTAGGGGGTCACCTGGGGGACCACCCTCTCCAGGCTAGGAAGCCGGAAGGGTGAGCAGATATAGGAGGCGGGAAGGGAGGAAAGGGTCAGGGAATGGGGTCAGGAAGTGTAGAGGCCCAAAGGAGGCCGGAAGGGGAGGACCGAGGCAAGCAGGGCCTTACAAACGGCGCTAAGGGGTTTGCCCTGTGGCAGGCAGCAGGGAGCCACGGCCTCCTATGCAGGCTCTGGTCCCAACAACTCTACCCACTCAGCAGTTCTATTTCTTATGGTTAATACATATACCCACCCTAGGATTCCACATGAATCTGCCCCCTGTAAAACTGCTCCCCGGAGCACAGTCCCCAAGCATGACCCACGCCCAGCACCAAACTCTAGTTTCTGGATCAGCAAAGCCACAGGCTTGGTCTGTAAGCATCCCACTGAGGTAACGGTGGTGACCCCCTTTGTGGACTCTCCTTAGCCTAGGCAGGGGCTATCACCATCCCTGCCTCCTAGGGTCATGAGGACAGAGCCACACCTGGAGAGGGTGCTGTCAGGGGCAGCAGGCTGGACACCAGTACCTGCACTCCCTCATCTGGTTGACTCTCAGTGAGGGAAGGCTGAAGCTCCAGGGACACACAGTGCTGAGTCCAAAGCAGCTGTCCTGTGTCCACCAGGGTGCTGGGTCCTTTGTGGCTGTCACTGATTGGGCACTCCAGCAGTGCAGACTGCGGGTATCATTATTGCTCTTTCATCAGTCAGACACCCAGGGCTTGAGGAACCAAGCAGCTTGCCCGAAGTCACCTAGCGAGCAGCAGGTGACAGACCCAGAGTCTGAATCGTCACCCGTCTGGTTCCAAAGCCAATGCCTTCAGCCACTCAGCCTGCTCCTCTTCTGTGGCGACGGTAGACTATGACCCTGACCCCTCCCACCTGGACCCTGTGTCCCCAGCTGGACCCTCAGTCTTGCAAGGCCTTAGGGATTTTCTCCTGCAGGACACAGGAGGGGATTCTGGTGGGATTCAGACACTATGTAAAAGCTTTAATCACACATTATTCCTTCCCTCCTCCCTCTCTACCCTCTGTCCAACTGCTGCACATCATATGTTTCCTGCTGAGTTACGTATCTGCAAAGGGTGATTAAGATGTTTTGTTCTTAAGACAAATATGAAAACTTGCCAGTGTAAATCGACTAAAGAGCGGAGTGGCCCTGTCCACGGTCATGACTCAACTTAGGGGGTGGGGTAAGGAGGGCTGACTGAAGGAGTCTGTTTAGAGAATACCTTCATCCCCGCACGTGGGTCTGCGCCAGGCGTGACACATCTGTGCTGTCACCATTTAAGGGAGGCTGCAACTTGGCCAGGAAATGATGGTGCATGGGTGCCTTCACCCCCACTTCGCCCCTACCCCGCCCATTGATCAAGGAGAGGATGCAGGTGAAGCGGCTCTGGGGAGCTTCTCCGGCCGGTTCCTGGACACCGGGTCCAAGTTTCAGTGATGACAACTAGAAGTGTCCATGGATGCATACTGTCACCCAATAAAGTAAAAGCAACACAAACACCAATGAAAAGCTATTCCAGTGCATTCGGTGGACCAGCAACCAACTCCTGATAAGGACTCACTCTTCAGTGTACTGTGTCTCACACTCCCTCTCAAGGACACACAAAGAGTGGGCCATGGCCCACATCTGTTGGGGAGGCCACAATGGTAAAATGCATACTAGGTTCATACTTCCAGCCTGTCCTCACTTTCCAGAATCGCACCTCCCTCCACAGGGAGCTTCACTGAGAAGTGGCAAACTGATCAAATGGCCACTATTCTTTTTAAAAAGTTTTTAAGTGTTTATTTTTGAGATCAAGAGAGGGAAAGAGAGACAGAGACAGAGTGTGAGCAGGGATGGGGCAGAGAGAGGGAGACACAGAATCTGAAGCAGGCTCCAGGCTCTGAGCTGTCAGCACAGAGCCAGATGCAGGGCTCAAACTCACGAACTGTGAGATCATGACCTGAGCCAAAGTTAGACTGAGCCACCCAGAAGCCCCAATCAAATGCCCATTATTTCACTAACTTTGCATGGTACTGTCGCCGTCCACTGGCGCTTTGAATCTTCCCTTTACTTGACTCTTCACAATGCAGAAACATCTTTTACCATTTGGAAAAGTGTCTGTAAAAACAGACAGCAGAGGCACAGGAGGCCCAGGCTTGTTTTAAAGGGGAAGGGGACCCATGTCCCCAGGGGCCAATCCAAAGGCGGCCAAGATGCCACCATTAGGTTCACAATGCTTTCTGCTCAAGAAGCAGGCCAAGTTTCTCCTTGGAAATTGGGCAGAAAGTTACCGTGACCTAGAAGCAAGCTACCTAACCACCTGTGTAAGTTTCTGGCTGGCTCCTTCTCCAGCCAAGAGGTTAGGTCGGGTCACCGGGGGCCCACGGCACAGTCTGAGATCTGATGGGATGAGATCATAGGACCAAGAACCAAATTCAGCCATGTGACCACTTAAAGAGAAAGGAGAGGGCTCTGAAGCACTAGAAAAGGAAATCACAAGGAAAGCCAGGCGGCCACAAGGTGCACATCTGGGGAAAAGAAAACAAAAGGCAGAGAACAGAGAGCAGGCTATGTGGAGGCAGAGGTCCCGGCCTGGACTGCAATGGCATAGCACGCCCTGGGGCTGGGAAAATCATGCCAGTCCAGGCACCCTATAGATAGAAGAGATTCAAAAATACGTCTGTGAATCAGAAATACCCCAAATCCCCATGAGAAATGAAAGCTGATTGGGGTCAGAAGGGGCAGGATGCCCTAAAGTGAAGCAGTGCAAGGGGCCTGGGGAGCTGCGTCGGGGCAAAGGGCAGACCCACACCACAGAGCACCACGCTCCAAAGGGCCCATCGGGCTGGGCAGAGGTGGGCTTTCTGCCTCTGCTCTCCTGCCAGGGCCCCATGTGGCCTCTGACCTTTTTTCAGCCACTTTCACCAAGAAAGTAAAGTCAGTAGCTCTGTCCCCACATCAGGTAGTGATCTTCCCTCTAGCTTCGGGGTAGCACAGACTTTCACCCCTGTGGTCCACGTGAGAATAAGGATGCAGGCTCAGGCCTAGGGGTGCAGCCAAGCTTGCGGGAGCTGGGCAAGTGGATCCGTGGCCAGCCTTTTCAGGTGTTCTCCTGGATGTCTGAACTCCATTCCTCAAATCTCGAACTGAAGAACAGACCATCTACGATATGCAGGTAGATTAACGTCCTCTGTCATTAAGATGAATGCAGGCCTGTATGCTGGGACAGCCCTCAATGATGGGCTTTATTTGGAGAAAATGCTCCAATACCACACTCAAGCTGGGCCCCAACCCCAGCCCTCCTGCAAGCTCCCCATTCCAGTGAATGGCTATCCCACTTCTCACACTGAATGCTGTGGTGTGGCCCTGACACTCCTTTACCCCCCACCTCTGCTCCCTCAGTAAATCTCACGGCTCTCCCTTCCAGACACATCAGTGTTGGACCACTTCTCACACCTTCTCCGGGGCACCTGGAAGGGTGCCCTCACACCTGTCCCCCATCGCCTGCCTCCCCCTCGCCCACTGCCAGTCTTTCTCAGCAGCCAGAGTATCCTCAGATCTGCTCCTACTCTCCCCCATCCTACTCCAGCCATGATGGTCACCTCTTCACTTCTAGAAGCCATCAGGCATACGGTGGCCTCGGGGCTTCTGCAATTGCTCTCACCTCTGTCTGAAATGCTTTCTCCCCAGGGATTGACAAAGTGGCTTGCTCCCTCCCTTCCTTCAGCTCTGGACTCAAAGGTCATTTCCTCTGAGACTTTTGGAGAACCTTTCCTGAAAGTTAACTCTTCCCTCTTAGAGGTCAATAACCCCTTTCCTTGCTTACATTTTTTCTTCTGAATACTTACACATTCTAACACATTATTTATTTATTTTGTTTATTATTGGAGTTCTCCCAACAAGAAAATGAGAATCATGAAGGCAGGGATTTTTTCTTTTTTCTTTTTTTTGTCTCTTTTGATCACTGGTATGTCCCCACCACCCAGACTGATGCCTGGCACATGGTAGGTACTCAGCGGATACTCACTGAATGGATGAACGTGAAATCAAAATGTTGATTTCATTCAAGAATCAAAGATCACCTGACTAGTTTGCAAATAGAATTTCTTGCTGCAATGGTGACTCGGTGACTTCACAAGGCCTGAAATTGGTGCTATTAAAAAAAAACAAAATAGTCCCAGAGCCCCAAATGGTCAATCAGAGATTCTGCATGTTGATGTTTTAACATGTGAACCTTCCCAGATGTAAGGGATGTTGTAAGTAGGAAACCTTGGCCACAGTCAGGAAACTGTTAACCACACAATTATTATGCAGAGGGAATTCAGCTTAAAGACTCAGCCCCATTGGTGTAAGGTGTAGAAAAGGCAAAAGGAACACCTTGGTCACCCAGAGATAATATCCATTGGAAGCAGCTGTCTCCATCTTCTCAGGCTGGGCCCCAAGAAAGGATGGGGTGGTCAGCCCTGCCCAAAGAGAAGGCCAGGAAGGTTAAGTTAGTGAGCACTATGCCTCTATCCAGGCAGGACTTTAAGTATCTCTGCACATGTGTCTCTGTGAAACATTCAAGGCCTACAGTGGCTGAGTTGAACACCATAGCACATGTGCACAAGGGAGAAAAAAGCACATTCTCTCCACATAAACATTCTCCCCCACTGCCATACTTGGGGGACTAAGAAAAAGGGCTCCACATCCCTTTAATTGCATGCAGATTCAAAAATGCAAGTAGGGGCCAAGGATTTCACACCCCATGAGGGTGTTTAGTAAGACATTTATAAGAGCTACCAGTCGGCTGCCAGTGTGAGCTCTGAAACCCAGATTTCCTTCTAAAGCTTTTTAATAAAAGTAGAGACCCCAGATCTAGCCCAGTCCAGAACTATTTCAATAAATTTCAAGTGAGGGAATCTGATGGGGAATTACACCGAGAAAACCTGGTATTTACAATATAATACATGCACCTGGTTCCCTTTTGTATTTACAGTGTGTGTATCCAGACAATGTTTTTTTATGCAAATAATAAACCTGCATGGAAATAACGTAGAATCTTCTCTTACATTACTGTTATGTGTTTTACTCCGTGAACAATTTCCCTGGACTTAAAAGGATCTAAGAAAGGAAAAGAGCTTTCCCTGGGATTGTACCACAAAACTCAAGTAGTGAGAGAGGGGTCCGTATCAGCTTGCCCCCAGGCAGAGAATGTAGGATCTGAACAAAGAATTAAGGTCACACCTTCCTCTGGCCCCAGTCCCCCATCTCCTCTCCTCCAGGGGGTGCGGGCCCAGCCCTGGCAGGAGGTCTCCACTGGACAGGACTCTTGTCCAGGTGGTAGTGGCAAGAGTTCCAGTATAAAGCCAATCACTGGTCCCCGTCCTGACCACCCCCACCGCCCCTACATCCACCAGCAGCCTGGCTAACACCCAGTTCTAGTCCCATTCAGATACTTGAGCAGATACCCTGTCCCTCTGGATCTTCTTTGCTCCCTGTAATAACTCTCTTCCTGAACCTTCTTCACGTATAGGTGCTCTGCTCTTCAGAGGCACGCTCTGTGTCTACACTTCAGGAACCCAGAACAGACCCTGAGCTTGAGTGCAGAGGACAGAGCCCAGCTGTGTGTGCAAGGCGGGTCCGGCGCCTCACACTCACCCCCCTCTGCTCCAGGCAAGGTGTTTTTACTACCATATCCTGGGGCCTCCCCACTGGCTACAACCCTTGCCAGAAACTGCTGATGCTGAGGGTAATGGTAACAACTAGCAGGTAAGAAAGACTAACTATTACTGGATGCTATACTATGCACTGTAATTCTCACAAAAAAAAAAAAAACAAAAAGGAAAAGGAAAAGAGAAAGAAGACAAGAAAAGAAAAAAGAAGGAATAGTAAGTACTATGTTACAGCAGGGAGCCTGATTCCAGCCAATCTGCCTGCTTGGGGTCACACAGCTGAGGTGTGTCACCTGACCAAGTGAGACCTGAGGCAGGAGTGGAGAGGGGTGGGGGTGCAGAGGGGAGGGTCGCTCTCTGCCAGCTCTTGTTAATGGCCAGCCTTGTTCCAGCAAGGACGTAAGTCACTAATAAACTGCTGTTCCTGCATCTAAGCTTTCCTGATTCGGGCATTCATTTGGTAAATTAAAAAATACAACAACATCCACACCCAGATAGCAAATTCGAGGAAAACTTGAAATAATATGAAGCTATCTGCAGATCCGCAATCAATATGAGAATCCGGGGGTGCAAAGAGAAGCCTGAAAGGCAGGCCGTCTAGCTCAAGGCCTTCAAACTTGCTGGCTTTGGGAGNGGGGGGGGGGGGGGGGGGGGGGGGGGGGGGGGGGGGGGGGGGGGGGGGGGGGGGGGGGGGGGGGGGGGGGGGGGGGGGGGGGGGGGGGGGGATACGGGGGGGGGGGGGGGGGGGGGGGGGGGATCGCCCAGGAGAAGTAGAGGTTATCCTAAGACCTCAGGCAGGCAGACCAGCAGCTAAGGAAACATCCCGGCCACCCTCCGCTTGAGTAAATGCCCCCAAAGGTGCCCCCGTGTCTGTTTAAGACTGTGGAAAGGACGGCCTCTGGGTGACTTGTGACCATTCTCAGAGCCGCAGGTGGTCATAAGCGGTGGCGGATAGGGCTGCTCAGAGCCCCGCAGTCGTCCCCGTCCCCTGCTCCCCCAGCCCCTCCCCCTTCTAGGATTGCCTAGCTCGGCGCTTCCTTCCCTCTCGCCACCGGCCGCCGCTCCTACCGCCTCCGAAGTGCGCTCCCTCGCAGGGCGTCAGCCTGGCAGAAGGAAGCCTCAGCAGTCCTCTGAGAACTCAAACCCCCAAGGGCCCGGGCGGTCAGTCACAAGGCCGGGGAGGAGGCCGCCGCGGTTAATCAAACCCGAATGTCGGACCCACCCCTGGGGTGGGGACCTGGCTCTCCCTAGTAGTCGCCAGCAGGGAGGCCCCTCCGGAGGAGTGACAGAAGGCTGCGTGGCACCTCGCACTCAGGCTCCTCCGTCACCGGAAAAGACAGGAGGCGCAGCCCCTACCAACAGAGCCTTCCAAGGGGCGGCTGCCAGACCCGACGCAACCCCAGCCGGACACTGCGGTTAACTCTTCCCAAATGTTTCACCGGCCCTCTACCGTCCCCCTCCGGGCGGGGCGACGGTCGCAGCCGAACCTCCGAGGGTCGGCAGGGAGCGAGGCCGCCACTCCGGAGCAGGGGCTGGGGTCAGAGGCCTGGGGACCATCCCAACACCGGCCGCTGGACTGGTACTGGTCAGGGACTCGTCCCTGGGGACACTCAGGACGCCTGCGTTGCCGATCTCGGCCCGGAGGGCCCAGGGCTCCACGGGCTGACTCCTCGTCCTCCAACCACCGCCGCCCAGGGCGCCCTTCATTTGGGGGCGGAGGATTTAGGCGTCCCCTGTCCCGTGCCGGGGATGGAGAGGAAAGCCTCAGTCTCGGTTTAAGTAACTTCCCCTCCTCCCTTCACTGCACTGTAAAGCGACCATGCAACCACACTTCCCGCTAAGACCCCATCCGAGGCGCCCCTCCGGCCCCACCCCGGTGCCCACGGCCCCCGAACCTTGCCGCAGCGGAGCGCGCGCTAGCTCTGGCCGGTCCTCGGGAAAGGCGTCGCGGAGGCGCTGCCAGAGGCGGCCCAGGTCTGCGAAGCTGCGGTGCAGGTAGAGCACGCTGCGGTCCGACCACTCGGTGCGGATCTCGAAGAACTCCTCTTCGTCGCCGCGCCGGCTGACGATGAGCCTGCGGATGCCGTTCACCCAGCAGCCGCGCACGAACATGTTCACGAGCGAGGTGCCCTCAAACACCGCCGAGGCCATGCCGCGGGCCGCGCATGCCCCCGCCTTCGGGGGCGCCCTCGGCCCCCGCCCGCCCGCCCGCCTGCCGGGCCGGGGTCCGTCCGAGGTCTCCGGAGCTGGGAACGGGCCGCCGTGTGCCTGCGGTCTGCCCGGGACTGAGGTCTATCCGGGGCCAGGGTCCGTCCGAGGTCTCTCCGGAACCGGGATCAGGCCGGAGTCCGCCGGCGGCGGGGTCCGTCCGAGGTCTGTCCGGAGCCGCGGTCCGTCTGGCTACTGTCACGGGCCAGAATCCGTGGTAATCCGGATCTGTCTGGGGTCCACCCCCGGCCTCCGCGCGCACTCTGGGGGAAGCGCAGCGGCGAGTCGGGAGGGCCCGGCCGAGCGGCGGCTTTATAAGGGACTTCCCATCGCGGGCGGCGCGGTCGTCGACGTCGAGGCCGCCGCCGCCTTCTTCCCGCCTCCGGGTGAGCGGACGCTCCGCGGGCCGCGCGCGGAGGGGGTGGCCTGGCCCGCAGCGCCCCGCGCTGCCCACGCGAAGCCCGCGCTGCTGTGGCAGCTGGCACCCCGGCCGCCGAGAGCCGGGCCGAAACCCGAGCGCCGCGCCCCGCCTCCGCGCCCCCCTCCCGGGCCCGGACCGCCCCCGCCGCTTCCTTCCCCTCCCGGTCCCAGAGCCGCCGGCCGGTGACTGGACGAGAAGCTGGGAGTGGAGGGCGGGGCGGCTCTGCGCTCCCGGGGCTCGCCGTGCAGACTTTCTGGTCTTCCGTTTGTCGCTCCTGGGGAGCTCGCGGGTTGAGGGCTGCACGCCCCACCCGGCCGGCTCCCGGGAAGGACACCGCACGTGTGTCGCGGCCGGGACGAGGGCTGAGCGGAGTGCGGGCGAGGCCTGCGGTGCCAGGGGTCCGGACGCGCCGCGCGTCTGTACTGCTGGCCTCGCCAGGAGTCCCTGAGCCGTCGCTCACCCACCCCAGGCAGGGCCGGGAGCCGGGGTCGGGGGCCGAGGCTCGCCCGCCCCACGTTCTCTCGGCGTCCCCTCCCTGCCTCGCGTCCCTTCTCCGCCCCGTGTCAGCTCCCCGCCCCGCGTCCCCCCGCGCATTCCAGTCATGCCGCAGCCCGGACGCCTGCTGCAGACAGACCCGAACGAGAACGCGGCGGGACGGACAGACTGAGAAGGGGCGTCCCTTAGGATCTCAGCCAGCCAGCCAAGCGGTCGCCCTCCAAAAGGAAAACATTATGCCCCCTACCCCTTTCTAAGAAGTGGGACAAACCGGTAGTGGGAAAGGCGTCTCCTCCGAAGGAGCCTCCCCCGGAGTCTGGTAGCCCTTTGTGAGACTTTAGGAAATCCAACTGGGGAAACTGCCCACACTGAAAACTGGAATCTATTGCAGCCTTGATTCAAAGCTTTCCTGTTCCTCAGGCTGTTCCTCATTGGTAGATAATTTCAAGGGATAGTTTAAGAATTGGAAGTTGTTCTTGAAGTGTCTCAAGTGATTCGCATCACCCTGGGCAGGGATGGGAGAGCCAGGGTTAGGCCCTTCTGCGCTTTGCAGAGTTCTAGAAAGTATTAAAAGGCCAGCTAGTGCACAAAAACGTTAGAGGTTGAGGGCAGGTTGCTGGTCACTTGACTCCATCCAGACTCAGATGTGTCCTTCTTCCCACTCCAGTCACAGCATCACCATCACCATCACCAGGTTTTGTTCAGACTGCTCCAGGGACTTGCAGTAACCTATCTTCATAGTTCACCATCTAGGTTTATCTTTACCTCTGGTACTGGCCATAGTCCCCGTCTGAGCAGGACTTTTCCACGATTTGGCATGGCTTCCTGGCACTGTGGTCGCAATCAGTAAGTGTGGTGTGATTGATAGGCTGGCTGGGGGGAGTCTGCCCTGTGCCCCAAGGCGCCTAAGGGCAGAGGCTGAAGAAGCAGAGTAAGGCTGAGTCCCACCTTCCTGAACAAAGCCCCATTGAGACCCCCACCCCCCAAGTCACCCTCCCAGGACACACACCCTTTTTCTTTTGCTGCCACTGGGCTGAACAGCCATCCCTAGTACTTTAAAGGCCAGAATTAAAGTGCTTTTAAGCATTCTGGACAATCTTTCCTAGGAACAATCTGGTCTTTGGGCCCCTGTTGCTAAGGAGACCTAACTTTGTGAAGTTGCCCGTCCGTCTGCAGCAGACATTCCTGGTCACTAAAGAGAAGAAAGTGCTTTCCTATCAGTGACGTTTGTTTTAAGAAACTTGGAAGGAGAGAAAACCAGCGCTAAGTAAAAAGTAACAACTGCCCAAAAGCCACTAATAAATACAGAAATTCAGATTAAAACACAATGAACTACCATTTTTTAATCCATTGCATTGATACAGATTTCTAAAAATCTGTTAAGAAACTTATCCCAAATCTAGAAAGAAGGCCAAGAGACTAGTCATTCTCTCAGTGTATGCCCTTTCATAGTTATTGGGCATTGTTTTAAAGCCTAAGGATTATTTAATTTCTAGGGACATGTACCATTGTTTTGATGTTGCTATTTACTATTAATTAAAGGCTAGGACTCTGTAAGGTTATATGTTAACTTGTAGATTTGTGCTTGGTAGAGAGGCAACTAATTTTTGCCCCAGAGAAAAGATAACTTAACAGGTTTTAATTTATTGCCCTGTAGGACATTAACCATTTTTAAAATTTTTATTTATTTATTTTGAGAGAGACAAAGAGAGAGCATGCATACATGTGCACTAGTGCAATGTAGGGGCAGAGAGAGAGGGGAAGAATCTCAAGCAGGCTCTGTGCTGTCAGCACTGAGCCCCACGTGGGGCTTAATCAGGCTTGATCCCAGCCGTGAGACCATGACCTGAGCAGAAATTAAGAGTCAGCTTAGCAGAAATCAAGAGTCAGATGCTTAACCAACTGAGCGACCCAGGTGCCCTGGACATTAACTATTTTTATATCTAGACTAGCAATCTTATTTTAATAAATTCTAAGGACTATATAAACCTGTTTCTCCAAATGGTCTTTTTTATCTTACAAATTTTCTCAATAAGTGATTAAGTAAAATAAAAAAATTTGACACGTGTGCATGCCATATGTGTAGAAACATTTGAGAGTCATATTTAATGTTTGAAAAGTATACTTGGACAAGTCTCACAATAAGGAGGATTTTTGTAAGGTTATGGACAGATGCTTACCCTCCTAAACTGATTATGGGTGCATCAATTGGAACAGGCTCTTTGGAAGGTACTTTAGCAGTAGTTGTTAAAATTGAAAATGTGTATAACTTATCATCCAACAACACCTAGGATTCGATCGTAGAGAAGCATTTACAGATGGGCAGCAAGAGAAAGGTACAAAACCACTCAATGTTGCAGTGTTTGTCAGAGTAAGAAATTGGAAAGGGCTTCAATGTTCATCAAAAGTGGAATGGACAAATTAGTGACACGTGGTAGAATGCAATACAGCCACAAAAAACGGACCAGTTATAAAAGTATAGAGAGATCCCAGAAACAAAATGTCAGTGGAAATGACCGATAGCTATAGTGTAGTAATAAAGATACATATGAGAAAAACAATTCTAAATTTAGAAAGATATAGCCAAATTCATAAAGATACCTTTGGGTGGTGAACGAGTCCAGATGGGAGGGTGTCAAGAGGGACATTGGCTTTATCTATAATGTTCTTATGTACATTTCTGAATTAGAGGAATGCACACACTGTGTAGGTTTTTATAAACGTTTATTTATTTTTGAGAGAGAGGAAGAGACAGAGTGTGAATGGGAGAGGGGCAGAGCGAGAGGAGACACAGAATCCAAAGTAGGATCTGAACTGATAGCTCAGAGCCTGATGCAGGGCTCGAACTCATGGACCATGAATTCATGACCTGAGCTGAAGTCAGATACTCAACTGATTGAGCCACACAGGCGGCCCATACACCTAATTTTTAAAAAGGATAGTGCTCTTTGGGAGACTGGAAGTACATAGCCAGAGCATCCCCCAGTGCTCGCTTCTGGGTGGTGGGAATAATAGCTAATGAGATTTCCTTCTTAGTGTTTTTCTGTTACTTAAATATCATCTGATGATGAGGATGAATGGATCTCTGAAATCAGTACTAGTGCCTGTGAGTTCTGGTCCTGCCCAGGCACTGACCAACTCCAGCTGTTTAACCTCAAACCCACCTATCCTTTCCTGGCCTCGATATGCCTTTCTGTGAATTAAACATTGTAAACAAGAATTTGGAAAAGCCCATGCCTCTTACCAGGACAGATAACATGGTAGGTGGCAGAAAGTGTACCATGAATACCTTTGAGAGCCCGTGGTATATAAATGTTAGGACCAGATACACAGGAGGTAGGGTGGTTTCAGGCTGGAAATCAAGCTGATAAGCCAGCTCAGTGCCTGAGCCTGCATAATAGCGTGTGAACATGGAGAACAAAGAGGAGCTCTCTGGCTAACCTTGTCCATCTTCCAAGCCCGGTGCAGAGTTACACAGGTGCAATGCAGGAAGAGCCCTGCTGTAGGTAAGAGCCTTGGAAACCAGATACTTCAATCCGATTCATAAAAGCAAATGAGATTCAAAGCCTTTACTTTTGAAGGAAGGTTGGTTTCTCTGTTTATTTTTCTTTTGCGGTTGTTTTGATTTGTCTTTGTTGTTGATGATGTTGTTTTGTTTTGTTTTAAATTCTACTCTTTCTCTCAGGCCTCACTGTTAAGAGAAAGACAGTGCAAAGGTTAGTAGTTTCTTTTCCAGGTCACCCTGTGTCCCTCTGCTGTGTCTGACAACACAACAGGATAGGAAGCTGGGGGCTGACACCAGGAAGTGAGTGGGGGATGGGGAGGTAGTCCTGGCCCCAGGGCAGCCTTAACCCCACAGCTTCTACCACTTGTTTAACACTCTACCTCCACCAATATGCAAACTGACAGCTAAGGAGTGTCTTTTCATCACTACCTGTGCTTGGAATACATTTGATAAACTATTCGTATGAGCACCAGGAATTAATTTGAGTTCCACCTCACCAGTTTCAGACATGGTAGATAATTCAGTGAGCAACCTGGAAACCACAGTTCTTCATTTTTCTTCAAAAGAAGAGCAGTGAGAAGGCCCACATCCGTGAACACGCGTAGAACATTAAGGGATCTGATCTTCCCAACAGCCCCTGGGGATGAGGGGTGGGGAGGATGATTGTCCCTTGGTGAATGAGGAAACTAAAGACTCCAAGAGAATTGTAAGTGGTCCCAACCCATGGCTAGCCCCAGACTGAGGGCCTCCCCACATCCCACCAGCCCCATCTGGCCTTGCTCCAGCTACACTGGCCTGTCTCCACCATCTCCAAGTGCCAGGGGCTTCACTCAGAGCCTGCTCACAGGCCTGAGAAGCCCTCCCCATGCCCGCCATCACCCGCTTTGGACAGCTGATTCCCGCTCCTATTTTAGACCAGTGCTCCTCAAACCATAATGTGCATGTGGATCCCCAGGAAGCTTGATGAACTGCAGATCGTGTTTCATTAGGTCTGGACGGGCCTAATGCTGATGCTCGTGGCCTGCAGTTCCACTCTGGGAAGCAAAAGCCAGATAAAGTGAGTCTAGAATATGTTGAGGGGCGCCTGGGTGGCTTAGTCGGTTAAGTGTCCGACTTTCGCTTAGGTCATGATCTTGGTTCGTGGATTCGAGCCCCGCATCGGGCTCTGTGCTGACTGGCAGCTCAGAGCCTGGAGCCTATTTCAGTCTGTGACTCCCTCTCTCTCTGACCCTCCCCTGCTCACGCTGTCTCTCTCTCTCCTAGAAATAAATAAAACATTTAAAAAAAATTTAGAATATGTTGAGAGCCTGTTGTACAACCTCATAATGCCTGCATTCATTCATAATCGTACCTAAGTGTTAATCCTGTTTTCCTGGAGAGAAATGTAATCCCCATGGATCAGGGACTAACTATATCTGTCTTGCTCACATTTGCATGCCCCATGCCCAACACAGGACCTGGCGCCTAATGAATGCTCACTGAATAACTGTGGAATGGCTGAATGAGCCAGAGAGCCAACACTGTTCTTCCCACCAAAATGCCATCCCTTGATTTCCAACAATTAAACACTGGGGAGGTTTCATAATTCATCATCCAACCCTAGGCACTGAACCATTTTAAAAAGGGACAGACCAACATGTTCATGATGAACATTTCTCAGGAATGGGCTTTTATTTTCTTTTGTGCACTTTTGTATTTTCCAGATTTCATGCAATAACCAGGCATGACTGCAGTAAATCGAAGGTAATTAAAAGTTCAAGTTCATCTAAGCAGATTCTTTCGTATACTGTCTACATGGTCACTTCTCCTTCATCACTCTGGGTGCTCAGCTAGCTGTGTAGTCAATCACTTGTTCTCTGTTTCCTGACTACAAAGTAAGATCAGTCTGCAGAATACTACTGAGACTCACTCAGACATCAGTTCTCCCTGAATCTGTCTTTTTATCTATATGATCCCTCTTGTCCTTACTATCCCCAAGGGATCCTAACCCTATTGCTACTGTGGGGAAGGAAAAATTCTTCCTCTATCTTTTGAATTATTCTAGCTGGATGAAGAATTAAATTTACATAAGACAAATTGGTCGGAGAAAAAAACCCAAAGTTTTATTAAATATGCACGAAGCCCCAACAGTGAAATTAAGAACTAAAACAGGCAGCTTCCATACTTTTTAGACAAAGAGACTGTAAATATGCAGATAATTGACAGGACAAATAAAACTTAACTTTAGGAGCTTCAGTTAGTAAGAAATTCTAGAGGCACTTGGGTGGCTCAGTCTGTTAAGCATCCATCTTCTGTTTAGGTCACAATCTCATGGTTCATGAGATCAAGCCCAGCATCTTGCTCTTCACTGACAGTATGGAGATGGCTTGGGATTCTCTCTCTCTTCCTCTATTTCTGCTCCTCCCTGCCTCTCTCTCTCTCCCTCTCAAAATTAAATAAAACAAACAAGAAAGAAATTCTAATTCTTGGGCTGGGTGGTAAATTAGTAAACAAAAAGTAGCAAGGGTTGTTTATATGGCCTTCTAAGCTCTGAATTCCTGCTGTCTGGTGGCAAGGATATCTCTTTACCTCCTGGTACAGAGAGGCTCCCTTTTCCATGTGAGATTTATATCCTGTTTCCAGGGGGAGGGACGACAGTCTGAAAGTCCTTCTTGCACTGCCGTCTCTTAAGTACCTTTTATTTGAAATCATCAGTTTGTCAAAGTGGCACATTTTGGGGTGACTTGCCCTCAGCCCCTACATTGCCGACCTCATCTTTGCTTCTGCCAAACTGAATATTGTTTCACACTCTCCCTTTTCTGAGGATAGAATTTTGTTACTTAAGGTCTAGATAACAGACTTTACCCTTTGCTGCAGCCAAGATGTTTGCCTAAATTTAAGTTGTCATTTTTTAGCATGACACTCTGAAAACTCAGTGAAAACCCAAGACTGTTTAAGACTATCAGCAGTAGTCGCAGGCCTAAATAATCCCACTAGGAAAGGCTGATGGTGTTCACACTATTTAGTTACTGGCATTCAGTAAATATAACCTGTGTGAGGTGACTCAGCAAACAGCCTGTGGACAGACAAAACATTTGAAGCTTTTCCAACACCTGCCCCATTTCCTCCAATGGTATAAATGCATAAACGTATGAGGTGCTTTAACATAATTTTCTGGTTTGAAGCTAAACATCGTTTTCACGTTTATTAGCTCATCAAAACATCCAGTCAAGCTGTTTTCTATTGGCTGCCATGAGCAGAACTGGTAAGCTTGTTTATGAAAACTATACAGGAAGAATAAGGAAAGTTTAAGATCAAAGTTGAAATATTTTTGAAAATTTTTTTTCATTTTATTTATTTTAGAGAGAGAGTGTGCAGGGGAGAAGGGCAGAGGGAGAGAGACAGAAAATCCCAAGCAGGCTCCATGCTCAGCACAGAGCCCGGCATGGGGCTGGAACTCAAGAACCATATCATGACCTGAGCTGAAACCAAGAGATGGATGCTCAACCAGCTGAGCTACTCAGGTGCCCCCTGGTCAAAGTTGAAATATTAAGGGATTGTCATTGTATCTTGAGACATAGTGACTGCCCTAATATTTATATGAGGGCTATCATATAAATAGGATATAAATTATCATATAAATTAGGACAGATATCAGGCCTCTTTGAATAGTTAGATTAAATAAAGGATCATGGTTACTGCTAGGATTCTGAATTTCCTTATTCTGAATAGAAATAAAATTTCTATGCCTGAACTTTGTTCTTACTGTTTTGAGCCAACATTGCTGCTCATATTAACCAGGAATGTTAGCCCAAAGCAGGTAATATAATTTAAATTTTTTTTACTGCTCTGATAGTTTTAGAGATAGAGATATATCCTGTTTGACTTCATGAAAGTTTTCAGGTGAATTGCCAAGTTATATATGCAATAAAAATGCATAATTTACAACTGGAAGCCTAAAAAAATACAGCAGATGAGAAAAAGGAGTAAAGGAAATTTGCTAGATAAATATGCAGGCCACAGAATCTGCATTTAGTGCCTGTATTCAAGTACTAAATGCAGATTGTAAATGGTTTCCCATCTCAGAGTTAAACTCCTAAATCCAGCCTATCCTCCAAGACTTCCCCCAACTCCCTCCGCCTACAGCTTATCCGCTACCATTCTTCCAAACTCCCTCAGTCTCTTCCCTTGCAGATCTGTCAGATAGGCCCACCCCAGGCCTTCACAGTTACTTTGCCTGGGTGTGAAGTTGCCCAGTGTCCTCCTTAATGGCTCCCTCCATCCCTGGTCTCTACTCAAATCCACTACCTCATGAGAGAGTCACTCCCAACCACCCTACCGAAAGGACATGACACTTCTGCCCATCACTAGCTCCTTCCCATGTTTTATGTTCCTTCAGAGGACTAGGCATGATCTGTCCCCTCACTGGCAGGTAAAACTTGTGAGAACCCCAAATGGCTAAGGTTCTGACTCTGGCCAGGGGGAGAGTGCAGACATTTTTGCATGAAACAACATCCATTCTGCTATCTGAATATTCAGCTGGTGTTTTTTTGTTGTTATTTTTGTATTGTTTTGTTTTTAAATGGATGGATGTGCTCTCAATCACTATGACAGAATTCTTGTCTGGATCTGATTAATCCTCATAACTGTGATGTCTGAGGAACATCCAGCTCTATATGGTTGTAAGGCAAGGAGGATCTGCACCTAAAACTGCCCATAGCCCAGGAGCTGCTCTCCTGCCTGACAAAAAGAACACTCGAGACTCTGGTATTGTCCACCCTCAAGATGATCCACGGTGATTTGCATCTGGGAAAATGTCAAAGTAACATTTAGTAATCAGTTGCTACATGTTCGTACACATAGGCAGATAACCAACATAGATTACTGGTGATCCCACCAGGCTAACTCTTTGTCAAATAAAATATGCTTTCAAGTAAGTGAGTTTGGAGTACATTTACTAAAATTGAGAATCTGGGTATCAGAACAGTTTCAAATCTCATTTTCATGCTTTCTGCCAATAGAGTAAACCAAGTGTTGATAAGGTCACCTCTAGGACATCAAAATAAATCTATTAATGAGCATAAAGAATAATTTTTAGACCATTGGAAAAGACGATGGACAGGATATTAAATGGCATTTCATAATTTTTGTTTATTTTCATAAGTGTAATAATAGTATTTTGTACTGAAAATGTCCTGGTTTTTAGGCTTTGCATGCCAAAGTCCTTAGTAATGACATGCCATAATGTTAAACATTGGCTTTCAATTGGTTTCACAATATATAAATAGATAGGTGAAGTGAATATAGCAAAATGTTAATAATTGTGGAAAAAGGATTGCAGTCCCTTATTACTATTTCATTCTTTCAACTTTTTGGAATATTTGAAATTTTTCACTAGAAAAAATTGGAGAGGGAGAATATATTTTTATTTCTATTCCTTTATGGAATGCAGATAATCTAAGTGTGATTTTAAATCAGTAAGTCATAAATTGGCAAGAAGAGAGGGGAAAAGTCCTGTTTTCTGCCTTGAAAAGCCACTTATTTCTGCTGATAGTCTCAAAGTGACATTAAGGCTCAAATTCTGTATAAGCATCAGTGGGCAAGGATTTTCATCAAGATGTTAAAATTCGTCCCAGATTAATTCCTATTCACTGAGTTAAAACTCAAGGATAAAGCTACATCAAAAATACTGCATCGTGTGTGTAACTTGTAGCTATGCACGATGCAATAAAGAGTGTGGGGACAGCCATATTTCAAGGCTCCTTGGTCTTGAGACACCCAGATTTATTGTATACCACCATCACTGTAGAACACAAGAACCCCTCCACCCAAATTAAGTCCAGGATATTGCATCTTATAACCAAATTCCCCAAGTTAGATATTCAACTAACCTTTAATAGAATCATTTCACCTGCTAGCTAGATGTGACTTTAATAATCATTTCACTGTAGTCAATATTAGTGGTCCAATTATTAATGTTTCTGAAGGAACAGCTATTTTCCTGAATGTACCTGCGTTAGTTGTATGACATAACAGAGACTGTAGATTGGTACCAGGCAAACATTTTCTTCTATGAGTGAATGAAGACTGAGTCACTTCAGGCTTCTTCAGGAAATTGTGGGGAAACATTTGGGTCACGTTTACTCCATTTGATATCTGCTCATATCTGTATTCCCCAAATATTTCCATTTAGTACCTTCTGAATCTAACACATCACCCATCAGCCATGTAGGTGAGGTGAACAAGGAAGGGCTCCTAGTCATGAAGACCAAGGTTAGTTCTGTGACCTCTCTCCATATGGAGCAGATATGCTTCTGAAAAGATGTGGATTGACTCAATTTCCATAAGTTTGATTAGCATGAGCAGAAATTTGTAATGGGGGTTATATATTTCCACTCAATCTCACCCACATGGGTGAGAGCCTTGGATTTGTCTCTAACAGCATGGCTGACTAGCAAAGACCTATTTTGTGGAAAATTCTAAGGTTCAGACCCTTCAGGGGAGGAAACATGAGGCAGTTCTGGGGCTCAGCAGATGTTTGGAGAAATGAACATCCTGTCCATTAGCAGTGGGCAGGCAGGTGTCCATGAGGGTCCTGGCCCAATGAGGACAGGTAGAACAGCTCTTCACCACTCACAATGTCAGGATCTGCCAGTGTGGCTTGTCTTCCAGGCAGCAGCCAGATGGTCCTCTCCTCTCCCAATTTTCTTCCCACCCATTGCCAAGAGCATCTTTGCCACCCTGCCCATACACTCCAGGTGACTTTGTTCTTCCTTTCCTCTCCTTCCAGGACATAATCTCTTATTTCCTGCACCACTGTGGTTTTCCTTTGGGAATCTCAAGAGCACCGTTCTGGGGTGGGAAACTCTTGCTTTTTTCTCTTTGCCTTCTTGACACAAACATTCTAGCTCTTCTTGAGGGTTAGCCTAAGAAAGTAAGGAAAAATTTATATCAAGATAATGTTTGAAGATAGTTTACTGCAAATCAAGAGAACGTTAGAGAGTCTCAGGTGACCTACCTTTCTAAAGCAAATCATCACATGCTGATTTTCTTTTTGGCTTTTGTGCCTGTTTGTATTTTCATTCCCAGATATGTTCAATGCAGGTGTGGCCATATTAATGAAAGCCTCTACTTTTACCCCTCTCTCCTTCTCTCTAGTTGACCTGAATATGTATTTTCAAGTAGCAGCCCAAATTACTTAATTGTCTACACAGCCCAAGTATTTCACCTAATTGTCAGATTTCTGCTATCTGTTATCTCATGACTGTGCAGACCTCACGAATGGGGCTTAAATTTTGCCCAGGCATAAAGGGTTCAGTGAACTGAAATCAGAAAAAAAGCTCAGGGCAATGGAACAAATGCCAGTGTCTTGGTTCAAGGAGTTGACTTTTATAGAAGTAAGTACATTTGTGTTAGTTGTTGTGATGAATTGTTCTGACACTTATCCAGACAGGAAAATAATTGAAGTTTCTTTTCCCAAGGGCTCTTTAACTCAAACATTCAAAATGACCTGGCTTTGGCCAGCCCAGAGCAGAAGTCATAAGACTGAAAAAACACGTAAATAAATTTTTAAAGCGACTGACAAAGCACTGCCTTCCAAAAACCTCCTGTTCGAGCCAATGATGGAAGAGAAGCTAAGAATAACTGAAACATTTGCTTCCTCCTTACTGAAGCTTTTGTTAAATTGTTATGACACTTACATTAAATGAGAAGAACATGTATGTGTGGGAAGTTTACTATTGAGGGACAATCCACCATCAGCCACCCAAATTACATACGTTCCAAAGAACCAAGTCTAGTTCTGAAGAACAATTCTGGTCTACAGCTATAGTCTAGATGCTAAGTGATTGCAGACTTCTCTGGTAGGTTTTGCTTTTTGTTACTAACCTATTTTAAAGTTTGGCAGACTGGCATCTCCTTTGATTCTGATTATACTCCTGAATCTCCAAGTTCAGTGTCAGCAGAGGACACTGTGATGGTAATTGTTTCCCTGGTTTGCTGGTGCACCGCATTTGAGAAACAGACTCACCAAAGCTGCTGCCATGGCCACTCCCACATGGCTCCCTCTCAGGCTATGCTGTAAGAGGGCCCTACTTAAAGCCAGTCTCTCTGAGAGAGCTGGCCAACTGGGGGTGGCTGTGTGGGCATGCTTTGGGCAAACAGCCAAGGTTTACATGATAACCCATATTTCACACCCATAACCATACCCTCTTGAAATTTCAGCACGGTCTAGTCTTCAGGTGCCTTTATGTAACTTTATATTCAATGATAATAGCTCTTGGTGATTAATTTTGCTGCTTTTGGTCACTTTTAGGAAACAGGTTTTGACATGTAGTAGGTATTTTTTAAATTGAGAGAAAGTGAAATCGAGGAGGATGTTTTCAAATTAATTCCAAGGATTTTAAGTCCCATGTTGGAAGAAATGTTAATTATTCCTCAAATTGCAACCACACACACACACTGTTCAATAATTTGTTATAACTATTTCATTCTGAAAAGGGTTTGAAGTGGCTTCCAACACAATGAACAAAAGAATAATATTAACAGCTAAGAGTATTAGGCAGAAATTGAGCATATCCAAATCATTTCACTTCCCTATTGCTCTGGCCATTCATTTTGGTTCAGGAGGTATAAGGGAAAAATGACTGAATCTGGGAATACCCTGTTCCAGTTAGACGCTTCAGGAAAAACAAATAGGACTAAGTGTATCATTCAGGCCATTTTTTACACCATTTAGCTGTCACATACAAATATGGAATTAAAATCATCTTAATCAGGTGGTTAAAAATATTTACACATATCCCAAATTATCCCAAATTAGCTACTCCATTGTATAGGAAGCCTGCACTGTTTTCTTATAGCCTGAATACCTCCTGTCTGGAAGGCTTATTTCTTAATAGGTAGATTTCTCCTCTTGAACAGGCTTCTAGCCAGGAGGCACTTCCAGGAACTCTTGTATCAAAGAAAGGACTAAATCAAAATTCTTCTACTGGGGGCAGTGAGCAGGATAGAGGTAAAAGTGGGAAGGTCCTCTTAATCCACTATGTGACAGTCTTCCGGATTCTTCAGTGGAAAAAAAGAATGGCAGGAAAATACTTAAGAAAAGCTTCTATGTCAGGGAGCCTCGGTGGCTCAGTTGGTTAAGCATCTGACTCTTGATTTTGGCTCAGGTCATGATCTCACGGTTCCTGGGTTCAATCCCTAGTCAGACTCTGTGCTGGCAATGTGGAGTCTGCTTTTGATTCTCTCTCTCTGTGTCCCTCCCCCACTCACGGTGTCTCTGTCTTTCTCTAAGTAAATAAACTTAAAAAAAAAGTTTTTATGTCAGTGTGGTATGAATGAGCACACTTCCTAAGGAAATGAAACTTCGAAGTGCCTCTGTAACTATATTGGTGATCTCAGGAGAAGGGTTTTTTGTTTCCTTACTTTTCCGCTTGCCATTTATAAACTTAGATTTAAAGCCTGTGACTATTTACCCAATAAACCAGTTATTTTTTTAAGTGTGCAAATTCTTTTCAGTCCTCCAATTTAATTTCTCTTTTCTTAAGTTTATTTATTTATTTATTTTGAGAGAGAAAGAGAGCAGGAGAAAGACAGACAGACAGACAGACAATCCCAAGCAGGTTCCACACTGTCAAGCACAGAACCTGATGTGGGCTCGAACTCATGAACCTTGAGATCATGGCCTGAACTGAAATTAAGAGTCAGACAGGTAACTGACCGAGCCACCCAGACACAACCTCTAATTTAATTTTGAAAATATATTCACCCACCTCTTTCCTCTCCCTGTGAAAGTCTTCTTTGTCCATATTTCCACCCTTTCCAACTCATTCATTCTTTCACTGCAGCGATTTTGTCTTGTTGGCTGGTAAACTAAGTCAGAAGAACACTAAGAAGAGTGTGACATATTCTGTATTTTCTGTTGCTTCCTTGTGAAACATAAGCAATTCCTCTGGGCCCTGAGAAATCAGGGCTTTCATTTACCTTTTTAAAATTTACACTTGTTAGCCTAAGAAATTATGAATTACCAGTTCTTGGGGCCTGGGAGAAAGATGATATTTGAGAAGCCAATCATCTGGTACCTCTGGTAAATTCATATCTTAGCTTTTCATTCCACCACAGCTTAACTTTCAAGAAGAAACCTGTGGCATAATGTAAGCAATACCTACCTCACTCTTGACTATAATCAATGGGGGCTCTTTATTCTTTTTTTATTTTTATTTTTAAATTTTATTTTCTTTGTTTAGAGACAGAGAGAGCATAATGTGGGGAAAGGGACAGAGGGAGAGAGCGAGAGAGAGAGGGAGAGAGGGAGAGAGAGAGAGAGAGAGAGAGAGAGAGAGAGAATCTTAAGCAGGCTCCATGCTCAGAGAGGAGGTGGACACAGGGATGGATCCCATGACCCTGGGATCATGACCTGTGCTGAAATCAAGAGTCGGATGCTCAGTCGACTGAACCCCCCAGACCTCCCAATGGGAGTGTTTTAGAATGTTGTTTTATATTTAGTAGGTAGCCATGCTATTTATACCTTCTGTAGACTGCTACCTGGATAATAAAGTTTGGAATTTTTTTTCTATACCACCTACCCTAACGCCACCTCAGACATTAGACCATTTACTTCTGCACCAATTTTCTCGCTCATTTAAAGGGACACTTTCTCTGTGGTTATGAGCTCACTTACAGATTGAGTACATATTGAGAGGTGCCCATGTTGGACCTCTCTAGTAAATTTAAAACAGCACATTGGATTTGTCACAACAAATTATCTCATGTTCTCTTTATCACATTCACATACACATTTCCTGTCCTGGATTTAATTAGCCTATGGACTAGGGAGGAAAGTCATTAAGGAGAGAAGCTATAGATCCGTAATTTCCTGAATAGCAATGTCCCAAACTTCCGATGTCATTCTTCTGATGAAAAGAATTATCATCATGTGGCATACTTCTGCTGTAAGAATTTCTGATGAAATATGCTAATAATTTGCAGCAGTTAAGAGCGTTGTGTCTGGAAGGAAGGCAGAGATATGAAAACACAATCAATTCAAGCAACAGATTGAGAGTAGCCATGCCCAAACCACAAGGGATAAAGAGGAAAATAATCACTTCATACTTTCCCCTGCTTTTCACTTTATTGCTGCAGGTCCTGTGCATTGGCAGCAGCCAGCAGGGGTAGGGGGACTTCATCTATATGAAGAGCTACCTATCCTTGCTCTGCAGAGTCAGCCAGACCCCAGAGAGGGGGCATCCTCTCGGCGGGGGAGGGGAGTGATTCTGAACCCACCACATCTTTAAGGACAAGAAAGGTCTCAAGATTACTTTCTTTCTATTTTTCATTACTTCCCAGACTAATACAGACACACTGTATTTGCATAACATATTTTTGGTCCGTTCCGGGACCCCATCCCCAGCTTCCTGAATATGTATTTTAGTCTGTGTGGTATCTAAGAGCTGAGTCTCTAATCTCATTACCAACCCGTATGCTTCCAGTAAGTTCGTCTACAGGCTTTAGAATTGGACCGCCAATTTGTAAGCCTAGCTCCCAATTACATTTTCATCTCTGAAAGATGTTAAATAAAAGAATGCTCTGTGGTCAGAATTAAATAAAAGATCTCAGTGTATGCAGCTCCCAACCTGTAGCCTGGCTACTTTGCTTGTTCAGTGGAGGTTGGCGTTGTAAAACTCCCCTTCTCCAGAACCTTCATTGTCACTCAGAGAATGTTGCAGAAGCTACTTCAAGGTACAGCATTGTTTAACCTCCTTTACCAAGATGCTCTAACTCCATCCCCCTAGAGAAAAATCATGTCCAGACTTGCAGACGGTGTTCACCTCTTGAAACGCCAGCTGAGTGAAATGGCATGGGATCCTAGATTGGTTACAAATAGACTGTCCACCCCTAAAAGAATAAGACAAGAGACAAGTTACAGTTTCAGAAAATATAATAATAATAATAATAATAATAATAATTTTGCTGAGACAGGTCAAAGGCAGAGTCAAAATCATTCTTCAAAGTCATTCCCAGCATTCCCAGGCTCCTTACTTATGTTGGGGCTGTTTTGGGGCCAAATGCCTTACCTAGATAATTTCTTTTAACCCTTACCACAACCCTAGGAAGTTGTGTTTATTTTTGTTTTTGATTGTTTGTTTTTCAAATCTCCACCACTGGGACACCTGGGTGGCTCAGTCTTTTAGGCATCCAGTCTTGGTTTTGGCTCAGATCTTGATCTCATAGTTTTGTGAGTTCAAGCCCTGCTTTGGTCTCTGAGCTGACAGTGCAGAGCCTGCTTGGGATTCTCGGTTTCCCTCTCTTTCTGCTCCTCCCCCACTCGCACTGTCTCTGTCTCTCAAAATAAATTCTAAAAACTTTTAAAAAATAGTAAAGGAAAAAAACAAAAAGAAAAGAAATAAAAATCTTCATTATACAGATTAAGAGCCTGAAGCAAGTGACTTTCCGTAGGTCCCACAGTAAGAGACAGTTCTGAGACAAATAATATCATCTGCCAGCTTGCAATAACCTGTAGCTTTCATCTCCCTGGAATCCTGGATCTAGCCCCACCATTTCCTCCTGCCTTCCCTCCAGCTTTCTAAGACCTTCCGGGGCAGGACTGTGCAGCTCTGGCTTCCTTCTGCCAATTGTGCTCTCCTGCCAGCAGAGACAGTTGCTTTTCTGGCTCCTTTTTGCCTCTAGAAACTGCTTTCTGGCAAGATGGGTGTTTCCCACACCAGGCTCACCATCAGAATCATCTGGGGTGCGTGTAACAATAAAGGTGCCTCAGCAACTCTTGGAGATGAATTCATGGGTCTAGGAGGTAGGAATCAGAAGTTTCTTTATTCACATGCTCTCTGGGTGATTCTGATAATCAAGTTTTGGGGGAAAATGCCATTTACTCAAAGTTTTTAACTCACATAGCTCCTTTTGTAATGTATGATCTGAAGAACTCCTTCAAAATTAAGAAAAACAATTTTATTATTTGTGCGTGGCTTTGACCAAAAGTTTTTTTCATTGTAGTATTTTATTTCAGATCAATATATCAAAAGATGTCATAAAGTATTTCTTTTTTTTATTTTTTGTTTTTTACCAAGATGTTTTTCTTTTATTTTGAATAGTTTATTGTCAAGTTGGTTTCCATATAACACACAGAGCTCATCCCAACAAGTGCCCTCCTCCATGCCCATTTCCCCCTTTCCCCTCCCCCCACCCCCGTCAGCCCTCTGTTTGTTCTCAGCATTCAAGAGTCTCTCATGGTTTGCCTCCCTCCCTCTTCCCAACTATTTTCCCCCTTCTTCTCCCCCATGGTCCTCTGTTAACTTCCTCTTAATCCATCTATATGTGCAAATATATGGTATCTGTCCTTGTCTGCCTGACTTATTTTGCTCAGCATAACACCCTCAAGGTCCATCCATGTTGCTACAAATGGCCAGATTTCATTCTTTCTCATTGCCATGTTGTATTCCATTGTATAGATAAACCACATCTTCTTGATTCACTCATCAGTTGGTGGACATTTAGGCTCTTTCCATGTTTTGGCTATTGTTGAGAGTGCTGCTATGAACATTGGGGAGAATACTCTAGTATTCTAAAGCTTTAGTACTTTATTTTTCTATTTGTTTCTTAAATTTATCCAAGTGGGCTCAAACTACATATATTGTCATGCAGTTTGCTTTATCAACAAACATGGACACTGCAGCACTCCTTATGACCTAACCACAGAAGTTCTGCTGGGTTCTGTTGGTCAAGCAAGTAGCTAAGGTCAGCTCAGATTCAAGTGTAAAGGAATTAGGCTCTACCTCCCAAAGGGAGGAACAGCAAAGAACTTGGACTCATCTTTAATCTATAATATTTCTAATGTAAGAGTAACGATGATCACTATTTATAAGATGCATTTTATTTTTCTCACTTAATGAATGCCTTGTGCTGCTTAATATGCATTCATTTCATATGAAAAAGCAGCTTGTTGACAAACTAATTTTTAAAATGGCCTGCTATATTGTGTCTGATTCAGGCAAACAACAAATATTAAAATGCAGCTTGAAAGTCATGATACGGGCATCAAAAGTAGACCATACACTTATTTTTTTAATAATTTTTACATTTTGTTTCAAAAGAGAAGATAAGGGAGAGGGTGTTTCTTTTGTGAAATTTTCTTTTCAGGAAATGGAAAAGGAACTGGTAAAATAGTTCCTGTATTTTCTCTTGTAGGCAATGGTTCTGAGATACTGAAGGCTGAAGTCCTTTAAGAATTTTGATTCAATGAATGTAACTGGTAGCATTTTTGAGGCTTATTTAGGGAATGATTATGTTATTTTCTTCATAAACTTGTATTTAAATGTCAGTATTTTAATGCCTTGTTGAGTTAACCAATGGCCATTATGGTCACGAATTTAACAAGGTAAAATTAAGATGCAGAATGATACAAAATCTGTCATAAACACCAGCATGGCTAGCTGTACCCAGCAAACTAAGAGACAAAGTCTGAGCACTGCCTACTGGCACCGCCATGTGGGCTTACCACCTGAATACTCAGAGGTAAAAGTTGTTAGGCTGGAAAGGGGAAAATCTCTGAGCAATTGCTTTATTTGTTTATTGTTTTAAAATGAAGGCATCAGCGGTGCCATTAGCACCTTCAACAACATGGAGCCTTGTGGAACACTGTCACTAACACTGGTTGGGGACTGAGAAATGAAGCTCGGTGCCTCATGGTGTGTTACCGAGGGCCCGCAGTCCTGATCACCCTCCCCAGATCATTAACCAGAACCTTTGCTGGAAGCTTCCAGTGTCAGGACTGAGTGTGTCAGGTGATTTGAATGTGTAGCCAGGGTTGAAAGCCACAGTCACAATCCAAAGGGATGAACTGGACACTGCGACAATATTAGTAGGGGAAAATATTTGGGGGCAAGTAGGTCTTTCTTGGATGTGAAGTGCCATTATAGGATCCTGGTCATCTCCCCTGCCCTGCCTCAGTGTCCATAGTGGTGTCAGTTGGCTGAAGGAAACCACACATTCCCCCCAAAGCCATTTTGCCTGAAGGATTTTGGAAACTTACCTCTTAGAGATCACAGATATACAAATGAAGGCTTGTGGGGGCTCACACACACATTGCTGAGCAGCACCTTGCCAGGCTTTCCAAACCCCAGTGTGGAAGTGCTTCCCAGATTCTGTTTCACTAGAGGAGATCGCAGGGGTCCACACTGGCTCTGTGCTGTGCTGAGCACTGAGATCACACTGATGAAGAGAATGCACCACCCCCTCTCCTGTCCCGGAGCAAGCCCTGTCCCTTTGAGGATACATAAGTAAATCAAGGATTACAGCTGTTTGTAGTGAGAGCTGTGTAATGTGGTAAGAGCTGTAATGGCTCTGAAAGTTATGAGGACAAATACCAGCATTTGGGTCATTTTTCTTTCCTCAAAAATATGGATATATTATGTATTACATATCATACATTTCTCATATGTATCTACATATGTGTATATGTGCAGATGTGTATATATATATATATAGCTTTTGTTGTTTTCTGCAGAACATTTAAAAACCATAAAATATTCCACTGAAAAAATTTTCCACTGCAGATGATGAGCTTATTTGAGGCTGTTCCTAAATGTATCATCTCTGGAGCAGGGGGCTAGTGAGAGGAGAACTAAATAAGTAGGTGGGGGTTAACTGTGAGATGCCTTGCATGCCATGCTGGACATTGTCTACAAACTTTCCTCTGAATATTATGAAAAGCTGACAGGAGTTTGTAAGAGTGTGTGTGTGTGTGTGTGTGTGTGTGTGTGTGTGTGATGTGAATGTTGGATGTGTGTATATTAGGTGTGTGTGTTTGTGTTGAGTGGGGTGTTGGGTGAGTATATTGGATGTGTTGGGTATGAGTGTATTGATCTATGTGTGTGCGGGGTGAGTATGTTGGGTGAGTGTTGGGTATGTGTGTTGAGTGTTGTGTGTGTGTTGAGTGTGTTGGGTGTGAATGCATTAGATATGTGTATGTTGGAAAAATGTGTTGAGTGTGTGGGTATTGGGTGAATGTGTTGGATGTGTGTTTTGTGTGCGTGTGTGTGTGTGTTTTGGGTATGTGGTATGTGTGTGTGCATGTATGTGTGTATAGGCACATGTGTGTTAGGGGCATATGTGATAGGAGTAGACCTATCTGATACCTGGTGGTAGTATGTAGGGAGCATTGTTGGGGGACAGTCTTCAGTGGTTTGTAGGACACATTGTCCAGGACAGTCTCTGCCTGGGGGCAAGGAGAGCTCGAAGGGGGCCCTTGGCTAGTTAGAAAGTACTAGAGGAAACAGGAAGAAAGGGCTGGGATAAGAAACATGGAAAAGGGAGTGGTGTCAGAATTTGACACTAACTAGAGGTGGGCACCCAGGAATGCATAATGTGGCTGTGAGCTGTGCCCACCACCGTGATGGTGCCTCTAAGGGAAGTGGGCAGCATAGGAGGGAACTGGGGAGAAGCTCTGGTCTCGTCTGTGGCTTGGCTGAGTTAGAGGTACTAAACATGCCTGCTCAAGGGACCATGAAACACAAGACACTAGTTAGAATATTGTGGATGAGAGAGGAATGGAGCGAGGAAATGTTTGGGTAAGGGCACAAGGGGCATTAGGTGAGGTGACAGGCCTGGCTGGGATGGCTAGCTGTTCAAGCAGTGTGCCCCTGAGCTCTTGGGCCTGCTGTCTGGCCAGCTCTGTGTCCCAGGCAAGCACACTGTCCTTTGAATGTGGACGGAGATTAGTAGTCAGGACTTTGAAATGGCCGAGAAACTCCAAGGAGAATATGGAAAGCCGCAAAGTGTCCCTGAGAACCACCAAGGATAGTACAGAGCTGTGTGTTAAACAGCCTCCCCAACCCGATAGTCCCTGTTGGAGGGTTTTTTTGTGGGGTCCGTGCAAACCTTCTGGAAGGTGAGTCAAGCCCACAGAACAGTGCATGGGGCTCTTTCCTTCTCTGTGTGACGCAGCCAGGCCCTGACGCAGCTGGTGGTGAAGCTTCTTTCCAAGGGCCTGCAGAGTGGTCAGTGTGAATGTCAGGGTATGCCCTGGGCCCCCTCGTCTCATGGGACTTCTCCTTCTTGCCATGTGCTGTTTTGTTCAGCAGCAGGATTCAGGAGGGAGCCTTTTTAAGTCAGTGCTTTTCTCCTCCGAATCAATAGATCGATAAGTGACGATTGCCAGCAAAAAAGGAAGACACCTTTTTTCTTACACCCATAGGACCTGTCTCCCTTGCTGAAAGCTAGTCCAGAACATGGCTTTTTTTGGTTTCTTTCTCCCACTGCTAGCATGTCATTTTCATGCAGCAGCTTGAAGTTCCTTCTAAGAAAACAAATGAGATGAAATCAGCAGGGATGTGTAGCTACACGCATGGCTAAATGCTGATAGACTGTCCACATGCCAAAGCGTAAGCTCATCTCATCTGACGCCGCCTGCTCAAGATGAAAATATAGCCCCTTCTTTACCAGAAAAGCAGTGTGTGTTTAAGTTAATCCAGTTCAGTCTCCAGTAAGGGAGTATCAACTTCCATTCCCTCACTCATAACTGAAATCCATGACTAGTTTTCAAGCCACATTCACATGAATTTGTTATTTTTATACAACAATCATGCCATGAACCTCTCAAAAGTCTGGGAGCATGTGTGTGTGTGAGTGTGGCTTATTCCTCACATATCCAAGGATACTTTATTTCTCAAACTTTCCACAGCTAAGAACACCCACAGTCCTGCTCTGCTAAGCTGAAATTTGGATGATCAATATAAAGCCTGGGAATGCATATTTCTGTAGGCTATAGCATTGATCACTAGGTACAGTGTTATTCCGCTCACACCCACAATGGTTCCCAGCCCCCTCAGTCACCTTGGCCATGTAAAAATTAGCATGAAAGGCAATATTGCAGTACCTGAAAAATTGCACTGATTCCTGCCCTAATTAATCCTGAAACCTTTACTGTTCTCTGCTTCAAATCCTGCATGTCCAAACCAGTCTGAACTTACTCAGGGTGTCTGCAAAGGAAGTTAAACAGTGATGATCTCCTTCTAAAAATGCTAAGTACGCATCATTTCTGTGTTGCTGGGGAAAAAAAATAAAACTTCCCCTCTGATATTACCTGAAAAAAAAAAAGTCTGCATGTGCTACAGACGGTCTCTCTGGAGGGTGGGCTCAGACGGGACAATAATCTGCCCTTGGGCCAAAATGGTCAGCTCCTTCCAACACTTTGCTACTCTGATTCCAGAAGGCACTTGTCAGAGCCTCCCAGGTGGGCGTGTGGCAGAAATCTTTCCAAAGCCATGTGTGAGTCATTCCTCCTGGTCATAGAGCCAAGAGCACTTTTATGCCCCAGGGAGGCTGCCGCCCAGGTTTGCTTATTCCAGGACTGTCTTACCCTTGTCCCGGAGTGGGTGAGCACCTGAAACTCATCTGCCAGTACCGGGAGCCGAATCGCCATGGAAGGTCCCTGAGAGGCTCAGGCCAGCATATTCTGGACCTGTGGATCTCCAGGGCAGTCATTATAGGCTCTTCTTTTGTTTATTCTTACCTGAACCTACCAACTCAAATGGAATTTTTATGATGAAATACATAACACGCAAGGTATGGCTGCCAAAGGATCAGAACGGGCACTTCTTGAGGACAGTTTTCAGATGCTTTGTACTGTGCTGGGGTTTACCCATTACCTTTTGGCTCATGGGGAGATCTGAGGGTACTGGGGTTGCTGGGGGAGAGACCAGGGGGCCAGGGCTCTGAAGCAGACTTGGGGGAACGCAGGGCCTAGAGCTGATTACCAACCAATATGAAAGCACTGCAGTGTGTTTTTTTTTTTTTTAATGTTTATTTATTTGTTTTTGGGGGGGCAGAGAGTGAGAAAGAGAGATAGAGAGAGAGAGAGAACCCCAAGCAGGCTACATGTCATCAGTGCAGAGCCTGATAAGGCGCTGGAACCCATGAACAGCCAGATCATGACCTAAGTTGAAATCAAACATTAGAAGCTCCATGGATTGAACCACCTAGGCGCCCCTGAAAGCATGCCATGTTTTAACATCTCTACGGCCTCATAGAGATGGTGGGACATTTCAGCCCCAACTGCTAATCTAGCAGTTACCTTTACTCCCAACCCACCTACATTAGAAAGGTATTTCCAGAACAACTGAAATGATCCAGGGGCTCTGCCCAATGCTTGACGATGAATGGACATACCCTTGCCTGCACCCACACCAAGCTGGGGCAGGGCTGGGGGCAGTCCTCACTCATGCAGGCCGAGCTCCTTAGGTTGTGGCCACATCCTATAGAGAGGGCAGACTGTGGAAAGAGACTGCAGGGCTCCCTGAAGCCAAAGCCCAGGGCTGGGTGACAAGATTGGAAGCTTCCTGGAGTAGATCATTTGAAGAGGCCCTGGAGTGTGGGTGAGACCAGCCAGCCGGTGAGAGATGGAAGGCAGAAGGTTGTGGGAAGGGTGAATTTTCCCAGAGCAGAAGAAGTAAAGGGCACATTGTGGAACAGCTTAGAAGCCCATATACTTGGAGTGTGAGGTAGGTGGGTAGGATGGGAACAAGACTGAGGACTTAGGCTGGAGACAACCCAGGAAGGGTTTGTGTAGCTTTTTAGAGACATTTTACATTGTTTTTATTGTAGTAAAATTCACATAACATAAAATTTACTATCTTCACCATTTTTAAATGTACAGGTCAGTAGTGTTGAATACATTCATGTTGTTGTGCAACCACCACCATATCCGCCTCCAGAACCCTTTCACCCTGTAAAACTGAAACTCTGACCCCCTTTAAACACTAACTCCCTCCCCTCCCCCAGCCCCAGGCACCCACCCTTCTACTGTCTGTCTCTATGAATCTGATGAATCTGGGGACCCTCATGGAAGTGGACCCCTACAGTATCGATCTTTTTGCATCTGGTTTATTTAATTTGGCATAATATCCTTGAGGTTCATCCATGTTGTAGCACGTGTCAGAGTTTTCTTCCTTTTTAAGGCTGAAGAATATTCCATGGCAGCTATAGACCACATTTTATTTCCCATTTTTCTGCCAGTGGCCACTTGGGCTGTTTCCACATTTTAGCTTTGTGAATAATGCTGCTGTGAACACAGGGCTACAAACATCTGCTCGAGACCCTGCTTCCAAAGCTTCTGGATACACACTTGAATGTGGAATTGCCAGATCAGATGATAATTCCACGCTTAATTTTTTGAGAAACCATCACACCCTTTCCCACAGTGGCTGTACCATTTTGCATTCCCATCAACAGTGCACAAGAGCTTCAATTTCTCTGCCTCCTCACCAACATTTGTTTTCTGTGTTTCGGTAATGGCCAGCCTAATGGGTGTGAGATGGTATCTCATTTTGGTTTTGATTTGCATTTCCTTAACAATCAGAGACTTTTTAGCTCCTCTCCATTTAATTCATCATGAATCCATGGGAGAGCTGGAAAAGTAGCATGAATATCTAGATTCAATGATTATTGGTCTATTGAGTGTAAGCTACAGCCTCTGTGACAGCTCACCCTTGAACACTTCAGCATGCATCATTCTAGAGAATTTGAACCTTGGCTCATTTGTAGCAGGGGAATTGTCTAATGTCTTTCACTATTGCAGACAGTAGGAAAAAAATTATGCAGCTGGAAGATATTTGCAATCGCGAAAGCAGCGAAGAGCTCAATCCCAACCATTGGGATGGTCCAGACCAGAGGTGCTGTTGAGGGCTGCTGAAGGTCAAGTGTGAAAGGAATGAGGTGGAGAGACACTCAAGTATGCTGCCAGGGTAATGGGAAGCCAGGGTACCATTCTTTGACAGAGACCAAAGGGAGAAGAAGCAAGTTGGGGAGGAAAGATGATAATTGCATGTTAGCATATGTTGATTTTGAGGTATCTGAGGACATTCGGGGGAAGATTGGATGCAAAGAGCTGGATGCCAGTCTGTCACTGAAGGACATAAAGCCTTAAGTCCCACATGATCAGACACAGAGGCCCATTGGATAGGATGCCTGTGGATTCTTGCTCCCCTGGACAGGCAGAGTTTGAATGGTCAGTGAACAGACAGCTGGATGACAGGAGGCAGGTCGTGTCCATTAGGGAGGATTTCTCAGGAGGAAGTAATTAAATGCTATGACAGTAACAGCTGGCAGATATCAAGCCCTTACACCATGCTCTGCATCACGCTAGCAGAGCCTTGTGCATCTTACCTTGTTTTCTCTCCAAGACATGCATGTACCACTCTTACAATTCTAACTTTACAGATGAAGAAACTGAGGCATAGTGAGATCTGGCATTGCAAACAAGGTCATAAAGCAAATATGTGGATAAAACTTAAGCTTTATTCCCTTGTTTTATTAACAGTCCCCAAAAACCGTTCTTTAAGGAATCATTCCTATTGTGACCTGGGCATTTCACCAGTTGTCTCATTGTACCCCTGGCTTTTTAATGTTGGTCACTCTTTGCCTGCCCACAAATGTCGCCTAGAGCTGTGCTAGCGTCCCTAGAGTTTTTTTTCTAATTTTTTATGTTTATTTATTTTTGAGAGAGAAACAGAGCACAAGCAAGGGAGGGCAGAGAGAGAAGGAGATACAGAATCCAAAGCAGGCTCCAGGTTCTGAGCTGTCAGCACAGAGCCCAACTCACGGTGCTCAAACTCATTCATGAGATCGTGACCTGAGTCCAAGTTGGACGCTTAACTGACTGAGCCACCCAGGTGTCTCCCCCTACCCCCCACAGCTTTTTCTACAAAAAGTCCTTCTCAAGGGCATTTCCCCCAGCACTTTCACAGTGTGAGGCTATCTGGGCCCCAGTATCCTGTCTGAGAAAGAGCATTCTTGCACATCTAAATGGCTCTGTGGTACAACAGCATCACGACAAACACACTGGGAAGCCTGAAGCCGGGGTCTTGTGTTGTAAATCGTTTTCTGAATGATTCAGGGAGAAGCGCTCACTCATCCTCCCAGGAGGCAGCAGAGGCTTGATACTGCTGTGAGCTCTTGATAAACAAGTCGTCTCACTGTCTCTAAGCAAGCTAGGGTAACCTTTGTCTTGAGCAAAAGATGTGTCAGAAAAGACCTCGGTGGCCAGTAAGAGAAGCAAACGCATCATGAAGTTCTCGTGGGTGCCATGTGCACGCTTTGTCCTGACCAAACAAAGGCATGTTCCAAGCTCGATATTCTGCCCAAGGACATAGGGTGATGTGGCAGCAGGAAGTGACCATTTATCTGGTCTGTCCAGATCAGCACCAGTCTATGCCAGTGGTCCTGACTTGGAAAGTAATGGTATATTTTTTCTCTTTTGGCTCTAATAAGTTTTCCCAACCTAAGTGATTTCAGAGGAGGGACGGAGTTCCTGTCCAAAGCTTCCAAGCCACCCTCTGCCCAGACTTGGAAAATAGTGGGCTGGATCAGTCTCCTAAGATAAGAACACCCATAGCCTTCACTTTGGGCTAACTATGAAACTGTGGCCCCAGTTTGTAAATATTCAGCCCGTGGCTATGTAAAAGAACGAAGTCACTTCAGCTCAGGTCATGATCTCACGGTTTGTGGGTTCAAGCCCCGCATCGGGCTCTGTGCTGACTGCTCAGAGCCTGTTTCAGATACTGTGTCTCCCTCTCTCTCTGCCCCTTCCCCACTCATTCTGTCTCTCAAAACTGAATACATGTTAAAAAAATTAAAAAAAAAAAAAAAAGAACAAAGTCAACTCCCCAGAATAATTAGGGGCAAGTTTGTGGACATGACTTTGTGGTCAAGGAAGCTTAGTAGAGACTTAATCACCAGATTGCAGGGTCCCAAAGGCACCCCTACACTGGAGAAGACCTCCATGATCAAATGAGGTCGGGGTGGGGGGCCCTGCCTGCCATCACCAGGAGAGCAGGAGACCTTCAGATCTTGGGGTTTCCTGCTGTGTGGCCCTGTCTGCAGGAAGTGCTCTCCTGCCATGTGCCATGTGCCTGCTGCCCCAGTGGGTCTGAGCATCTTTGGAGGAGAAGGCAAGAACAGTAGTTGCCCCCTCCCAAAAACGACAGGTGTGTGCCTGCTAGCCACCTGGTATCCCACCCCTTCTCAGCAAAGCCTTCCCCCTGCGATGGACCATGCATTCTGTCTGCACACTTGTGTGGTACTTTTTGGGGATCAGGGTGCAGATACAGGGTTTTGAGGGAAGGAGTAGAGATGCCTGATTCCAGCCCCACCACATCTTCCCAGGAATTCACTCTCGGATTCTACAGAAGCAAGTTTGAATGTCACTACCACATAGCACAGTAGCGTGTCCTCAGTTCCAGTTAGATTTTCTGCACAATTAACATCCTATTTTCTGATAAATTATGTGCCTCACCATTGGTGGTCCCTCACCAACAGATGTGAGTGCCCCACTATGTGCTACAATGCCTTCCCTCCTCCTGACCTCCCTGAAAATTTCAAAAGGATTCCATCTGGTATTCAGCATCTTTATGTTTGTTCCTTTTATAAGTATTCTATGATGAAGTGAAGGGGTAGGCTTCCTGATCACGTGATCTTCCTGACTCCCACAGTCATCCATCCTTTCTGGATTAGTGCATGTAAGTATTTCCATGTTTTCCCGCAACAACATCATGGTGCCTGTATTCTCAGTCTGTGTGTGGCTGCGCCCAGCTCCCAAATCTCCCTATGCTCCATGGCCAGGACTGTGAAAGCCACACAGGAGCATGAATCAGCAGGTGGCAACTTTCCTTTTGAGTGGAGGTCCTCACCAGTGTGTCCCCAGGGTTAGGGGTGCAAGCCTGCTCCCCGGCAAGGTAGAAGCAAATGAGCAAATGAGCTCATAGGTTATGAGCTCATGGCTCGTGAGTTCAAGACTCACATTGGTCTCTCTGCTGACAGCTCTGAGCCTGGAGCCTGCTTCGGTTTCTGTGTTTCCCTCTCTGCCTCTCCCCTGCTCACACTCTGTCTCTCTCTTTCTATCTCAAAAATGAATAAACATTAAAAAAAAAAAAAGATAGACACACAGACCAATGGAACAGAACTGAGAACTCAGAAGTGGACCCAAAAGTATACAGCCAACTGATCTTTGACAAAGCAGGAAAGAATATCCAATGGAAAAAAGGCAGCCTTTTTAACAGATGGTGTTGGGAGAACTGGACAGCAACATGCAGAAGAATGAAACTAGATCATTTCTCACACCATACACAAAAATAAACTCAAAATGGATAAAGGACCTGAACGTGAGACAGGAAACTATCAACACCCTAGAGGAGAAAGCAGGAAACAACCTCCTTGACCTCCACTGCAGCAACTTCTTACTTGACACATCCCCAAAAGCAAGGGAATCAAGAGCAAAAATAAACGATTGGGACCTCATCAAGATTAAAAGCTTCTGCACAGCCAAGGAAACAACCCAGAAAATTAATAGGCAACCAACGGAATGGGAAAAGATAGTTGCAAATGACATATCAGATAAAGGGTTAATATCCAGAATCTATAAGGAACTCACCAAACTACACGCCCGAAAAACAAACAACCCAGTGAAGAAATGGGCAGAAGACATGAACAGACACTTCTCCAAAGAGGACATCCAGATGGCCAACAGACACATGAAACGATGCTCAGCATCCCTCCTCATCAGGGAAATACAAATCAAAACCACACTGAGATACCACCTCACGCCAGTCAGAGTGGCTAAAATGAGCAAATCAGAGAACTCTAGATGCTGGCGAGGATGTGGAGAAACGGGCACCCTCCTACACTGTTGGTGGGAATGTAAACTGGTACAGCCCCTCTGGAAAACAGTGTGGACGTTCCTCAGGAAACTAACAATAGAACTCCCCTATGACCCAGCAATAGCACTGCTAGGAATTTACCCCAGGGATACAGAAATGCTGATGCATAGGAGCACATGTACCCCAATGTTCATAGCAGCACTCTCCACAATAGCTAAAACATGGAAAGAGCCTAAGTGTCCATCAACGGACAAATGGATCAAGAAGATGTGGTTTACCTATACCATGGAATACTACATGGCAATGAGAATGAATGAGAATGAATGAAATCTGGCCATGTGTAGCAACATGGATGGACCTTGAGGGTGTTATGCTGAGCGAAATAAGTCAGGCAGAAAAGGACAAATATCATACGTTTGCACGTGTAGGAGGATTGGGAGGAACTTAACGGAGGACCATGGGGGAGAAGAAGGGGGGAAATGGTGGGGGAAAGGGAGAGAGGCAAACCTTGAGAGACTCTTGAATGCTGAGAACAAACTGAGGACTGATGGATGTGTCGGGGAGGGGGGAAATGGGCATGGAGGAGAGCATGTGTGGGGATGAGCACCTGGTGTTATATGGAAACAAACTTGACAATAAACTATTTGTAAAAAATAAAATAAAAAGGAAATGCTCAGATGACCCTGTCTGTAGATTTGCAATTCTAGTCTCATATTAGAATCAGCTGGGAAGTTTTAAAAATCCCTGTACCTAGGCTCTATTCCATACCAAGTAAATTAGAATCTCTGGGTATCAATATGTTTAAAAATCCCCAGGTGATACCAGTGAGCAGCCATGCACAAGAGCTTCTATAATAGTGCTTCTCAAACTTGAAAGTGCATCACATCCTCAGGGCATCTGATTAAAATGCAGATTCTGAATTAGCAAGTCTGGGGAGAGGCCTGGGGTCTGCATTTCTGACATGCTCTCTCAGATGATCTGGAGGCTGCTGGTCTAGGAACCACACTTACCAAGGGCCTATAATAGGGTTTAGTAAAGCACGGCTCCCAGGCCAGATACCTAGTTTTGTAAGTAGAGTTTAATTGAGGGACACTCATGCCCAGTTAGGTAGTTATAACACACTGTATGACCCAAAAGAAAGCCTAAAATATTTGCTATCTGACTCTTTATTGAAAAAAAAAGTGCTGACGTCTGGTTTATAACAGTTTAATACCAGCATATATGTCATGAATGGAATGACCTTAGTCAGTAGGCCATGCTCATTGTCAGTTGGTGGTGAGTCGGAAGGTCTCACAGGACAGCCATGGTGAATTTTGAAGTCCCAGCAATTATTAGCTCTTCTGACCTCCTTCTGAAGCTTTCACATTTGGTTTACAATTTTGGCAATGAAAACTGTTTTCTTGCATGTAACATGCACTACAAAAAGGAAGGATAATTTGAACTTAATGAAGGATCATGGGGGAGAAAAAGGGGAAAAATAGTGGGGAAGAGGGAGGGAGGCAAACCATGAGAGACTCTTGAATGCCAAGAACAAACTGAGGGCAGATGGGGGAGGGGGTGGGGAAGGGGGGTGATGGGTATGGAGGAGGGCACTTGTGGGGATGAGCACTGGGTGTTTTATGGAAGCCAACTTGACAATAAACTATTAAAAAAATAAAAATTCAAAAAAAAAAGGAAAAATAATTTGTACCCCTCTGAAAAGCCTTTGGCTAATATCTTTTTTTAATGTTTATTGTATTTTTTAGAGAGAGAGAGAGAGCACAAGTCGGGGAGGTGTGTGTATGGGGGTGGGGGCAGGCCAGAGGATCGAAGCAAGCTCCACACTGACAGCAGAAAGCCCTAGAGGGTGAGCTCAAACTCACGAACCGTGAGATCATGACCTGAGCTGAAGTCAGACACTCAACTGACTGAGCCACCCAGGGACCCCTGGCTAATGTCTGAAGCTGTGCCACCTATTAACCATAAAATTCTAATGGATTACTGCTGGGGTTGTTTTACATTTAAAAATTATACAAGTAATATATGCTTGTTGAGAACAACATATATGTGTGTGTGTGTGTGTGTGTGTGTGTGTGTGTAGTATTTATAGTCTGAAAATCCAGAAATAATCACTATGATATTTTAGTGTATAACTTTTCAGATTGTTTCTATATATACATATACTGCATGCCACAGAGTAAATTGAGGCTGTAACATCGGTTTTCTCATCTCTAATGGAAGGTGAATAATAATACCTATGTGAAATCATTGAACATATTTACTGGTCTCTGCCCCTAACTTGTGATGCAAAGCTCTTGAAACCCTTGCTATTTCCCACATGATAAGAACACTAGGAGAATCTCTTGTTCTGCTATTTATTCTGTGACCCCATCCATGACACAGGTCTCTGAACCCTCCTATATATTCTTAAATGGCAGGAGCACTTGGGGCAACTTTTGTTCTATGAGGTTACTCTGGGTGGGCTTTGGGATGGGGTCCCAGTCAGAGTAAACCCTGACTAGAAGCTTGGGATTTTCGGCCTCCCTTCCCAGTTCTCTTGAGAAGGGAGAGGGGCCGAACGAAAATGGGATTAATGATCAATGAGGCCTAGGGACACCTCCCTAAAAACCCAAGAGTACAGGGTATGGAGAGCTCCCAGGTTGGAGCTGGGAGGGTTCTGTGCCTACCCCATCCCACATACCTTCCATCTGGATGTTCATTTGTACCCTTTAAAATACCATTTAATAAACCAGTAAATGTGTTTCCTTGAGTTCTGTGAGCTGTTGTAGGAAATTAATCAAACTCAAGGAGGGGGGTCACAGAGCCTCTGATTTGTATCCAGGTAACAACCTGGACTTGCTCTTGGCTTCCTGAGTTGGAGGGAGACATGAAAACTACAATCAATAGCAGGTTGGTCGGAAGCATAGGTGATTATCTGGGCATGTGACTGGCATCTGAAGGTGGGCAGACAGTCCCTCAGGGCTGACTGAATGTGTAACCTTTGGTATCTGACACTGTCTTTGGGTAGGTAGTGTCAGAATTGAATTAACTTGCAGGACACCCAGACAGTGTCACAGAGAATTGCTTGTTGTGGGGAAACCCTCCCACCACGTTTGGTGACCAAAAGTGTCAGAGGTGCGAGTGTTCTGTGTGAGCACGGTCGTAGTGTAAGAATGAAGGGAACACACAGGAGAAACACAAGACAGAAAAGACACTGTAGGAGAAACTGGGTTTTTCCCTACACAGGAAGGAAAAAACAGATTTTTCTTAAAACCTACTGACAAGGTTGTTGGTAGGATTAAATGAGATCATGTCTGTAAAGTGCTGAGCTCATGTTAATAGCTCACTATATGTTACACTCTGGAAATGGGATTCTATTGATGAATAAACTAAGCCAGGGGGTTGAGGACCTTAAAGTTGTCACACTTCATTTCCACATCACTCTCTGCTGGAGAGAATTTGGCAGCAACACCACACCTATTTCCAAGGGATGCTGAGAAGTGCAGTATGTCTGGGCTGGTCAACCCAGCACAAAGCCAGGTCTGCAGAGTGGGGAGAGGTGGATTTGGTGGAAACCTCATCTCTGCCACAATATATTACACCCATTTTTCTGTGGGATTTTTCAGCTTTCGCTTTTTGATATATGTGAGTAGTTTATAAATCAATGATAGTAACCTTCTGATTCATATATATATATTGCAAAGTTTTTCTTTGGCATCCTTTTTCATTTTTCACTTTGTTTATGAATTTTCTCTTTAAAAATAACTTTTATTAAGGGAAGCCTGGGTGGCTCAGTCGGATGAGTGTCCAACTTTGGCTCAGGTCATGATCTCACAGTGGGTTTGAGTTCCACATCGGGCTCTGTGCTGTCAGCATGGAGCACACTTTGGATCCTCTGTCCTCCCCTCTCTCTGCCCCTCCCCCACTTGTTCTCTCTCTCTCTCTCTCTCTCTCTCTCTCCCTCCCTCTCAAAATAAATAAATAAACTTAAATTTTTTTAAAAAACCCATACTTTTTAATGACTGCTTAATATTCTACCATACAGATGCTTGATATTTTACTTCATAGTCTTTCTAATGTTAGGCATTTAGATTGCTTCCAATATTTTCACTATTACAGATAATGTCTCAGTAAATGTCTTTCTGCACAAACCTTCAGCCATTCCTGCACACATGCAGTAAGTGTACATGCGGCACTGATGACATGCCGGGAACCGTGCTAGAGCTAGGGATCCATCAGCTAAAGAGCAGCCATCATCACTCTTGTTTTGGGTCTCAGTGTTCCACACTGTTTGTTTTTTCAGCATGAGTTTCTAGAAGTGGATGCTTGTGTCAGAGATGGAGCTGAGCTGGAGCGAGTAGTTGAGCCTGTATAGGAAGGAGCAGGGATCTCGTGCTCCTGCTTCTGGGAGGAAGTGTCTGACAAAACTGTCCATGGGGGCTGCACTGACTCTGGACAAGCTTCTTGTGAATAAACTGATGTCCAGTGGTCTGTGCCTGCAGCAGGCTGTGCATCATTTAAGGTTTGGTTCAAACTTCCCTTAAAACATGAGTAGAATAGTGCTATTCTCAATAGCGAAGTATGGAAAGAGCCCAAATGTCCATCAACAGATGAATGGATATGGTGTATATACATACAATGGAGTATTACTTGGCAATCCAAAAGAATGAAATCTTGCCATTTGCAACAACATGGATGGAAGTACAGTGTATTATGGTAAGCAAAATTAGCCAGTCAGAGAAAGACAAATATCATATGACTTCACTCATATGTGTAATTTAAGATACAAAATAGATCAACATATGGGAAGGGAAGCAAAAGCAATATAAAAACAGGGAGGGGGACAAAACATAAGAGACTCTTAAAAATGGAGAACAAACAGAGTTGCTGGAAGTTCTGTAGGGGGAGGGAGTGCTAAATGAGCAAGGGGCAGTAAGGAAGACACTTGTTGGGATGAGCACTGGGTATTACATGTAGGGGATGAATCACTGGACTCTACTCCTGAATTCATTATTGCACTATATGCTAACTAACTTGGATGTAAATTTTAAAAAATAATAAAAAAATGAAAAACAAAACAACATAAATACAATAAGCAACCCACATACATGCATGTGCTTGGGCAATAGTGGACTTTAGTGTCCAACAGGAGAGCATCTGGATCTTTGGTGGGGGGGGGGTGATGAGAAGAAATTATAAATAATCATAGTCATCAGTTCTGCACCTGATATGTGTGGGGCCCCAGGCAAGCCTACAAATGGAGGCCCACATACCATAGGTCTAAATATTGAAAAGTTATTCATCGAACTGTTAAACAAAATACATTCTTACTCCCCTGCCTTTGCAGATAGACCTTCATAACAACTTGAAGACCAAGTTCAATTCAGAATTTCTGGGCTCTTTGAGCTTATATGCAGCAGCACAGGACAAGCCCACCCTAGGCCTGTGGCCTACCCCCGTTTTATTCTCACCCCCAACACCTGAGAGTCCTCTACCACTCTACCCATACCCCACTGACAGCTGCCCCACTTTACCCTCAGGGTCTGGGATCCAGGTGTGATTCAGGAGGACAAACCCTGGGGAATAGATCCATGCAGTTCCTCAAAGTGGGAAAAGCAGTTTGGGAAGGAGATTTGGGCTCCCAGTTACCTGGAACATGCTCTACAGAAAGAGACCTGGGCTCCAAGGCTCTCATCCTCACCCCAGCGTGAGTGGGAGCTAGATTGGGACTAAAGCCTGGGACAAGAAAGCGACTCCTTTTGCCGGGTCTAAGGTGTACTGCCAACAGCGATCATTTATTGAGCTGTACTTTATGCCAGACACAGTTCTCCATGATTTCTGTGCATTGTTACTTCCAAATCACAGAGTGGTGAAGGTCCTTTTTCAACTCACAGGTGGTAATGGCCCAGCCGGGATTCCACCTCTGTAGCCTGACTCCAGAATCTACACTCTTTTTTGAAATCATTATTTTTTATTTATTTATTTTGAGAAAGACGGAGTGCAAGTGGAGGAGGATCAGAGAGAGAAGGAGGGGGATTATCCTAAGCAGGTTCCGTGCAGTCAGATCCCAATGTGGGGCTTAAACTCATGAAGCCATGAGAACATGACCTGAGCCTGTCAGATGCTTAACTGACGGAGCCACCAGGCGCCCCCAGACGCCCCCAGAATCCACGCTCTTGACGACAGTAGTTACTGCTTCTCATAAAAGGATGAGGAAGCTCTGGGTTAGATTATCTTGAGACCCACTTCCTTCCCAGTGATGTGACTCAGCTGTGCAAAGAGGGCAGCTCCCAGCCTGGCCAGCTCTGTCTGAGGGGAAGGCCCAGGGAGTTCTAAGGTGCTATGTCTAATATCCCATAACCCCATAATTTCATACCCCTTTTCCCCCCATAGACAGTCCCAAGAGATAAATTCTATTACTAAATATTCTGAATCTGGACTATGTTGATAATTTATGAAAATAAGCTATAGTTTCTTCTCTGAATTTTCTCAGGATTATCTCCGTAAGTGGGAATGTTGAAATGGTTCCTTCCAGATGGACCTTTCTCTTATCATCATGGAAATTATGCGGCTCTCTCCTGCTTCTTGCAAATCAGAGTGTAGAGGAAATGCATTCCCTTGAAAATGCTTCTAAGTCTAGGTTTTTCCAAAATAAAAGTATTTTATCAAAACAATATTTAGACTATGGAAGCTTTTTTCTGAGTTTCACCATCTTGGCTCTGTGGATAATGTTTTGGCCAGGACTGTGGTCTTATGTCAAATCACATTCTTGCATCGTGGGTTTTGTAACATTGACTGAATCATGAGATGGTCTTTTACTACCCCCTCCATGCAGGCTAGCTTGGGAGCTTTGATGAAGGAGAATGCAAGCCCCCATCCCCTCGATCTCTCTGCAGTGTTCTCAGTGGTACCTTCACTTGCACGTAGGATGACTATTTCCCCTAAGTTAAATCTATTAAATATTTTATATCTCTCATATTACTCCCCCTTGGACTGAGTTAACAGGCAAAGGAATAAGAACAACATATGTAGAATTTTGGCCAGTCTGATAACTCCCTGGCACTGTTCTGGAAAATGTGAAAGCAGAAGGAAATTCTATGTAATTGCCCAAATGGGAATGATTTCAACAAGCACATGGTTCTCCCCATGGGCAGGGGCAGGATGGTTCTTCTGCGTTTGATTATTCTCACTTATAGAGTGGTGAAGAGTTTGTTTCATTCTCTGTGCTCATTAGCATTGGGCTCCCTATAGCAACTGCCCTCTTGGTTTGTTCAGGGAGCCTTCCAGGATGGGAAAGTTGGTGTGTTCCTCCTACATGGGTATTTTGTAACTGTGTTCATGACTTATAGACAGATTGGGTCATATTCTAAGTCCCAGTCTCCATTTTCTTTCCTCCCAAGACTACTATTCAATGACAGTTTGGAGCTCTCTGCCCCCCATGCCTTTAGGAGAATGACCTTATTTATTATTCAGCCTCCTGAATTGTGAGTTCTAGTCCTGGTTATGTTACTTCCAAAATTTGACATGGACATTCAAACTTTGTGTGTCTCATTTCACTAATTGTCAGTGAAGACAGAAGGACCTGCCTTGCATACCTGGAGCGTGGGGTAGGCATCTAACCAAGGGTTATTCCAACAGATGTGAGGGGGTTAATGGAGATAGGAAGATGAGTGAGACATGGTCCCTCCTGTCAATGGAAAACCAACAGATAAATGACAAACTCTGACATGTGGGTGAGAGAACTCTGAAACTTTACAGTGCTTTTTTGTGTTTTTTTTTGTTTGTTTGTTTGTTTTTATTTCTTTACCTTTGAGAGGGGGGAGGAAGGGCAGAGGCAGAGAGAGACACAGAATCCAAAGCAGGTTCCAGGCTCTGAGCCATCAGCACAGAGCCTGATGTGGGGGTTGAAACCATGAACTATGATATCATGACCTGAGCCTAAGTAGGATGCTTAACCAACAGAGCCACCCATGTTCCCCTACAGTGCTTTGTATGAAAAGTTATTACTGTTTAGCATTTTTGGAGTGACCATAGCCTAGGAGGCAGTGCTGGTCTGGGAATCTTAAAAGCTGACTTAGTCCAGGTTATCAGTCCTAGTAGAAAACATTTGCACTAGGCACCAAGAGCAAGCTCACAGTTCATCTGATGGTAGTTTCTAGAATTGTAGACAAGGTGCCTAGGTAGAAATGGCTTCTAAGGACTGACCTCACAAAAAACAAATCCTTTTAGTCACAGTTTTCTTAAACTGTGTTCCATATTCATTTTGGAGATGTTAATATGTATGGTGGGAAAAAAATATTGTGGGCTCAAGTAAGTTTGGGAAATGTTGTATACTCCATGTCCCTTAACAATGCATAATGTCTGTTAGCAGATCAAAAACCTGAAAAGTTTTGCATTAAATAAATCTATTAATTTTGTTTAGTTTATGTTTCTGTATGGAAGACTTTTTAGGGTCTCATTTTATAAAACCTGGTTGACAAGTATTTTTTAAGGCACTAGTTTGGGAAATGCTGAGTGGCAAAGGTGTGGTAAACATCATAGGCAATTACAAGAAGAACCACATGAAAGACTACAGATGCATTGGCCCAAATATATTTCCAGCAGTAGAAAACAAAACTAACCCCAAACATACGATCTATAGACTGAGTCAGTAAATCAAAACACTAATGTTTGTGCTTATTTGTATTATTATTTATGATTAATGCAGAGAAGCAAATGTACCATTCATCAAACATTTTATCTTTCTTATTAACTCACTTGAATATTTCTTTTCTTAATGTTTATTTATTTATTTTTGAGAAAGAGAAAGAGCGAGTGCACACAAACTAGGGAGGAGCAGAAAGAGAGAGGGGGACACAAAATCTGAAGCAGATTCCAGGCTCTGAGCTATCATCATAAAGCCCCATGCAGGGCTTGAACTCATGGACCAGAGATCAAGATCCGATCCAAAGTCAGACGCTTAACCAACTGAGCCACCAAGGTGTCCTTCACCTGAATATTTCTCATTTAAACTTACTCTTTTTTCTAACTTTTGTTTCTTATTGAGAGACAGAGCATGAGTGGGGGAAGGGCAGTGGGAGGTGGGGAGAGACAGAATCTGAAGCAGGCTCCAGACTCTGAGCTGTTAGCACAGAGCCCAACGCAGGGCTCGAATTCACAAACCATGAGATCATGACCTGAGCCGAAGTCAGACACTTAACTGACCAAGCCACGCAGTCACCCCTAAACTTACTATTTTATTTTAGATATATATATAAATCTTGACTCTGTTACTTTTACAAATTTGGGTGAGTCATGTGACCTCTCATTTACCAGGAATGAAGAAAAAACCTAGCGACAGGGTTGTTGAGAGTAGGGGAAATAAGTGCATTATTGTACTTAGTGCACAGTGGCTCCTTTGTAAATGGTTGCTCTCCTCTGCCCTACAGACTTACTAAAAACACCTACAGCAGCTCTATATGAAGTGTAGCTAGTACTAACTTCCCAAGGATATTATAGAATTGAGGAAAATTTTGTTTCATGCTTATTCATCTTGTACAATCACAAAAGAAAACCTTGAAATAGATTTCTTGAATCCTGGTGCCACTTCCTTAACCTCAGGACAGGAGACTGTGGGTATGAGGATGAATTCATCACAGAAAGCTGAAGTGGCACTTTTGTCATTGAGGCTGTGGCCACTGGGGATAGTCCCTCCTCTAGCTGTGGTAGACTATGGTCAAGACTGACGTCACCCATGAAGCTCACTTCCTTTACCCAGTTTTTCTTTTTACATGTGTGCTTAAGTAATTTGATAGGGAAAGTTTCTGCCAAAAATCCAGAGGGAAGTGGCACTTATTTTTACATCCCTGGTGTCTTAAACCCTGGGAGTCTCCATTCTATAGTAACTTTTCTTTGAAGAAGTTAGGACGATTCATCCATCCAACAGCAACATCCAACATCAATGTTTACTAAATACCCACAGTGCACCAGTCAATGAGCTTCCTGCCCTCATGAAACAGCAACCAGGAGGGGATGACATTAGCATCAAAATACTCAATGGAGGGCACAAACATAGCAATGTGGACGTGACCACCAGGTTCATTTTCCTAGGTCACCAGCATTCTGAATAAATTGTAGCTGTCATTTGAAAGGTTTAGGATCCACTTTCAAGAGAAGAAATGAATAAATATTGAGTATCTGTTAACCATTTGTGGACACTTAGCCTTTTAGTCTTTATCCACCAGGCAGTCCCGGGTTTAAGGCCCTCTGATACATATGAAGCCATCTTTTCTTCTGAAAAAACAAAATAAAAATCAAAATAAAACAAACAAAAAAAAACCATCGGTTCGGTCTTGCTCTACTATCTGATATGAAGACACAGACATCTAATATAACTCATCTTTGTTTTATAAGACCCAAAGCCTTTATGGATAGATTTGGTGCAAAACAGTGCAAGTGCCAAGGCTTCTGATCAGTACCTGTGAAAAAAACCCATGACTAGGGCACACCTTTCTGAAGCATTCTCTGATTAAAATGTAGAAACTACAGACCTCTGGAAACTGGAAAAAGAAAGCAGGTGCATGGAACTGGCAAAGGATGTTTGGCATATGCAAGTCAGGCACTAAGGGCACAGTTCATGCAACTATCACATTTCATCTTCTCAGAAATCCTATATAAGAGTTTGCATTTCCCAAATAGATAGTTGAGGCTCAGAGAGGTTAAGTAATTGACCAAGATTTAATCCCAGATCTATCTGCCTTCCAGCCTATTGTCTTTTTGCTGTGCTATGTGGAACTCTGCGTGGGAGCTCAGATAAGGCAGTGACATCTGATGAATGAGGCAATTAAACAATGGTTTCCCAATCTTTAACTTCTCTAGCAGTGAGAACCCTACAACCATCCATCTTCAGCCCCTGGGGTAATGGAATAAGAAGCTTTGGGGAGCTCTGCCCTTTTCCGGCTGGGTGGCCTTCGATGAAACACTTCCAGTGATCATGAGCCATCAGCTTCCTCAGCCCCAAAATGGGAATAATCACGATGCTAAGATGAAAATAGTAATAAGGAAGAGCACCAGAGTAGGAGAGGTAAAAGCTTAGGTTTTAGAGTGAGGCAGGTATTTATATCCCAGGTTGACCACTTACAATTTGGGTGACCTTGGGGAGCTTACTTAAATTCTTTGGGCTGCAATTTCCTTATCTGACATCTGGCAAAAACAATATTTCCTCCCTCAGAGTATTGTTGCAAGGATTACAGTCATGAATAAATGTATGCAGGTAAACACTGAGCACAGTGATTAGAAGGTTGTAAGGACTCAATAAAAGTTACCACTGTGATTACCCACACTGACTAACTTACAAGGATCTTGTCTCTCTTGAAACTTAAAACAATAACATGTATGGGAAGATGTTTGGTAAACTGTAAAGTTTACTCTGTCATGTTACTTATCATTAGAGGTGGTAATAGTTGTGGTTGTAGTGTGCTTACTATTAATACTTTTTCTTTGTAGTTATGCTCTGAGAAAGACCAAATGAGTCAGCTACTCCTTGCCCTAGAAGATAGAGATGTCAATCAAGTATGTGTGGATACCAGGACCAAAACTAACACCATATAAGAGCCAATTTACCTGGAGTGGCCATTACAGGTGAAATGAAGATTGAAGAAGGAAACATTGGATCTTACCCATAACACAGTTGATCTTCTCTCCCAGCCAGTGTTGGCATCACCCAGCATTCATTCCTAAACCAAAGATTCATTTCATTCATTTCAGCTGGGAAAGCATGCTAAAGAATAATCTGGACATCAAGAAAAAAAAAAACAACCCAGAAAGGTGATGTATGTGTGAGACACACAGAAGCTCCAAGTCCCCAGCTGTCCCCACTGGGACTGCATCAGTGTGCCCAGCTCTCCAAAACTTGGCTGAAATACTTTGCAAGGAAATAAAATAGGCTGATGCCTTTCCAGAATGGGTATGGCAAATTGCTACACGTGTGCAGACACTCCCTTCTCCTATTCCCATGGCAGACCTCACCAACTGATGGTCTCACCCTTTCCTGCTGACCCCAGGTAGGAATTCAGGATCCCTCCCAGCAGACCACACAGGTATATGGTGCTGAAAGACCAAGGTTTTCATACAGGGTGAAATCCAATGGTAATCCCACTTGATAATATCAGCCTACTAGCCATCCAACATTTCTGAGGGTGGTGGCAATGGCAGACCCCACCGATTGTCTACCTAACAGCTATTCCCCTCTTCTTCCTCTTTATTGGCAGAGTCTACATTGTATTACAAAGGCTGAAAAATTTCGGGTACTCGGTTTCCCAGCCTCCTCTGTGGCAAAGACATAAGTATTTGTTCTAATCCTGGCCAAAGGGACACAAGTGGATATCGCCTGCACAACTTCTCCTATTCTCCTGTGAAAGCTCTCCTCCCTAATAAAAGAGATATGCAGAGAGAAACACTCTTTATGCTTCAGCCTTGCTTGTGTGGAGATGTAATGGCACAGGCTGTCATCATGGTCTTGCAGCCATAAGGGGCCAAACCTAAAAATGAAAACCAGTGTCCTGTAGATGATGGTGCCAAGAGATTCAAAACACCTGGGCCTTTCGTAGCATTCTTCGTGGCTAAGTTTGCCAAATTTGGGAACCACTTACTTCTGCCATTCTTGTGTTATGAGAAAATAAGTCCTTGTTTGAGCCACTTTTCCTTGGATATGCTATTACCGTAGCCAAAAGCATCCCTTACCTTAAATGGTAGAGCATATCTCCCAGTAAAAATGCTGAATATGCCAACTGCTCATTTTCTCAGCTTCCTGCACCATTCAGAATGGGCATATTATTTAGGCTCCACCAATCATATGCACCCATGCCGAGCTTTGGGTTGGAAGCTAGTGGCATAAAGAAATAGAGATGGTGCAGAATCCATGGTAGTGAAGGAGGCAGGAGCTGTCGGTGTCCACAGGCGGCAGTGCCAGTGGCTCCAGCTGCAGTGGGCATCTGAGGTCCAGTGATGTCCAGGTCACTCAGGAGTGCCTCAGCTGCAGCAGCGATGGCATTGTTTGGAGTGGGTCATGGAAGGGAGTGCCTGGCTGCATAGCTTCCAAGTCTGACTCTCCATCCTTCCAAGAAATTTTGAGCTTCTCAGTATCTTTTTAATCAATTCCCATTTTGCTTAAAATAGCAAAATTGGCTTCTGTTGCTTACAACTAAAATACGGACAGATACAACAAGCTCATCTAGTGGTAAGTATGGATGATACTATGTAAAAAGAGCCCCTTGTTGGCAAACTGCCCACTTCCCGCCATTTTCTTTTGAGCATATAAACAGTTACATCTCTAAGTCTTAGTGTGTAAAAACAAAACAAAACAAAACAAAAAAAAAAAACAAGAATGTGTTTCTTTTTATATATTTGTATTTCCATGGTGAGGGAGGTATAAAATTAAATTAATCGTTAAGATCACCCTCCCAAAACACACATGAAACAATATTTTCTACTTCCTGGAAGGAAACAAGAGCTTTGCTCGCCTCTCCTTTGTGGTTGCTCATAATGTCCACAGTGACCCAGTTACCATAGTGAGAGCTTCCTTTTCAAAGCACAGTGGAGAGACAACCAGTTCGGAATGTGTTCCAACAGTCATGTGACTCTTTCCTGCTCCCATAGACACCAATTTCACTGTCAGCCCTATGCACTGTTGCCTCCTCCCTTTATACTGATCTTATGCTATGAAGGCTCCTAAACCCTTGATGTGGGGCCAGCTGAGGTTTTGGAAGCAGCTGTTTTTTCCCCTGATCCTATTTTGAGTTCGTCGAAGGGTGAGACTCTGAGTGAAGCTTGAAAACACATGCAGTAGATACAAGAGCCAAGAACAAAACCAAGCCTCCTCTTCTTCAGGCTCTTAAGCTAACTGGGCTTCAATGGTAGACCAGATGCCTGACACTGCCTCATTTGGTCAGGATAGTGATGTCTGGATGGAAACTACTGCTGCAGGCTTAATTGCCTCAAATCCTAATTTCTGGCTATTCTTCCCATCGCCAGCCTCTTTCTTCTTCAGTTAATCAGTGATAATAGTAATAGTAATAACCACTTTTTTTTTAATTAAGTACATAGGATCAGCCTTACTATAGGCAAGATGGTTTATATACATTATTTAATTTAATCCTCTTATCTCAGCAAGGTATTTTTAACCCATTTTATGAATGAGAAAACTGAGATGCAAAGAGGTGAAGAAAACACACCAAGTTCACATGCAGAGGTTGACATTATGAGTTATCTTTTCATAAGTGCAAGTTTTATCTCCCAGACAGGCTCCTTGAAGACAAGAATCAAATAATATTGACTTTTCTAGAACCCATGGTGTTAGAAGTAATGCACTTTGGTAAGTTGCTCTGTCTTTTGATACATCCTGGAATAGGGGCATGAGAAAAAAAAAATTGACTTTGGGAGGGAGTTAGCCAATGGTACACTGGGAAATGTTTTAAAAAATGGCCCTCCCAGGGACAAAGACTTGATTTGTATTCTTTACCTATTTCTATTGAGCAAACACACTCACTATAGCTGGTTTCAAACTGCTAATGTGAAGGCCTATGAGGAGACAAGCACATTGGCTCTCAGGAGATGGTAGAGGCTGGCTCCAGCACCTCACTGGCTTCTGCCAAGTGCACCAAGCATGTAGTCCCAAACCTTCTTTGGCTGTCTGGGAGGGATTTAGCTCTGTGATCCATGAACAGGTTCTCAAAAGCATAGTGCCTTAGAAGGGTTGGGGGCTAGTGGATAATTTACCCAAATTGTACTCTGATGCAGAGGTTCTTTCTGGGTGTGTCTGTACCCACTTAACATAAGGCACAGAACCTTCATGCCAGTCAATTGGAACACACACCCACATAGCATAGAGTTGTGTTTAGACAGACTGAAGCCATATGATCCATGGTAACCCTTCTTCATAAAAGCAAACAAATAAAGCAAAGACTTTTTGCTGTGACTTAGAGTAACAAGGAGAAGAATTTCTTCCAAGAATGATTAGCCTCAAAGATATGCAAAAAATGTCTGACCAAACACGAGGTTTAATGATATGAAATTCTTCCTGCTGGTCAGCAGGTCTTTTCGTCATCACCTATGTCTGAGATACTCCTATTTAAACAAAAAACAATAAACCTCTTGTTTAAGCCCTGGTCAAACTTACCACCAGGAGGAACATGTTTTCAAATGCTTACAATAAGAGATGATGGATTTTGTGTTTCTGAAATAATTGTATGTAGAACAAAAAGAAAATGTAGATGTGTTGTTAAAAGGGAAACAGATTTCTGAGTTTCAGTATATCTAAATCTTTTATTTTAAGTTAGTGAAATTGAAAACAATACTTAGGAGCTCAGTAATAGGATGACATCATAGGTATGTGTACTTGGACTGGGGGATTCATTCTTTCAACAAACTTATTGAATGTTTTCTATGTGCCAGATGCTCGGTAAGGATCTGGGGATGTAAAGAAGAAATCGCACAGGTCACTGACCCAGGAATGAGGTGGCTGAAGAATGTTTTATATGGGCTGGCAAACTGCATCCTGAGGGTCAAACCCAGCCCACAGCCTAGAGGGTTACTGGAGAACAGTCACATCATTTATTGACATACTGTCTATGGCTTCTTCTATCACAGCAGAGTTGAGTAGTTAGGACAGAGACTATATGACCACAAAGCCTAAAACCATTACTACCTGGCTCTTTATAGAAAAAAGGCCAGTCCCTGGTTTAGGAAGAGATACTACAGGCCTCCACTAAGACCCTGACAACAGAAATAAAGATGAGAACCTACAGTCCAGTGAACCTTAGAAGGCAGCATCTGTAAGGCAGAATGGGAGCCAGATAAAGGGAAACAGCCCAGACATCCACCTTACACCTGGGGCCTAGAGGAAGGGACCTTTCTTCCAAGCCATCTCTTTCCCATCCTGTAGGCCTTGAGTACCAATACCCAGCATTTCTTGGTGCACAGTAGGGCAAACTATTTATATGTTTGTCAAACATACTCCTATATTAATGGGAATGACCTTTTGTTCTAGAAAGACTGGGACAATATGCTTAAAACAAACACCTATTTTTTGAGTTAATAGTTCCTTGAAATATTGTTCACTGCTTTATCTAATGCTGCCATAGAAATCAAATGGAGGCCAGCCAATTAAATAAAATATAGCAATATTGAATTTGGCAAGTTAAAACCTATAAAAGTGTTTTTCATAATCATTATCATGATTATACTAACCCAAAATAAAGCACTATCAGATAATTTAATCTTTAATAGATAAAAATTTAATGAAGTAGTGGCTAGGTGACTTGACAGTAAATCTTTGCTTTATTTCTTCATCTTAATGAGAAAATTAATGATAGGTTCAAGGTAGATGAAGAAGTCTGCTATGGGGGCAAGATCACCTTGAGGAACTCTCTTTTTTTTTTAATTTTTTACATTTATTTATTTTTGAGAGACAGAGAGCAAGCTGGGAAGGATCAGGGAGAGAAGGAGACACAGATTATAAAGTAGGCTCAAGGCTCTGAGCTGGCTGTCAGCACAGAAACCCAACACAGGGCTCAAACCCACAAACTGTGAGACCATGACCTGGACTGAAGTCAGATGCTTCGACTGAGCCACCCAGGTGCCCCAAGGACCTTTTGACTATAGGCCTCTCTCTTACCCCCATGGATCTGTGAGAATGTGCAAAGTACCTCAACCTTACAAATGTCAGGAATCATGCCACATTAAGTCCTTAAGTACAAATTAACCTTATTAATGACTATTCAACTCAACAAATAGTATCCAACACCTACTGGGTGTAAGGCATGGCTGTGCCCTGCTCTGGGGTGGCAGAAAGACCACGAAGACTAGCTATTCACCCTGAATGAGCTGTGAATCTCATTCACAGCTGGAAAGGACAGAGGGCCAGTGTGTGTCTGAATAAGTCAAATGTGATCTATTCTTAGTAGAAATAGAACCATATTGTCAATGACAGCTAGTGCTAAGTCTACCCATCACAACTTCCTAATCTGCTAACAGTACCACCTCCCTCCTGCCCATGACCATACTGTATTGCTGCCAAACACAGAGCACCCTGGCCCTGTCTCCCCCACCCCCAATCCAAGCACCTCAGGTTCCTGGCCACAGGGAGGGGTCAGAGTCCTTCCCCAGACTTGCTAAGTTGTTGCCTGGAGGGCACAGCCTTTCCACCCTCATTTCAAAGTTGGAAGTACAGTCAAAGCACAGCCACCAAGTGTCCTTCCCCTGGATGGAGTTTGGGACACTGATGCTGATGATGCTCACAGAGAAGCCAGGAGTGCTATGACCTCAGTCAAAGCTCTGCTTCCTGGCATCCCTGCCCAGCCCATAGTTTGCCTTTGAAACCAGCCCAGGTTTATGTAAGTCTGAGTTGAGTTTTTAGCTCTTGCAAAAAAAAAAAAAAATCTGACTAATAAAAATAAAAATGTGACCACGGAAGCAGAGGAGAAGGGGTGGTTGATTCTAGCTGGGGTACTGGGTATGAGAACCTCCAGCTGAGAAATGAAGACTGGGTAAGATTCTTATAGGCAAAAAGGCAAGAAACAGCACAACAGCCAGCAGGTACCACACGTGCAAAAATACGCAGGCTGCAGCTGGCTCAGGAAATAGGTCCAGGTTTGATGTGATTGGAGGTATGCAGGCTGGGGTTGGGGGAGGAGTTGGCTGCAGAGAAAGAGAAACAAATAAAAGGCAGAGTGGGGTCAGAATATTTGTGATGAGCTTTGAATGCTCAAATGTGAGGAGTTCCCAAGGTCCAGGGTAAGGAGTGTCATCTTTTTAGTATGTCTTTAAGTAGAAATTGCTCTCAAGCAAGTGGCAGTCTGTAGGCCAGCATTAGAGAGCTGAATGCCACGTTGGGCTGGTTTTTCTCTCATTACAGACCTCCCATTTCTTAGTCCCCCTGTAATCAGGGCTTGCTTACCTGTGCGTGATTACCAGTGTCAATGACAAGCTGTTTGGGAGAAATAAGCCATTTAACATGCACTCTACTCTGAAATATGGTATTTTGGTTGCGTTTTAATTTGCCTGTGGCTGCAGCTGAAGATTAAAAAAAAAAAAAAAAGCCAGCATGGGTCTGGCATAGAAGCTAAACTTGCAAATTGTAGTTGTGTGTGCTGTTCTCAAATGGACATAGCCCTTCACTAAATGTGAAGACATCTCAGGTTCCTCACATGAGTTGATTATCTTTGTTGAAGCAGATCTTAAGTAAAAGGCAGTGTCTAATTTTTGAAGGCAGCTTTTAAGTCTGAGTGCTACAAAATACTGCAATAAAAATGAGAATAGGGAGCAAGCACAGGACTTCTTTATACTATTTTTGCAACCTCCTGAGAGACTATAATCATTTCAAAATAAATGTTTTTTAAATGGAGCAGGGTCTGTGGTTAAATACATTGGGAAAATGCTAAGCACTGTGTCCTTCTGATGGAGATTTTATAAAGCACATGGTTTTCCAAAGGTTCTGTAGCAAAAATAACAAGATTCATCTGGGCCCTGGGGGTAACATAAGACCTAATTCCATATATAATAGATACACATGACATGGGTTGCATTGTCTGTCTTCTTAAGGGAGGTCCAGACCAAAAAAAGTTTGGAGAGGCCATGGGTAGACATTAGAATTCACAAGGGCTCTTAGCTGCCCCTGCTGATAAGTAGGTTTTGAGCCAGCCTGTCCTGCCAAGCAGAGACGATCCACAGGCTCAGACACCTAGAATCTTACCTATTACCCACACACCCCCTGGGAGTCCTGGAAACCCTGTGGCCCACTCTACCCTGTAAGGACATGAGTGGGAGTGAGTAGGGCACAAGTATAGGACAGGGAGGGGGCCAGAATGGCTGGACCAGAGAGGAGAACACTCTGGAACAGTAATGGGAGCACAAATAAGACCAGTAAATAATGATGTGTATGTATAGTGAGGTGTTGTAGGAGACTAAGATAGTGCTTGGCTTTATGAAGCATAATATTTAATTGATTGGGTGTATTAGGATGGATTAGACCAGGATGCAATGAACTATATTGCAAAGAAGAATCTAGGTTCCTTCTTGGAGCCATAATATACCACAGGAATTCAAAAAATCATAAATGTGTAAGAACAGACTATCTTGAGAGGCAATGGAAATTGTTTTAAGGAGGATCTTGAAGAATGAGTAGAATTTCAAAAGTGGCATCCATTATTATATCAGTTAAGAGTGCTGCTAACTGGAAGGAATAGAGAATCAAGCTGACATTTTAAGGGTTAAAGATGTTTTCTTATCTCACAGAAAGTATGGAAGCCAATGAATGAGTCTCAAAAACATCCTAAGAGAAAAAAAGCAACACATCAATGACCACATTCTATGTAATTCCATTTATGTGGAATCCTAGGAAAGGAAACAGCAGTGATTGTCAGAGGCTGGGATAGAGGTAGGGAGTTGATTACAGAGGCTCAGTGAACCTTTTGGGGTGACACTATTCTATATCATAACAGTGGAGGTGCTAACACTACCATCTATGTCTGTCAAAACTCACAGAACTGCCAACTTAAATGAGTTAATTTTTTTGTGTATACCTCAGTAAATCTTATTTTAATACCAACAGAATATATATTCATTGTAGAAAACTTGGAAAATACAAAACACCCAAAGAAAAACATTAGAGTCTCTCACAGTGTTGAAACACATCCTTTCCGCATTTGTTATAATAAAATTGGGATTACACTGTCAATGTTTTATAGTCTTTTTAAAAAAAATTTTTTAAATATTTTATTTATTTCTGAGAGAGAGAGAGCGTGAGCAGAGGAAGGTCAGAGAGGGAGACACAGAATCTGAAACAGGCTCCAGGTTCTGAGCTGGCTGTCAGCACAGAGCCCGATGTGGGGCTCGAACCCACGAACCATGAGATCATGACCTGAGCCAAAGTAGGACGCCCAATCGACTGAGCCACCCAGGCGCCCCTATAGTCTTTTTCTGAAACTTAAATTGTGATGCCTTAGGAGTATGTCATTAGATGGATGCACCAAAAGTCGCTTAACAGTCTGCATTTTGGGGGTATTTGTAGTGTTCATTCTTTTCAGATCATAAATAATCCTCTGCTGCCTCAGTTCTCTTATATAGACCCATAATATTTCCTAATTGGTGTATCCGGTGGAAGGGCATGAACAGATTTAGCACTCTTGACACGTACTGAGTGGCATATTCTTTTGATTGTCCTCAAGGATGACAAATCATCACCTTGGAAAGGTAGACAATATTTTTGAGTATTTGAAACTCATGTGGAGCAACATCTTGAGAATGAGGAGACATGTATTAGGAATGAAGAGACAGGCAAGCTGTGGAATGCTATGTGAGTATTATGACCAAACTTTCTGAAAGTTCTAAAAGCAGTTTCAGAAGGGGGCTCCAGTGTTGTTCAGAGCTATCAACAGTCTAAGTGTAAGGCAACCCCTTTAAAGAGCAGCTCTTGAGGTCCCTGGTTGGGAGAGTTGGTTAAGCATCCGACTCTTGATTTTGACTCAGGTCATGATCTCTCGGTTCATGGGTTTGAACCCCATGTTGGGATCTGTGCTAACAGTGCAGAGCCTGCTTGGGATTCTCTCCCTCTCTTTGCCCCTTCTCTACTCATGCTCTTTCTCTCTCTCTCTCAAAATAAATGAACATTTAAAAAAATAAAGAATAATTCTCATGCAAATAGAGACATTCCATACATTTGCTCCTTTGCTAATATATTAGTATTATAACTTCATACTTACATCTTGGCTACATGTGTCTCTATATGTTGTATAAGGCTGATTTCTTTCTATGCATAAGGGATACTTATTTACATAGCTACTACAATGACTTGGCATGGTGGGGAAGGAGGCACAGAATTTTCTGGATTCACTACCATGCTCTCATTACGACTCCATGCCAGGTCATGAAACCCATGCCTGCAGGAGCTTCTCATTGTGGGCATGAATCGCTGGGCCTCCCAGGCTTTGTGCTGTCACTGCCTGAGATGAGTCACTTGGGAATTTCACACAGGTGAGTGTCAGCCCTCAGGTAAGCTGACACTTAGCATAGGGCTCTCTCCTCCCAGATGCATGTATTAGTTTGTAAGGACATCACTCATTGGATTAGAGGCTCACCCTATTTCAGTATGACCTCATCTTAATTTCCCTGCAAAGACCCTATTTCCAAACAAGTTCATGCTCGGGAGTACCCAGATTACGACTGTAACCTATCTTTTTGGGGGGACACAATTGAACCCATGGTGACTTTGCTTTCTTTGTTCCAGTTAAGCCAACTTTTCACAATTTCTGTGAAAATTGTATTATAAATGCACATCAAGTATCCTGATTGATTCTGTAAATCCTGATTGATTAGATAATCATTAGTTCTCAGCTGGGGGCAATTTTTCCCCCAGGGGCAATTAGCAATATCTGGAGACATTTTTCGTTGTCATGACTGGGGAGGGATGTTGGTAGCACCCAGGATGTGGAGGCTGGGGGTGCTGCCAAACATCCCACCGGGCATACGACAACCCCCAACAGCCATGTGTAGTCCAGAATGTCAGTAGTACCAACGCTGGAAAGCCCTGATCTAAACCCATCCTCCCCTATTGGTTAGGACTTCAGCATTCCTTATAGGGACACAGGATTTAATCCATCACATCTCTCACATGATATCATTTTGGCCTCAACACCAGGACTGACATGTGAGTCATTATCATGATGATGGAAAGTTGCTCAAACACAAGTCAGGTCTTACTCTGGAAATGGACAGGAAATGAGAAAGATCTATTTTAAATTGTGAATGTTAATCACTGATATTTATCAAAACCGGCATTAAACAAAAACCAACTGTACTGAGAATAGATGCAAGAAAAAGGTATAATACCAGGTTACATAATCTGGGAAATGCCACTTCATTTGGAATAAGGCTGTGCTGTATGAAATTAGGGACAATGCCTGTCTTCACCACAGTATCACCAGCTAGCAGAATGGTGGCTGGTACATAGTAGGTGATAAGTAAATATATGTTTGGTGACATACAGTGTCTCAGGGAGGGGTTTTGAGGAAAATCCTTTCCTCAGAAGCCTCATCCTTTATTACTGAAAACATTTTGAAATGACTCCAATTCCATTTTCTGAATGTCCTAGAAATTGTGTTTATAAGTGTGAAATTGCTATGTATGCAGATTATAAAGTAGAAGTGTGTGTGTGTGAAAAGTATAAAGTATTAGTCTGAACCCATATAAATATATATAAATAATTGTATAGTGCTCAACTTTGTAAACCCCCTAAGATAGTGAACAAAGCATTAACTACCAATGTGAAGCCTAAGCTGGTGGCTAAGGTGGAGCCCAGAGGAGAATTTTGAAGTAAGAAAGAATGAAGTCAGGACCTAGGGTGTGGAGAAGGTGGTTTAGGAGGTCCCATAAGTGCAGAAGTGGGTCCTGCCCAGCTGACTACAAAATGGGACTAAACTGCAGAAGCCGGGGCTCCTGCTCCTGGCCAACGCCTCTGTCTTCAAAGCTAGTGTGGGGCCCCTCCCCTCTGTCTGGGAGGCCAGTCCCACTGTTGGAGGGGAGCTGCTGTTGCCTGAGCCTCTTGCATAGAGGGCCCTTTGCCAGCCCCGAGGAAGCCAGCTGGCACCTTCTCTCTTTCCCTGCCTGGTTCCTTAATGCTCTTTAACTCAAAAGGCACCGCAAGGAGAAGGTGAGAGCAATAGAAGAGACTTAGAGAACCCCCAAAGCCTTTGGCTTTGTTTCCACTAATTCTGAACTGGCCTTGGGGATATTTGTCTGCAACAAAGTCCACCCCATATAAAGAACTTTTCCACTGATGCACTGGACAAGGGCTTTAACCTAAAATCAACACTTTAATAGTGAGGTTTTATAAAGCAGGGCTAGGACTCACCTTGGCAAGGTCTGCAGGAGACAGTCCTTGTCTATCACATTTCATTTCAGGCACTTTCATGTGCCTCCACTTGCTCCCAGAGGCACCCCACGCTTACACCTGGCAAGCAGCAGCTCTCTCATTGCCCGTCCCCTTCTGCCACAGAGCCTCTTATACCTCTTGGCTCTAAGCATTTCTGTGCAAACCAGCCCTGCCCAATGGCCGGCACTGATTGCGCTTTGTCTGCTGGTTTGTCTGGCCACAGGAGCTGGTCCCACCCCCTGGAGGGGCAGGCAGGAAGGGGCTGGGAATTCACACTCTCAGTAAGCCTTCAACCAGTAACAGACAGAAGTGGGTGTATCAATAACCCAGCTCCCTCCCTTCATCGATGGGATAGCTCTGAGGTGTGTGTTCTGTTGAATCTGCCAGTGCAGATTGGATTCAAGATTTAACCCAAAGCTGACCTCCCTTTGGAGTACAGGTGGATTCTACCCTGGGGACGAGGCTGTTGGTGGGGCAGCTGTTTTAGTCTTGTGTCTGCTACAGCCTCCTCCCAGCTGCCCCATTAGGCAACCCCTAGGTCAGGAGTCCCAGCCTTCAACCCTCACCCTCTGAAGGAACTCCCCAGTGCACTGGAGTTTCTGAGACCCTCCTTAGACTTAGTAGGGCTCCATGGACAGAAGGGCTGAGGCATGTTGTTTTGCTAAAATACTAATAATAACAATAAATATAACTCTAATTATGTGTCAGTCATTGCTCTGAGTACTTTCCCTGCATAAATCCATGTAATCTTACCAATAACCTTATGAGACATGCACCCCCCATTTTACAGGTGATGAAACTAAGGCAGAGATCGACTAATGCCCTATTCAACACAGTCAATAAGGTACAGCTAGATTAAATGTGCTTTTGTGCATCTGCTTGAAAGGCTAATCCTTCACTAATGATACTGTTTCTATGGGGAAATCCTTTCTCATTTATAAACAATTACTTCAACAAACCTTTAAACGCTATCAACCTCAGGATTTCCTATTGACATTTTAAAATTTTTAATTTTTAATGTTTATTTATTTTTGAGAGACAGAGAGAGAGAGTATGAGCAGGGGGAGGGGCAGACAGACAGGGAGACACAGAATCAGAAGCAGGCTCCAAGCTCTGATTTTTCAGCACAGGGCCTGATGCAGGGCTCGATCTCTCGAACCGTGAGATCATGACCTCAGCCGAAGTCCAGTGCTTAACCGATTGAGCCATCCAGGCCCTCCATCCTATCCACATTTTAATAGTGAGGTTTCAGACTCTGTAGGACCTTGATTGGGTCCTGCCCTCCTCCCTGCCCTTCATATGCCACCACCCAGTCACTGCCTCCTTCTTCACCACCACCATCCTCCCCACTCCAGGACACACTTTTCATAAGAAAGAAAATACTTGAATGTCTTCTCATTCAGACACCTTTTTGGGAGAGGAGATCTTTTTTATTTTTTATTTTTTTATTTTTATTTTTATTTTTATTTTTTTAAATGTTTTATTTATTTCTAGGAGAGAGAGAGACAGCATGAGCAGGGGAGGGTCAGGAGAGAGGGAGTGACAGACTCCGAAACAGGCTCCAGGCTCTGAGCTGGCAGTCAGCACAGAGCCCGACGCGGGGCCTGAACCCACGAACTGCGAGATCATGACCTGAGCGAAAGTCGGACGCTTAACCGACTAAGTCACCTGGGCGCCCCAAGGAGATCTTTTTTAAAGGAAGACATTACCATAAAAAATATTCCTACTTTGCCAAAATTTTGATGATGTAGGAGTCGCTCAATTGTTGTACAATAATAGGATTCTGGAAACAGTGACACCTTCTAGGTCATCATTAGTAAGAGAACGGCAGGCAGAGTTGCAGAGTCGTAGGTTGGCAAGGAAGGCAGAGATGGAAGAAATCTGGTTGCAGACACGTCCAGTAGCAAGACGGGCTGAGGGCAGGGTGTCTGGGTGTAAGAATCCCTGAAATGGTAAGGGAGTTTCACAGGAGTGAGTGTAGCATGGCATCCCCAGTCAGCTCGGTCAGGTTTTATTAACGTTGTCTTTCTGTTTCAGAAAGGCTGATCCATTATTTTAACAGAATCAATAAAATGGTGTTTGACACAGGGGGACCCAGTTTTTTTCAGGGTAAAAGGACAATTGTGTGCACCCCTGAGGCCTTTCCATCCTAGATTCTGTGAGTCAGAGGAGCAATTCTCAGTGTGCAGAAACATCAGCATTGAGCCACATGCTTAATGCATTCGAATCGTGTTTCAAGTAGGTTCTGCTCACCTGTGAGGGCTGCACAGTCAGAGCACAATTCCCAAGGAGAAATGATTTAGTAGAGTCACGAGAAAGAAGCAGAACCCCTTCAGGACCGGCAGTGCACTGAGGACGCCCGTCCAGGCAGCTCTGAAAGGAAGAGTAGGACGCTGTCGTACTGGCCAGAACTGATTTGTGAAATGTTTGGGGGGGAGGGTGCACGTGTGTGTCTGTGCATGTGTGTGTCTGAGCACGTTTGGCATGTGTGTGCACGTGTTCGCCCATAGTTGCTCACTATAGTGTTTGTTTGTTTTTCCCAAATCTGTAGCTCCTGGGTCAGCTGCCTGAGGAGCCAGAGTGGTCTGCAGATGATTTTCCACGTCTAGGTCCTGGGGGCTCCAGATGAGCCACACCAGCATCCAGCCACTGGTGACTAAGCAGGGAAGAATGTGTGCAGCTGGGTATGCCCCTCCCGGCAGATGTGGAGAGAAAGAGTTGGATTCTGCTTATAATGCTAGCTTGTTCTCAGTCTCTAGAAAAGTGGTTCCCCCTCAGGTGTGTTCAGTGGGGAAATTCTGGTGTGGGGGGGAGTGCTGACCAGGGGATGTTCTGTAGCATCACAGGGGACCTCCTTCAGACTTTCCAAACCACACAGCATGGCCAAGGGGACACATGTGTCACCATCACCCAGACCATCTAGCCGGTTTCTGTGCATTGCTAATATACCTGTGCCCGAAACAGATTCCAGAGCACTGCACCAGGCCATGTAGACAAGGCCACAGAAATCCTCTCAGAAACTGAGCACCCCACCTGCTTGTGACCACAGAGAAGGGAGGAAAGCAGGACCTCCTTTGCCCTGTTGTGCACCCCTCTCATGTCCCTCAGGCCTCCACACTCACAGCTGCTCGGCTCTACAGGTTCTGAGCCTAAGCTCCTGACCTCAGGCTAGAAATTTCAGGAATGAAGGGCCAGGAGCTCAGGGACTCAGGCTCAGGGGTGTCCTACTTCTGGTTCCATTTGGAACCTGGGCCCTGATCTTAGTGGCCCAATCTTGCCTTGTTTCTTATACAAAGTTCCCAGTTATGTTAACTGAGCCCCAGTGAAGTTTGCCTCTACCTGAGATCCCACCTGAGACCCCTGCTCTTGTCTTGCTTCCTAGGACCAGCTTTGCCACTGCTTGGGTTTCCTGTGTCCTTGTCTCCCTTGGTGCTTCTCTCTACTCCTCTGGTCCCTCCTGGTCTAGTGTGTACACTACCCACTCTGTCCCTGGGTGTTCTCGTGAATCCTGCCCCAGCTCAATGTATTATCTGCCCTTTAGGCTTCTGCCATGCTCTGGGTAGGGGGTGGGGGGGGCAGACTTGTCACTGGTCTTGCTGGTCTGCCACACCTTCCCCATGGCCTGGGCCATGTGTGCTGGTCCTTGACTCGGCTCCTTATTCAGTTCCCCTGCGGGCCACGCAAGGCCCTGAGGATCTCCTGCACGTGACACAGGAGGTGCAGGGGACAGATGGGCCACTAACCTCTGGTCCTCCTGTCAAACTGGTCTGGCCATCCTGACTCACTATAACACGGGCCTTTGGCAGGGCAGGCTCCTCCAGATCTCAGGCTGGAGACAGTAGCTGAGCCAAAGCCCCTCTGCCCAATCCGGCCCACAACCATCTATTCAGTGCATCTGTCCCACTAACTGGAGATCTGCCCACTCACCTGTGTCTGCCCCTGTTCATCCCCACAGACACAGGCTGGGCTCTGTCTCATGTAACAATGTGCTCATGACAGACAGACTAGTCTCAGCTGAGAGCACAGACTCTGCAGCCAGACTTTCTGGGGCCGTGATCCTTCTTCTGGTACATACCCACAGCATGGGCCAGCCTTCTGCTTACTATTCTCTCCTTCAGCTGGTTTGCTTGGTTTCTTTATCCTCAAAATAAGGATGAGAGTAGTGCTTACTTCATAGGGTCATAATGAGGATTAAATGTGTTAATCATTTAGAGTAATATTGGTACCAACTCATCAACGTGATAACCACCCCCCTCCAAAAAATCTTCATGAAAACGCTTTGTCTCAATAAAGGTTGATTTTCTTTTTTTTTTTAAATATTTATTTATTTTTGAAAGAGAGACAGAGCATGAGCGGGGGAGGGGCAGAGAGAGAAGGAGACAGAGAATTTGAGGCAGGCTCTAGGCTCTGAGCTGTCAGCACAGAGACTGATGTGGGGCTTGAATCCGAGGACCTTGAGATTGTGACCTGAGTTGACGTCTGATGCTTAACGACCGAGCCACTCAGGTGCCCCGAAGGTTAATTTTCAAGACTTGGGCTACAACATCTTATTTTGGTCAGAGAACATGAATAGTGATATGTTCTTTCACGTTTTTCCCTTACCTTACCAGCCCAAAACCCACTCCCTGGGACCCTCAGCACCTGCCCACACCCCAGCAGTTCTCACTAAGAAGACCACAGTATCTGCAGAACAAAAAGCCATTAATATATTTCAGCAATACTTCCCCCATTGGATACATGTATTAAGTGAGACTTTCTATAGAGTAGTTTCAGGTCATTACTGAATAGAGAGGCAGTCGTTCACTTTTAAGCAGTACTGCCAACCTTTCAGGCCTCGAGCTTTTGATGGAAATCTTTGTTAGGTGTTTCCAGATTGTTTTTGCTATTTGCTTTTCTTCCTTGACCAGCTAATCCCTCCCTTTGAATACATCTGCTGAGTGATTATTGAAGCAGAAGAGCTTCCGTTCTGTTTCCATAGATTGGACTTCAAATACCAGTTATTTCTGTCTCTTAACCAGGAAGACTTAGTCAGAAAGTGAGAAACGATTCCAAGGAAGGAATTTCAAAAGATCCAAAGGGAGAGAAGTAGCACACAAGGACAAGGAGGTGAGCTTTACTCTTCACTGTGGCCACTGCCTGAAGGGTTGGAGAACCCTGAGATGCCTCCTTCCTCAGGAGATACAGGATTTCAATAAGAGCATGAAAGTAGACGGCATGCAAGATTCTCCTTTCCATGACTCCTTGATCTGTGTTCTTACTTTCTTAATAGGTTTTTATATGACATCACAGAGGAATGGTCCAGAATTCAAGGTGGCCGCAAAGCAGCTTTCCTGCAGTGACCAAAAGATCTCTGGTGTGGTGCAGAGTTTGGATGTTAGCAGACAGACCTGGATTGAGAACCAGGCTTTACTTTTTCCAGCTATATGACCTAAGTCAAGCTACTTAGCTTCCAGGAGCCTCCATTTCCACATCTGTCAAATGGAGAAATTGATGTTGTATTAGTCTTCTCAGACTGGGTGGTTAAGTGACAGAAATTAATTGCCTCACAATTCTGAAGCTGGAAGTCTGAGGTCCAGATGTGAGCGTGGTTGGGTTCTGGTGTGAGCTCTCTTCTTGGCTTGAAGATGACCACCTTCTCACTGTGTGCTCACAAGCCTTTTTTCAATGCACATGTGTGGAGAAAGAGAAAGAGAGAAATCTTCCTCTTCTTGTATCGACACTAATCTCATAGGACCCACCCTCATGACCTCACCCTATTACAGTGGTCCCCTCACTCATCAGGGCTTTGGTTTTCCATGGCATCACTTACCACCACCAATTACAACCTGAAAGCAGTCAATCCTTCCTCTGACTTGTGGTCTGAGGGTCAGTAGCCTCCATCACAACACCCTGTGTCACTCATCTCACTTTATCTCCTCACACAGACATTTTATCTCATGTCACAACAGGAAGAAGGGAAGTATAGTAAGATACTTTGAGAGAGACCACCTTCACATAACTTTTATTATAATATATTTAATACAGTGTATTATTATAGTTATATAGCACATAGCTTTTATTACAGTATATATACAATATATAGTACAGTGTGTTTATTACTGTATATTTTATACAACATACAGTATTTATTACTGTATATATTATCACAGTATATATAATTGTTCTATTTTTTATTAGTTATTGTTGTTAATCTCTTATGTGCCTAATTTGTAAATTAAACTTTATCATAGGTATGTACATTTAGGAAAAAATATAGCATATTATAGGGTTCTATCTACAGTTTCAGGCATCCACTGGGGGTCTTGGAACGGATCCCCTGCAGACAAGGGGGGACTGTACCTCCCAAAGTCCCCATCTCCAAATACCATCACATGGGAGTTAGGGCTTCAACATATGAATTTTGAGGGGTACCAATAAAACCATTCAGTCCATAATTAGTGTTTCCCCCACAAGGCTGATGTGAAGTCTAAGAGAGAGTCCCTGGCCTATAGCAGACATTCAAATTTTAGCTCCCTTGTCCCATCCACCAGCAAGTGAATATTTTTTAAAGTTTATTTATTTATTTTGAAAAAGAGAGAAAGAGTGTGCATATACATGTGAGTGGGGGAGGGACAGAGAGAGAGAGAGAGAATCCCAAGCAGGCTTGGAGCTGTTAGCATGAAGTCCAATGTGAGGCTCAGTTTCACAAACCGTGATATCATGACCTGAACCAGAATCAAGAGTCAGTTGCTTAACCGACTGAGCCACCAAAGCACCCCCAGTAAGTGAATATTAAACATTAAAACTTAGCTCTATTGGAAGTGACACAAGTATCCATCAGTAGGGGACTAGGTAAAGACGCAAGTTAAACTGGCTGAACAAACACAGTGGATAGCATGCGGCTGTAAAAAGGAATAAACTTTTTCTTTTATGTATACTGATTAGAGCAATCTTCAGTAGACACCATCAGGTCAGTAAGTAAAGGCTTAGAATGGCACACACAGTGTCCAGGTAAACAGATAAATCAATTTCCATCTTACATCATGTGACAACTTCCAGAAACCAGATGTATAGGAATGAGAAGACCTGTTGAACAGATCCAATCAATGGGTTGTATGACAGCTCTTCCTCTCTTGGGCAGAGCTGGGGAGGCCAGTGCTGTCTGTCTTTCCCACTTCTCCAGGAGTCACCTGCCCTCTGCTGGCCTGTAGGACCAGCAGACGTCTCCACCCCTGGCTCATTTCCTCTGGTGTCAGAGCAGAAGGGAGAGCACCAGGAAGAGAAGCTCCTGGAGTGGAGAAGCACCAGGGAAACCATGGCTGTCAGGGGAAGCACCCTCCATTGGTATCTCATAGATAGAGCTCCCAACATGCATTTTCAGCTTTCTACTAGTTGGGCATCCTAAAAATTTCCATTGGAAAATGCCTGGGAAGCCATCAAGATCAAGGCATCTCAATCTCCAAGTGCACTCGAATCCCCTAGGGATTCAGTTACAATGCAGATTTGGATTCAGTAGGTCTGAAACGGTGCTTAAGGATGATGCCTATACTGTTGGCATCTCCTTCTCAACTTATGGATGGGAGAAAGGAAGCCCCATAAGACAGATGCTTCACCATAGATTTCACATCCTGTCTCTGGCCTCTCTGCTGAGAGGGCACTTTTCCTATTTAGTCAGCATGCCCTGAACTTGAATAATAATGGACCCATTTTAAAAGAAAAAAAAAACAAACAACTCCACACTTACAGTCTCAAGAATGTGCCTTATTCTCCATTCTTTATAGACTATAAATTTTTAGCCTATTTTAAAGACTTACCCTATAAAAATGTCTTTCAACTGTTAATTATTATTCCAAGGAGAAGTTCTCTTTTTAAAACTGGTAAAATATTTTTTGTTGTCATTAAAACAAAAGCACAAAATTAAAAATTCTCAAAGAAGAATGATATAGTTTTCTAAACAAACACAGAAAACTCCCCAAGATATTTTTTAAAGAGATAAAGTCAATACAGAAAAATACAGCATATTCCATTCATGTTTTTAAAAACTCATAAACTCATTTCTATATGTCTATTGGAATATACAGTAAGGTGTTTGTGTGCGTCCGTGCGTGCATGTGTGTGTGTGTATAATAAAGAAAAGACCTAAGACAATGCACACAAGTTTATAACAGTGGAAATCTTTTGGGAGCAGAATGAGATTAACCAATGATTAGAAGAGATTTTGGCTTTATCTGTAATATTTTAATTTTTAACAATAAGAATGTATTCACAAAGTATTTATGCAATTAAAATAAACAAAAATATTAAAACAGCAAAACATTTTGTCATAGAACTTGTATTCCCCTTGTATAAAACTGCGGACCCCAGTTCAAGAACACTCTACTTCTCCTGACCCTATCTTTCTACTGGCTCAGCTCTCTCCTCTCCCTCCCCATCATCCCATTACACAGTGTGGTACAGGAGAAGGAACAGGGGATCTGGAGCCAGACAAACCTGGCTTTAATTCAAGGGAAGTCAATTTACCACTTACAGGCTGGGAAGCTTTGGATAAGTTACTTATCCTTTCGGAGTTTATTATTTTTTTTATTATTTTTTAACTTCTCTGAGTTTAAACTGATCACTGATCAAATGAAGATAATAGGTCAAGCATCATTTCCTTTCTGACCACCCACCTTTCTTCATTCCACCCTAAGCTGGACCAGGATCATCTATTACAAATTTTCCCAAGATGTCTCTTCCCTTTAGGGTACTATCTCAGATTATAATTTCACATGTGTTCATTGACCAAGGTCCTCTTCTTCCCCTGGACTATGAGCTCCTTGCTAATCATTGAATTTCCCACTACTAGCATAGTAATGGGCACCTAGGAGAGGCTCAATAGATAGGTAGTTAATAAATGAATGAAAAAATAACCTACTCCACCAGGTTATTGGGAATGGTAATTGTGGTAGATTAACAGTAGCTGCAAATTTCTTACCATTTTTTTCTCCCCTTGAATCTGGACCAGCCCCATTATTCACATTAGCCAAAGTGATAAAGTGTATATGACCCTGTAACTTCTGAGCCTGGACATCAATAGATTTGCAATTTCCACTTGTTTATACTTGGAATTCTTCCTGGAACCCAGCACACCTGATGTGAGAAGTCCCCATATTTGAAGGGGCCATGTGGAGGAGAGCTGAGGATCCAGGGACTACAAGTCTGGCTGAGCTCCCAACCAACAGCAGAGCCTGATGTGGAGCTTGAATTCATAAACTATAATATCATGACCTGAGCTGAAGTCAGACACTCAACCAACTGAGCCACCCCTGGGTAGCTGGCTTTCTTTGGAGGAGCTATCCTGATATTGGTCAAGTCACATGACCCCAAGGAACACTGCCTGTGGATCTCCCTATCTGTTAAATGTGGCTGCTTTAAAGATATAGCAATTGTAAATTTTATGCACCTAATATAAAAACACCCACATACGTAAAACAGTTAATAATAAACATAATCCATAGTGATACAATAATAGTAGGGGACTTTAACATCCTACTTACATCAGTGGGCACATCTTACAAAACAGAAAAATCAATAAGGAAACAGTGGCTTTGGATGACATATTGGACCAGATGGATTTAACAGACATATTTGAAACATTCCATCCTTAAACAGAAGAAATGGACATTCTTTTCAAGTGCACATAGAATATTCTCCAGAATAGATCAGATATTAGGCCACAAAACACAAAACACTTTCTGAACACAATGCTATGAAATTGGAAGTCAACCATAAGAAAAAAGTCTAGGAAGACCAAGAATATATGGAGTTTCAATAACATGCTACTAAGCAATGAATGAGTCAATCAAGAAATCAAAAAAATACAGAGAGATAAATGAAAATAAAAACACAATGGTCCAAAACTTTTGAGATGCATCAAAACCGGTTCTAAGAGGGAAGTTTATAGCAATACAGACCTACCTCAAGGAGCAATAAAAACCTCAAATAAACAACCTAACCTTATACCTAAAGGGGCTGGAAACAAACAAACAAACAAAACTCCAAAAGGAGAGAAGTAATAAAGATTGAAGCAGCGATAAATGACGCAGAAACTAAAAAAATCAATAGAACAGATCAATGAAACCAAAAGCTGGTTCCTTGAAAACATCAACAAAACTGATAAACCTTTAGCCAGACTCATAAAAAGAGAGGATAGGGGAGAAATGAGAACTCAAATAAATAAAATTAGAAATGAAAGAGGAGAAATAACAGCCAACCCCACAGAAATACAAAGAATTATGAAAGAATATTATGAAAAACTGTAGGCCAACAAGTTGGACAACCTAGAAAAGAATGGATACATTTCTACAAACATAACCCACCAAAATGAGTCAGGAAAAAAATAGAAAATGTGAATAGACTGATTACCAGCAATGAAATTGAAGCAGTAATTTAACAACACTCCCAACAAACAAAAGTTCAGTACTACATGGCTCCATGGGTGAACTCTACCAAAGACATAAGAAGAGTTAATACCTGCTTTTCTCAAACTATTCCAAAAAATTTCCAAATTCATCCTATGAGGCTAGTATCATCCTGATACAAAAACCATATTAAGACACCACAAAAAAAAAAAAAAAAAAAAAAAAAAATACTGGCCAATATCTCTGAGCATAGATAAAATATCCTCAACAAAATACTAGCAAACTGAATCCAACAATACATTAAAAAAAATAATTCACCCTAATCAAATAGGATTTATTCACAGGATGCAGGTGTGGTTCAATATTTGCAAACCAGTCAGCATGATATATCACATCAATAAGAGAAATGAAGAAAAGATATGATCATTTCAATAGATACAGAAAAAGCATTTGATAAAGTACAATTGATTAATGATAAAAACCCTCAACAAAGCAAGTTGAGAGGGTACATACTTCAACATAATAAAGGCCACATATGAAAAACCCACAGCTAACATCATACTCAATGGTAAAAAACTGGGAGATTTTCCCCTAAGATCAGGAACAAGACATGGATGTCTACTCTCACCACTTTTATTCAACATAGTACTGGATATCCTAACCATAGAAATCGGAGAAGAAAAGGGAATAAAAGGCATCCAAATTGGTAAGGAAGAAGCAAAACTTCTACTATTTGCAGATGACATGATACTATATATAGGAAGCCCTAAAGACCCCTACTAGAACTGATAAATGAATTCAGTACAGTCTCAGGATACAAAATCAATGACCAGAAATCTGTTGCATTTCTATGCACTAATAGTTAATCAACAGAAAGAGAAATTAATAAAACAATCTTATTCACAATTGCACCAAAAATAATAAAATACATAGGAATAAACTTAACCAAGGAGATGAAAGACCTATCTGAAAATTATAAAGCATTGATTGAAGAAATTGAAGATGACAAAGTAGTAGAAAGACATTCCATACTCATGGATTGGAAGAACAAATATTGTTAAGATGACATACTACTCAAAGCAGTGTACATATTTAATGCAATCCCTATCAAAATGTCAACAGCATTGTTCACAGAACTAGAACAATCCTAGTATTTGTACAGAACCACAAAAATCCTTGTAGACAAAGTAATTGTTGAAAAAGAAAAACAAAATTGAGAGAATCACAATTCCAGACTTGAAGTTACACTACAAATCTGTTGCAATCAAAACAGTATGGTACTGGCACAAAAAAAGACACATATATCAACAGAACAAAACAGAAACCTAAGAAGTAAACCCACAATTATATAATCAATTAATCATTGATAAAGCAGGTAAGAATATATAACAGATAAACAGTCTGTTTAACAAATAGTGTTGACCAGTGAAGAAATGGGCAGAAGACATGAACAGACACTTCTCCAAAGAGGACATCCAGATGGCCAACAGACACATGAAACGATGCTCAGCATCCCTCCTCATCAGGGAAATACAAATCAAAACCACACTGAGATACCACCTCACGCCAGTCAGAGTGGCTAAAATGAGCAAATCAGAGAACTCTAGATGCTGGCGAGGATGTGGAGAAACGGGCACCCTCCTACACTGTTGGTGGGAATGTAAACTGGTACAGCCCCTCTGGAAAACAGTGTGGAGGTTCCTCAGGAAACTAACAATAGAACTCCCCTATGACCCAGCAATAGCACTGCTAGGAATTTACCCAAGGGATACAGAAATGCTGAGGCATAGGAGCACATGTACCCCAATGTTCATAGCAGCACTCTCCACAATAGCTAAAACATGGAAAGAGCCTAAGTGTCCATCAACAGATGAATGGATCAAGAAGATGTGGTTTATCTATACCATGGAATACTACATGGCAATGAGAAACAATGAAATCTGGCCATGTGTAGCAACATGGATGGACCTTGAGGGTGTTATGCTGAGCGAAATAAGTCAGGCAGAGAAGGACAAATATCATATGTTTGCACGTATAGGAGGATTAGGAGGAACTTGACGGAGGAACAAGGGGGAGAAAAAGGGCGGAAATGGTGGGGGAAAGGGAGAGAGGCAAACCATGAGAGACTCTTGAATGCTGACAAAAACTGAGGACTGATGGATGTGGGGGGGAGGGGGGATGGGCATGGAGGAGGGCACTTTGGGCATGAGCACTGAGTGTTATGTAGAAACTAATTTGACAATAAACTATTTGTAAAAAAAAAAAAAAAAACACAAATAGTGTTGAGAAAACTGGACAGCAACATGCAAAAGAATGAAACTGGGCCAATTTCTTGCACCATACACAAAAATAAACTCAAAATTAATTAAGGACTTAAATGTGAGACCTAAAACCATAAAAAATCCCAGAGGAGAGCACAGGCAGCAATATCTCTGACACTGGCCATAACATTTTTCTAGATATGTCTTCTGAGGCAAGGGAAACAAAAACAAAAATTAACTACTGGGACTTTATCAAAATAAAAAGCTTCTGCACAGCAAGGGAAATAGCCAACAAAACTAAAAGGCAATCTACTGAATGGGAGAAGATATTTGTAAAGAGTTAGTATCCAAAATAGGTAAAGAACTTCTACAGCTCAACACAAAATAACCAAATAATTCAATTTAAAAATGGGCAGAAGATATGAACAAGACATTTCTCCAAAGAAGACATACAGATGGTCCAAAAACACATGAAAAGATGCTCAATATCTCTCATCATCAGAGAAATTCAAATCAAAACCACAATAAGATACCACCTCACACCTGTCAGAATGACTAAAATCAACAACATAAGAAACAACAGTTGATGGTGAAGATGTGGAGAAAATAGAATCCTTGTGCATTACTGTTGGGAATGCAAACTAGTGTAGCCACTGTGGAAAAGAGTATGAAGTTTCCTCAAAAACTTAAGATTAGAACTACTCTGTGATCCAGTATTTGCACTACTAGATATTTACTCAAATAATAAGAAAGCACTAATTCAAAGGGATATATGCAGCTCTGTGTTTATTGCAGCATTATTTACAATAGCCAAATTATGGAAGCAGCCCAAGTGTCCATTGATAGATGAATGGATAAATATGTGCTATAGGGGAGCCTGGGTGGCTCAGCTGGTTAAGCATCAGACTCTTGACTTCAGCTTAGGTCATCATCTCACAGTTGTGAGACTGAGCCCCAAGTTAGGCTCTGGGCTGGGGGTGGACCCTGCTTAGGATCTCTCTCTGTGTCTTCATCTGCCCCTCTCACACTTGCATGTTTGTTCTCTCTCTCTCTCTCTCTCTCTTTGTCTCTCTCTCTCTCTTTCTGTCTCTCTTGCTTTCACTCTCTCTCACAAAAATTAAAACAAAGAAAATATACAATAGAATATTATTCAGCCATAAAAAAAGAATGAAATCTTGCTATTTGCACCAACATGGATGGATCTAGAGGCTATGATATTAAGTATAATAAGTCAGAGAAAGATAAATACCATATGATTTCGTTCATATGTAGAATTTAAGAAACAAAGAAAATAAAAAGGAACAAAAAGAGAGAAACCAAAAAACAAACTCTTAACAAACTGGTGGATACTAAAGGGGAGGTTAGTGGGAGAATGGGTGAAATAGGTGATGGGCATTTGTCATGATGAGCACTAAGTGATGTACAGAATTGTTGAATCACCATATTGTACACCTGAAACTAATGTAGCACTGTCTGTCAACCCCACTGAAATGAGTATTTTTTAAAAATGTGACTGCTTTCCTCAGATATGTATACATCCTTGAGGGAAGCTACCAGGGCACTCAACACCCTCTTTTACTCATAGTTGGTGTCCACAAGTACATTGCCTTTTACTTGGCAACCTTCCCCAGGAAAAGATTATCTGGTTACCTGAGGATGGAAGCACTGAATGAACTCAGGTGGTTTCATCAACAACCTGGGGTTAGTGAATCAATGCTAGTTTGCTTCCTGGACCTTGATCTCTCACACTTCCCACATTGACCTCATGCTGGTAAGGATAAAGGAACCCTGAGCTCACATATCATAAACCTTCAAGGTCTGGATAAATCCACAAACAGATCAAACTGAACTAACCAGGGCAGTCTGCATTGTCAAGCCTTTTCCTCACACTGTTCTAAAACAGTTTGGAAGGTCATCTTCACTCCTGCCCTGCATCAAGAGCCTGAGGCACTGATGAAAGTTGAAGTCAACTGCCACAGTTTTTCCTGAATAGGTAACATACACTTTTATTAGAATTTTCTGATATCCTCAGGGCGCCTGTGTGGCTCAGTCAGTTAAGCATCCAACTTTGGCTCAGGTCATGATCTCACAGTTCGTGAGTTTGAACCCCGTGTCGGGCTCTGTGCTGACAGCTCAGAGCCTAGTGCTTACTTCAGATTCTGTGTCTCCCTCTCTCAGCTCCTCCTTTGCTCACCCTCTTTCTCTTTCTCTCTCTCAAAAATAAAATGAAAACATTAAAAAAAAGTAAAAAAAGAATTTTCTGATATCCTTTCTTGAACTTTGCATAAATTTGAAGTCACTGAGTATCTTAATGAAAGTTCATGTTGGACAGTGGCTGTGGGTGTTGAAGTCTCCCTCATTTTGTCAGTGCTTGTGACCTATGCCCCTTCTCCCAGACTGTCCAGCACTGGGCTGGAGTCCTTGGGCGGGTCCCAACACACCCACAGGCTTCCCTGGCAGTTCTTCCCACCTAAAACGTGCATCTTTCCTCCTAAAATAATTGGTTCCTTGCCATATGTTAAACATGCTGGATATTGTGGATACAGAGAGGAAAAGACATAGTTTCTGTCACTAAGGAGCTTTAGAGGGTGGGAAGGCATACATGGCCTAAATAGTATGAAATAGGGGCAGTTTTTGCCTAAGAATGCCACGGCTGCTATGTCCAAGTGGTGCACACAGGACCATGAGATGGAACCAAGTCTCCCCTCTTTTACTTATAACTGACCCCAACCCAGCCTGGTGTCCTTTCAAACACTGGTGTCCCATCCCAGATACAGAGAAGGCTGTGGCCAGGGTGGGGACCTCACAGCTGAAAACCGGATGATTGCAGGGACCATTCTGAGTCTTCATGTGCACTCACTCAATTTATTATTTTTTTGGAAAAACATCTTTAAAAATTTTTTAGTGTTTACTTTTGAGAGAGAGAGAGAGAGAGACAGAGCATGGGCAAGGGAGGGACAGAGAGAGACAGAGACACAGAATTTGAAGCAGGCTCCAGGTTCTGAGCTGTTAGCACAGAGCCTGATGTGGGGCTCCAACTCAGAAGCTGTGAGATCATGACCTGAGCCGAAGATTGATGCTTAACTGACTGAGCCATCCAGGCAGCCCTGTGCTCACTCAATTTAAATGGGGACCCTGGGGCACCTGGGTGGCTCAGTCAGTTAAGCGTAGGACTCTTGGTTTCTGCATTTGGGCTCTGTGCTGACAGGGTGGAGCCTGCTTGGGATTCCCTCTCCCTCCCTCTGCCCCTCCTGTGCTTATGCTGTCTCCATCTCTCTCAAAAATAAATAAACTTAAAAAAACAAAAACCTCAATAGGGACCCTAACAAGAACTGACAAAGATGCAGAGCATTGCAGCTCAAATATGTGCAGCAAGTAATGCAGAATGTGGGGTACTGAGGACCAGCTGACTGATCCAGCCTCTCCCAGGCCAACAGGAGTGGGGCAGACTAGTGTCGTCAGGCGCTGCTGGTCCAGGAGCACTCTTTCCCCTTGGTCACTTGCCGGGTGGGAGAGGATTTGACAAAGCCCTTGCCCCCCAGGGGCGGGACCTCATATTTCAGTTCAGATGGAAACCTCCCTGCATAGCCCTGAAAACTAGGAGTCTCTGATTTTCTACTTTTGTTTGTTTCAGTTTCCTCTCTTACGATTTATGATGCATTTACATTTTGCCATTATTTTATTATGCACTTTTATGGTAAATTGTCTCAGGCAGGAAATAAACAGATAAACAGAGAAGGAGGGAGGGAGCTATGACAGACATATAGACAGACAGATATTGAGGGATAAATGGATGGATGGATGATAGCTTCAAGCTGGCATGCAGAGACGAGAGTGAGGGATGAGCAGAAGAAAACAAAAGAGACTCAACATGACAACTTTGTGACTTTGTATTCACCCCTAGCTCTGCCCTCAGGAACTTTTCTGAGCATTCAGCTCTTGAAGGCAGCTGAGGCCGCCCACTGCTGCGTGCCAGGGCTTGGCCTTTCCATTCCCCCCTTGTAGGCAGCCCAAAGATATGCTCACAATGAAGGCAAATAAGAAAACAGCCAAGGTATCCTAAGTGTTCATCAGGAGGGACAGCCCCTAGAAGTGGGACAGTTACTGTCAACTTGGCTTCAGGACAGACTCACAGCAGCTCCACTGTTGGAAATGGAGAGCTGGCAGATATCACTAAAGCTGAAACCAAAAATTGAAGGTCATTCTCCAGAATCACAGAACCTCAGAGCTGCATGGTGATGAGTTCCAGGGAGGTGGTGTGATTTTGCTTGGGTCAGGATACATGCTGCTATTTCATATTTCACTATTTTGGTCACATGTATATACAATATACACAGCTCTGCATTCCAAAATCTGGAACAAATTAGACATTTGATTTTATAAAGTCACAATAGAATTGGTTTTTAATATTTCAAAATGTGGGTTTTAATATCTCAGAACTTCCCATATTGACACCCCATCCTCTCTCATACTGCACCCCTTCCTCTCCTGAGGAGCCTCATATCCCCACTCCCTAAGTCTCTGTAGTTTGTAACATTTATTACCAAGCACTTGCTTAAAATTATTACCTTCACGGACTCCATAATTTGAAAGTTTTTGTGTGACAAGTTATATTTATTAAGAAATAATTTCTTTTCTGAGATCTGGTAGGGGAAAATTGGCTCCAAAATTCCTTTTCCATCCCTTGGATGGGTGAGTTGATTTGAACACTAGGATAGAGTGAAAGACAACTTGTGACATTTCCAAATAAGACTTCAAAAAGCCTTGAAGCCTCCACTTCCTCTGTCTTGGAATATTGCTGTCCTTATAAGAAGCTCAAGCTCTCCTTCTGGAGAGCCTATGAATAGCTCCAGCTAACCAGCAGATGTGGGGGTGAGGCCATTTTTGACCAGCCTGAGTAGACCCTCCAGACAGCCACAGCCACATGAATGACCCCAGACAAGGCTAGTAGAAGTACAGCCCAGCTGAGCCCAGATCAAATGTCAAAATCTTGAGCAAATATACAACTGTTGCTTTATGGTACTAAATTTTGGGAAGGCATGTTATGCTGCCATAATAGACAATAGATAAATTGTTACCGAAAGTGAGGTACCAGCGTAATAAAAACTGCAGGTATGTGGTGTCATCTTTGGGACCAGCCAGGCTGAGTCTGGAAAAAAAAATGAGGTAACAGGTGTTTGGTAGTGGTGGAACCACAGGGGGAAATGTCATGTGTAGCAACTTAGAAAATAGAAAATGCATTTAATAAACTTGTAGCTCTGGGGAAGAACATCTCTATATAGAGAGCTGAAGGGCAGTGAATGTTTTGCTGAACAGAAAAAGATACTTCTGCAAAAGTGAGGTGAGCTGAAAGAAATTATGAGTTTGCAAGCAGAATTCACAGTGAATATAGAGGGCCCAGGACTTACAAGTCGGGGAAATCAAACTCAGCCAAACAAAAGGGCATTGTCCCAGAGCAGCCTGACCCAGTAGCAAATCTGTCTCAGGACACATGGACAGGTATGGCTGAAGAATATCAAGCCTGGGTGGCTCTGTGGTTAAGTGTCCTATTTTGGCTCAGGCCATGATCTCAAGGTTCGTGGGTTCAAGCTCCATGTTGGGCTCTGTGCAGACAGCTCAGAGCCTGGAACCTGCTTCAGATTCTGTGTCTCCCTGTCTCTCTATCCTTAACCCACTTGTGCTTTGTCTCTCTCTGTCTCCCAAAAATGAATAAACATTAAAAGCAATTTTTTAAGGAATATCAGATTTATGGGAAGCCCACAGAGTCTGTAAGACAGTTGTATTGGCAAAAGCACCAATAGCTCAAACTGACAGTGGGTGAGACGAGTCAAATGCCAGAAATCTCTAGCTGCCCAACTTTCTATGGGCAAGAAGCAGACTTAGAGAGGGGTTAAGGTATCACCATGGACCCTTTCTATGGAAAAATAAAGCCCTCTCAATGAGTTATAATGAGTCCAGAGGGTGGGTCCCCGAGCCCAGAGAACAGTGGCCCTGAGATCCACTCCCAAGGAGTGGAACTAGGCCATAAACACCGAACATGCCCAACCCCCACGCCCAGCTGGACTTCAGAACTGTGTGCATATGACTGCCATGTGCCTCAACCCTCCCCCTTTTAACGTGAGGGCCCATGATATGTTGGGTAATGAGGGGCAGGCAATTCGGTTTTTAGCTCATACTCTCCAGAGACTGCACCTGACAAGCTGCCTCCAGGGAGCCTCACCTGTATCTGGACCTGCTCCAGAGCACTAGATGACAGGTTCTAAGCCCAGTGTCCTGTGGGGTGAGCCTCAGGGACTCAGGCTGAGTGAACGCCTTTTGGGTGTGGGGACAATGTAAATAATTGTGGTCAAAGAGCTGAATGGGGCGGATTAAAAATAGCCACAAATTCTCTGCAGCTCTCCCCATCAAGAAACGGAGTTTGTGTTCCCACCCCTTGCCTCCGACCTGGCCTTGAGACTTGTTTTAATTAACAGAAAGTGCTGGAAATGACACTGGACAACTAGGAGAGGCTGTAAGAGATCTAACACCCTGCTCTCCTCCTCCCATGGAATCTGCAGCTGCTGCCACCATGTAGAAAACCAGGCTCACCTGGCCACATGTGGTGGAAACCAGGCTCCCCGGCCAACATGGCGGCCGACTGCCAGACCCGAAGCCGTTGTAGACCACCCACCCGATGGCCACCGCTGCGAGCGTGACTCCAGGCAAGACCATCAGCACAGCAGAAGAACCCCCCAGGCGATCCCAGCCCAAATGGCTGAACCACAATGGTTTGAACGAATAGTAGAATTTGAGCAAGTAAATTGTTGTGATTTATTTGAGCAGTAAGTAGTTGTTATTTAAACAAATAAAGGGTTGTTATTTTAAGCTACTAAATGAGGGAATGCTTTGTTACATGACAAAAGATCATGAAGACACAAGAAAATAACCCGTTATCACAGTGGTATGATGGTAATCTGTTTTCATTAAATCCAAAGAACCATGATATCTACTCTCAGTACTTGTAGCATTTCTCTGAGGCCTCCGTTCCTATCTCTGTGGATGCAGGAGACTCCAGGGAGCGTTGGAGGGAATCATCACCCTCATTCTGATACCTCAGTTGCCCAAGGTGTTGCTTAGGGGGCTTAAGACATGATCCTTCTCCAGGTCTGGGAGTGTGGGCATGCTGTGAGTCTCAAACATTGAGCCGTGCTTCTGGAACTTTACTGTCTGACTGAGTCACCCAGTGACCTTAGTTACATGCAGATTCCTACTGAGAGTCTGTCTTTCTAACTGGCCCCCAGGTGAAGCTAGTGCTGTAGGGCCACAGCCAATGACCAGAGTCTCAGCTCCATGTTAAATTAGAATTGCCTGCAGAACTTCACAAAATCCAGATGCCTTGCCCCCTTCCTCAGAATTTCTGACTTCATTGGCCCGAGGTGTAGACTAGGATGGGGTTTTTGAACATTCCTTGGTCACTGAAATGTACAGCCTAGGTTGAAGATGGACTGGTCCTGGCACCTTGGGAATGGGTGCCACCCATACAGCCAGCTACTGCCACTTCTGTGAAGACTGACTGACCACTCCCCACCAAAGGAGCTGCGTTCACCCCTTCAGTGTGGTTGGAACCATCCAGAAGGCTACCAGAAGCAGCAGAGCCAAACCACGTGCACCAAGTGAAGTGGAGCTCGGGGCTTAGAGCACAGAGGTGCCGTCCACAGCAGTGTGACCTTAGTCTCAGCCCTGAGCCTCTCTGTCTCGCTCTTCACCTGTGAAGGGAGTCTTCAGGCTGTCCTTTGGGTTCGGTAGGCTGGTGAGAGGCAACATATGCCAAGCACTTGGCTCTCTGACAGACTCGGGAAATGGGAGCTCCTATTCATAAGTACAGAAGCAAGAAGCCAAAACAGCCAGGGACAGAGAAATTGAGAGGGGCTGATGGCTGGGGTCAGTATCTGCCAACCGGAAATAGCCAGATTAGAAGAGATCCCTCTTGGTAAATGCCAGGCCCTTCCATTATCTTTGATCAGTTGGGTGTATTAGCTCTGCCCGGCCAGGGAGCCTAGGACCTGAATGACTTCCTTTGAAAGACTCCAAATGTGAAAAAAAAAAGAACTATTTCAGAGTACTTTTTCTCTGTTTGGGGGTGAAAGAAACTCATTTTTAAAAACAAAACAACCTTCATTATATGAGGGAGAATGTGGAATAAACTCCACATCAACAGGAAGCTCAGATATGTGGATTTATTTGTTCATGTTAAAAAGGCAATTTTGTAAACAGTACTTCTGAGGTTTGGCTTTGCTCTACTGCTCACAAAATATTAAGGTCTGTCACTTGAGCAAGGCAAACAGTCCCAGCACCCGGGAACTTCCAGACACTGGTCTGGGGGTGTTTTTGGTTTTGCAGGGAGTGTATCATGGTAATGTTTGCTTGGTGGTGGTGACTATATTGAAGGGGGTGGAGAGAGAGAGAATGGCAAGGAAAAGTAGACTAAAGAAGACAAGAAGATTTTAAGTGGGACAATGCAGAGTCTGGAAAATGGGGCTCCTGTACCTAAGCCCTGCTTCCTCATACTTTTTCCTGCTCTCCCTCCATTCCTTTCTCCCTCATCCCGCTATGTTTTATATTACAAATGTATTAATATTGTATATGTCTCAAAGTAGAAGGTGAACGTTCTCATCCTACCCAGTTCCTTGAACAATGGTTTTCATCTTTTAGTATGTAAAAGGACCATCTAGGTTAAAAACCCAGGTTAAAAAGCACCCCTAGAGGGTCTGATTTACCAGATCTGGGGCAAGGCTGATAATCTTCACTCAGAGCAAGCCCCACCCCACCCCAGTGATTCTGATTCTAGTGGTCGTTGAACTCTGGATTGAGATGACATGCTTTGAGCTAACTAGTACCGACTGCTATCAGGAACATGGTGTGTGCCTTTCACACATAAGCCTGCAGAAATGTACACGTGCCATGTGGCATAGAAGATACACACATAACACACAGACACACAGACACAGGACTACACTACATATGGTATATACTTTTCTCTGCCAGCTCACAGCCATGAGCCAGAGCCCCCATCTGTCATAAAACCAGCATTTTACTAGACAAATTAAGAGAGGTTTAGAACCTGCTTGTATACTGCTTTCTGCAGTCTTAGTGCCCTCCCTACCTTGTAAAACTACCCACGCAGAGTCAAATAAAGCCACTCCTATTGCTGGTGACATGCTAGACTTGCTGGCTGGTCTTAACTGCAGCTGGCAATAGATAGGGCTTTCTGCTTCCCTACAAATAGCCTTTAACCTATCCCCTGTGGACATGAATATTTTCCGGTGAGCAAATACTGTGATGAATGTTCTCTGTGCCTTGCTGGTCAGAATATCATGACTGGTTCTCTGATAGAACAAACTCCATCACCTCCTGAGGGCTGTGGAAAGAGCAAAGTTCTTGATGTCAAATAGGACTGAGTTCAGCTCGATATTCCCTTTCATCAGTGGTATATGTTTGGGCAAGTCAATTAACCTCTGAACCTCTGAACCTCAATTTTCTCATCTGTTAAATGGACATAACAACGCTTCACTCACAATAATGTCATGAGGGTTCAATCAAATGACACAGAGAGAACTTGACCCACAGTAATCTTTCCGCAAATTCATTCATTCAACAAGTATTTATTGGGGCGCCTGAGTGGCTTAGTCGGTTAAGCGTCTGACTTTCGCTTGGGTCATAATCTCGCGATTCGTGGGTTCAAGCCCCGCGTCAGGCTCTTTGCTGCCAGCTCAGAGCCTGGAGCCTATTTCAGAGCCTGTCTCTCTCTCTCTCTCTTAGAAATAAATAAAAATTTTTTTTAAAAAATAATGCTATAAATTAATTTTGTCTTTGTGATGGAAGTAAATGATGAGTTGGATGAATAGGCAAAATATCCAGGCAACTTCTCTCAGCACCAGGCCCTAGATATGTCTAAACCTTATTAGAATAAATCACAAATAATTCAGGTTTACATGTATGACTCTTCACCTAAATGGCTATATATGTAAATTAGTCCTATACCCACCAAAGTGGCCGATTCCTTCAAGTGGAAAGCTAGACAACACCCCTTGAATATGTTCCTCTTTCTTGGTCAAGTGACTATTGAATATACAGCCATTGGTCTCCCACGGCCAAAGTCAAAACCAGCCAGCTGAATTGTCTACCTGGTCGACCAACACTGAACAATGCATGCTATGGGGATATTTCCTGGGACTGAGTGGTTTGTTTTACTGCATAAAGTTTAGACTGTTTAGTATGTATTCAAGAAGTTGTTGTGTGCAGCAAATTTCAAAAGAAAACCCAAGAGATAATCAGGAGCTCCAGAAAAATGAGGAATATTTTTGGGGTAGTGAAAACCAGGAAAAATAATTTTTAAAGCTGTTTTGAATAAGACTCTGTGTTATTTCAATTCTTTGTGTGTGTGAATGACTAATTGTAATTCAGTCACAAGTGACAGAAAAAGTGAAAGACAATTCTGATCGCAGTAAGTTTAGATGCTATATTATATGCAATGCATCTAACAAACTCCTTGATGGAAAGAAAGATATATATAATTCCTACCAAAGGAAAATCTATTTCTGGGGTACTTGAGTGGTTCAGTCGTTAAGCGTCCAGCTTTGGCTCAGGTCATGATCTCATGGTTTGTATGTTTGAACTCTGCATCTGTGCTGACAGCTCAGAGCCTGGAGCCTGTTTCAGATTCTGTGTTTTCCTCCCTCTCTGCCCCTCCCCCACTTGCACACTGTCTCTCTCTCTCAAAAGTAAATAAACATTAAAAAATTAAAAAAAAAAGAAAGTCTGTTTCTTCCCACTAAATAAATACAGAATAAACACTAAAAGAATATTGGCCGGGAAGTGCCTGGGTGGCTCAGTTGGGTCAGCGTCTAACTCTTGATTTCAGCTCACATAATGATCTCTTGGTTCCTGGGATCAAGCCCCACTTTGGGCTCTGTGCTGACAGCACAGAGTCTGTTTGTGATTCTCTCTCCCTCTTTCGCTGCCCCTCTCCTGCTCACTCTCTCTTTCTCCCAAAATAAGTAAATAAACTTAAAAAAAAAAGAAGAAGAAGAATATTGGCTCGTAAAAAAAAAGAAGAAGAAGAATATTGGCTCGAAGGAGGTTACATTTGTAGCTGCCCAGAAACCTTCCTCCCTGGGTCCAGTACTGTTGGAATGAGGTTCTGTCTTTGTGGGATAAGGGTCTCATCAGATGGGATTAGATCCTCATTCATTTATTAATTAAAAAATATTAACCCGTTGTTTATGCACTCCTTTATTAATTAAAATCTATTTTTTGAGCACTTATTTTACAGTACGTACTAGGAATGCAAAAATGAGTTAGCCTCACCCAGCCCTCACTGAGCTCAGAGACTTGGGAAGCGAGAACTACGGAACAACGTGGTATGTAGGGCTCTGTGAAAACCCAGCCCAGCTGCAATGCCCAGCAAAGCTGGCAGAAAGCTGAGAACACAGCCCAGCTGATGCATTATTTAGCCAGATCGCCCTTCCCGTTGCCATCAGTCAAGTGTCATGTTCTGCAAGGAGAAGAGCCAGCAAGGTGGCCACACTGTGAGACAGTAGAAAGCTTTTAGGGTCTGTAACAGGTGGGCATTGCCCCTAGAGGGGACTTCCCTCCCCTGGCAGCTCTCTTGTTTTAGGCCGGGTGTTGGTAAACTTGTTCTGTAAAAGGCCAGATAGGAAATATTTTTACCTCTGTGGGGCATGTGGTCTCTGTAGCAACCACTCAACTCTCTTCATAGCATGAAAGCAGGTCACCGAATGGATGTGGCTGTGTTTTGGTGGAACAGCGCTTACAAAGCCAGGCAGCCGGCTGGGGCCCACGGGCTGTGGCTCTTGTCCTCCCGCTGTGGCCCCTGACCCAGAGTTCCCAAGTGGCTTCATGGGCCCCTGCTCCAGGCCTGTTTACGTGCTGACACAGATGCTCCAGGGCAACACAGGCTTCGGAAGGAAGAAAGCAGCATTTCCTCCATCTATCTGCCAGATTTATGTCTACGACACTTATCTTGAGAGTCCCCTTCTGTTTGGGCTTCAACTCCGACATCGATTTTCCCCAGCCGTCTAACGCTGGGCAAAGTACAAATCCTGTGACCTTGTCCTTCTCTGTGAATATCTGCTCCTAGTCAGACAGCAAAAGCTCACTTCAGATTTCCTTCCTTCCGTTGCCAGCACACCACACGCTCACCGTCCCTCCTCCATAAGAAGTATGTCCAGGGGTGGGTACCTGGGTGGCTCAGCCTATTAAGCATCTGACTCTTGATTTAGGCTCAGGTCATGATCTCATGGTTTGTGGGTTTGAGCCCTATGTCTGGCTCTCTGCTGACAGTGCAAAGCCTGCTTGGATTCTATCTCTCCCTCTCTCTCTGCTCCTCCCCTGCTCGTGCTCTCTCTCCCTCTCTCTCTCTCTCTCTCTCAAAATAAATAAATTAAAAACATTAAAAAAAAATGAAACGTGTCCAGAAGATGCAAGTTCTCAGGCTGTGAGGCCAAATTACCATTTGCCCTGGAGTAGCCCTTTATTCAGGAGGAACTTTATAAACATCAAGAGACTATTTTTCCAAAACCCGTTTTAAAAAAAATCCCAGGCACAATAAAAGCACATTGTGCTCTTCAATGTTTGCTTTGAAGAAGTGTTTTTCCACTGGTGTTTTGACTGAAGGGTTTTGTTGCTTCCTTCATTTCTCCTAGCGGTTCTTGGCGATGGAGCCCACATACCGACTTTTCACCCTTTACTCGCTCTCGTGGATAAGACTTCATTGCCCTTGGGAGTTGGCCAAGCAACCAAATAGCTTCTGTCTTCAGTGTCTCAAAATCCTCGAGGCGGTGCAAGCTGCATTTTTCCAGGACCAGGACAGGATGCCAAAGTGATGATGTCACGGCCCCGGCAGCCAGCCCCTCCGTTTCCTGTTTCTTTCCTCCTGACAGACTCATGAATCATATCAGCTTTATCATTTGACTCCGAGCTCATTTCCCTGTTCCACAAACGTTGGAGTTTGAGGAGGTGGGAGCCAAGTGTAATCAAAACACGAAGTCCCAAGTTGCTTTTTCCTTGCAAAACTGGAACACATGTTCTCCCGTCTTGAAAGAAAGCACAGCATCTGGCTTCATTTCGAGTTTTCCAGCCGAGCACTCCGCTCCCTGGGTCAGACGGTGGTGATCTCATCTGCAAAGCTGGCTGTTCACCGTGCCCACACTGTGCCGGAGGCAGGCAAGGTCCCGGGCAAGGTGACAGTGAGGCCCTTGTGCGTGCCCAGCATTGGCGCTTGGGGCCGGGGGGTGTGTACGATGGGGAAGGTCTTCACAAAAGTAAATCTGGGAGTGTAATATACTCAGGTACTCAGCTCCCTGGAAGGTGCTAACCTCCTTACAGATCATTCATCATATAGTGCTGAATTTATTTAGCAGATACTGTGTGAACCGCAGGCTCAGCTCTCAGGGTTTTACTTCAATCCGTTTCATCTTCATACATAACCCTACAAGGTGGATTCAGCTGTGGTTGACAAATTGCAGAGGAGGAAACGGAGGAACTGAGAGGTAACTTGAGGAAGCTCACGTGGTTACTGAGTGCCAGAATCTGTCTTGATGAACACCTGTGGGTGGATGCATGCCTTGTGATATAAGATTATAATAAGAATTTCACTTTTTAAAATGTGTATACATAGTTCAGAAACTCCATGTTTATTTTAATGCAATAACATTTGGTGTAATCATAGTTGCCATTTATGTTTACTGGAGCCACAATGATGTGGTGTGAAAATATACAACTTGGTACATAGACAATGTAAATATGCCTTATGCTAATAATATTACTGTTTAGCACTCCAGGAGCCTCTGTGTCCCAGGCTGGGGTTTGCATCCTTGGCTGGTTCCAGAATGGACTCCTCAACAAATGCAGGGAATGCATGTGACGAGGGAGTGAGATCTTTTATTCCTAGTTATGACTCCACATGCTGGTACTCCTGGGCTGTGATGTGACTTTGACCAAATAATACTATTTTCTGCAAACGTTGGTGAGGCCAGACTTCCATCCATTTAATTTGCTTTCTCAAATCTTCTCTGGAGAATAGCTATTTTGAGAAAGCTTATGACAATTGAATTCTGATTCTCTCTGCACCTGTGTAAAAAGAGGAGGGATTTACTGGCCAGGAGGCCTGTGGAAGTCAGACAGTAGCTTACTTTAATTAAGGGACTGTGAGTCCCCTTCAGGTGACCAATTGGCCCAGTGAACCCTGCCTGTCAGCCCCCTATCTCCCCCTCACTCCGACATCTATGCCTAATCTTCTAAGGGGAAGCAGGCTGAATTTAATTTTGACTTTAAATGAGAAGCTGCAGATCATAAGTGTATGTTTTGCATTTGTTTCTTCTGTTTATTTGAACATATAGCATTCAATTTACCCTCTTTGTCACATTTAAATTAACAGTTCTGTGCATTATGTACATTCACACTGCTATGTAACCATCACCACCACTCCAGACATCTTTCCAAACTGAACCTCTGACCCTTTTAAACTCGAACACCCTCCCTCCCTCTTCCCAGCCCCTGGCAACCCCCACTCTACTTTCTGGCTCTATGAATTTGACTGCTCTAGGGACCTCGTATAAATGACATCATCCAGTATTTGTCTTTTTGTGACTGGCTTATTTCATGGAGCATAATGTCCTCCCGATCTATCCATGTCTTGGCATGTCAGAATCCCCTTCCTTTTAAGACTGTTAAGGCTGGGCAATGTCTGACTGCATGCATATATCACATTTTGTTTATCCATTTCTCTCTTGATGGATGCTTGGGTTGCTTTCACATTTTAGTTATTACGAATAATGCAGCTGTGAGCATAGATGTACAAATATCTCTTCAAGACTCTTTAATTCTTGAGTATATACTCAGAAGCAGAATTTCTGGATCATACAGTCATTCTATGTTTAAGTTTTTGAGGAACCTCTTGTGTTTATTTTTTAAAGGACTACGGAAGATGGATATGTGACTTCTTACATTCCTATGGTCAAATTTTTTAAAAATCACAATAAAGTTCAGTTTCATTAATTACTTCAAATCTGAAATAATTCACTGAGAGGGCCTCAGTTTTGTTTTTTTCTTACTCATTTATCCACTTCTGTGAGATATTTTATAAGCTTCTTTCTCTTTAAGATCTAATCAAATTAGAGTCTATTCTTATATTACCATATCATCATACATACCCAGTATTATCTATACATATCATATAATACATACTCAGTATTATCTATACATATCATATACTACTACTCAGAATTATAAAATAATAGAAGCTCTACTAGACTTACTCCTTAAAGAACATTCTAAGCAGTGGATTGTTGTTTTGCTTTCTTTCCCATGGGGCCATTTACTAAGACAGCCTATAGCCTTTCATTTTCCCAGTCATTTATTCATTCAGCTAATGCTAGGCCCTTTGCCATCTGTTGTGGGCACCATTAGTCAGCATTGACTGTCTTCATCTGTGAGGACCTGTGCCTGTACATTATTGCTCTAACCCACATGTTGCATATACAAATGGCCCCAGAAATTAGAGCTGGATGCAGATGGGTCCAAGAGCTGGAGAGGCCATGGAGGCTTAGAGAGTCTGTGTCTTACTGCAGGGGCAGCCACTTGTCACTCTGTGGGAATGCAGGCCCAGTTTTCCAAATTCTTCTAACTTCAAGGAATGGCAAGAAATCTAGATTTTAAATGTGGAATCTCCCAGTTTTAAAATGCTAACCACTTTTTCAGAAAAAAAAAAAAGTAGCACACTGGGCCAAATAAAAACACATTTGCAGGTCAAATGCAGCTCATGGGTCATTAACTTTGAACTCTCCCTGAGCTGAAACGCTTTCCTGGTTCACAAAGGCCATATATGAGGAACAACCTGTTTTCCCAGGGTGTCTATCAAGAAGGCATGAATGAACCAAGAAGTGAAAATAGAGGTGGATTTCCATGAAGCTAATGGAGCTCTACTTCTCAGCCCTGTACTTACCTGGGCCCCTTCTCTGGGGCTATGTAGTTAGTGTTTTCCAAAGTAAGAAATTTCCACCACAAGAACTGCTGTCTCTTTCCATTCTGACTTCCCCTGTCACATTTCCCCTCATCTCAGGTGGCACTAAACTGGCCAAGGAGATTCTTGGGAAACTGCTAAGGGAAGTTGAGTTGAAGACACATTTAGTTTGAGCTGAGAGGGATTTGTGTGGTTAGGACAAGTAACGTCCATGTACCCCAGCAAGACTTCCCCACTCTGACCTTTTCCCAGCCATAGGGTGAGAAGTCTGCAAGACCAAGTCATTAGACCCGCTCCAGGGCCCAAGCCCCAGATTCTATGCTATACCTGGGATCCTACAATTTCCTGCTAACACTTGGGGTTTTCTTTGGCCTCTTATCTGAATCTACCCTCTTATGGATGATAAACCACCACTGGGTGTGCTCCCCTGGGCCCAAGAAGGGCTATGAGGTGGCTGTTTCCAGGGAGTATGAATGGACTATGAGCATGCATATGTGTAAGGCCCTGAAAAGTGTTAGATGGAGTTTGGGGTGGGTAGAGAAAGGGAGGGGCCAGCCTTCAATGGGAATCCTAAATCCAAATCTAGTTTTCTCAGTCACTATGAAGGTATATTTTTCAAAGAAGAATAAAACGTATCTATTCAATAGTTTATTGATGTGATTTGTAATATTTAACATATAAACCTTTAAATATTTAAATATTTAGAGCTTCATTTGTACTCAAGCCCAGGACCCCACAATATTAGGACTGTACCTGGATTACACTAACTTTTATCCATAGTTGTTTGCATCATCACTGTTGTGCAACTGTTGCTCTAAAACTTAATGGCATAAAACAACCATCTTATTATGCTCATGGATTCTGAGGGACAGAAATTTAGACAGGGTACAGCTTGTCTCTGCTCCACAATATCTAGAACCTCATCTGAGGACACTCCATGGTAGAGGTGACTCTGGAACCGGATCTGGTGGTTGGTGCTGGCCGTCAGCTAGGATCTCAGCTGTACTATGGATGACAGCACCTAATGTGGCCCAGGTTTCCTCAAAGGATGGTGGCCACAATGGAAGTGAACTTCTTATATGATGGATCAAGGCAAGAATCCTTGAGGTGCCAGGATTACTCAGTCGGTTAAGCTTCTGATGGCTCAGGTCGATCTCTCCAATCCCAGGATTGAGGCCCACATTGGGCTTTGTGCTGGCAGCTCAGAGCCTGGAGCCTGTTTCAGAATCTAGACACAGATTCTGTGTCTCTGTCTCTCTTTCTGACCTTCCCCTGCTCACACTCTGTTTCTCTCTCAAAAATAAATACTTAAAAAACTAACAAAAAAAGGCAAGAATCCATGAGAACAAAGTGGTAGATATGGAAGTAGTTTTCTGTTAGTTACAACCAAGTCACAAGCCCACCCAGATTCAAGGGGAGGAGACATAGACTCCATCTCTCAGTGGAATGAGTATCAGAGAATCTGGGGGCTGTGTATTAAAACTATCACTTCGGTTGGGGCACCTGGGTGGCTTAGTCAGTTAACGTCCACCTTTGGCTCAGGTCATGATCTCACAGTTCGTGATTTCAAACTCTGAGTCAGGGCTGTGCACTGACAGTGCAGAGCCAGCTTTGGCTTCTCTCCCTCCCTCTCTCTCTGCCCCTCCCCTACTCTCTCTCTGTCTCTCTCTCTCTATCTCTCTCTCTGTCTCTGTCTCTGTCTCTCTCTCTCAAAAATAAAGAAACATTAAAAAAACACAAAAACCTTTAAAACTACCACTTAGGTTAAGATACTGTTAGCCATTCTGGTGTTGCAATGTCTTTCAAGAATATATCTACTGTCAATTGAAAGAGCATTCCAAGAAAACTTATCTCTTTGAAATTTTAACTCAAAATAAAGGAAATATAGTACATTCTTTCCTCATATTTCAGAAATCCTAAAAATTTGTGTATCATTCATGAATTTTTGAAGCTAAAAGAAATTTTTCTAAAGTATCAATGATAAAAAATGTATTTGATTAACTATGTTAGAGGAAAGAATGTATCTTATCTTTCTATTGTCTATACCAAAAAATATCATGAAACTGTTACCATATGAAGAGGCAGTAAAGGATGTGCTGCCCAAAAAGTGCAGGTGTTTTAGACTGTTACATCATCATATGCACATCTTTAAGAATATTCAGGACACAAAGTGGTAATTAATCCCAAAGAAGTAAAGACCAATACAAGTAAGTGTAGTCCAGGATAACGTCAGGGAAAATGAGGGAAAGGTAGGATTTCAATATGTAGAAGAAAAATAGAGGCTGAGGGCAGAGCTGAGTCAACTGGTCAACCCACATTGTCAGTTACACCTGACATCAGTTCTGATTGGCTCAGTCTCCACTCTGATTGGTCAGTGCCTGCCACAGCAGTTGTAAATGTTTTGCACATCATCCCTGTCAGTTACAAGGGACAATATTAACAAAGACACAGAGAAGGAATAATCTTGGCTTGTTTATCAAACGGTAAGGAAATTAGACCAGCTTGAGCCCAGCTGGCACAGTTATGGGGAGGACAGCTGTTTAATTACAGTAAAACCAATTGTGAAGAATATTGAATGTCAAGTAAAGAAATTTGTACATAATTCTGCAACCAGTGGAGGGTAATGAATCATTCTGTAAAGTAAGGACAAAATGGAGATTTTTTTTTTTAATTTTAGGAAGATTACAGTAGTAGTTGAACTAGGGGAAAACTAAGGAAATCTTTTTAGGAGGTAGTTGTAATAATTCAGGCGTGAACGTATCAGATGTTAACTAGGGAACTAGTAATTTGGGCTTGTTTGTGTATCACTTCTTTAACTTAAGTTTTGTATGATTAGCTTAAAATGGATTATGTATTGAAGACCTCTACTTAAAATGCCCCACTTAAAATCCTCTGGCTCCACCTCCTTCCAGTCACTGATGCTAATGCAGTGAGCAGTTCTATTCAACTGGCTTTATGCTGAAGCACCTTTTGAGTGCATCTTCTCCCTTTCCATCCCTGACTTCTCTGATGCAGTGGCAAGCTGGGGTGGCCAGCCAACCCACTGGGCACTCACTTATGTAAAACTAAGAAATGCAGGGTTATTAACATTCTCTGGAGCAACCATCCACCACTGGGGATGTGTGCTGTAGGGTAAATGCTTTCCCTTTTCTCCCCACCCCACAGTGATATGTTTCATGGAGCTCCTCAAGTTCCTGTAGGGTCAAATAGTCACCATAGAGATGGCTACCTGGATTCCTTCTCGCTGTCCCACCTCGTCCTGACACTCCTTCCTGCTCCCTGTGAACACATTCCCAAATAAATCACTCATGCATCAGCCTTTGTATCATGTTCTTTTCTGGGGAAGCCGAGGTTGAGCTAGAACAGGGTCTTCACTTCCAGTTCTTTTGAAGCCACCATGGTGGAACCTCACATCATGTTCTGCTCTCATTAGAAACATCAACATGGCCAATAGCTAATATCTCCTTTTGACCTTTTAAATTTAAAAAATGAGGTTGTAGAGCTGATGCAGTCCCATATACTAAGCAGTCGTTGTTTTGTTTGTTGGTTTTGTTTTGAGTATTTTGTTTGTCTTTATTTTTGAGAGAGAGAGAGCTCGCATTATCAGAGGAGGGGTAGAGGGAGACAGAGAAAGAGAATCTTAAGTAGGCTCTGCGCTGAGCTTGGAGCCCGATATGGGGCTCGAGTCCATGATCCTGGGATCATGACTTGAGCTGAAATCAAGAGTTGGACGCTTGACCCACTGAGCCACCCAGGCGTCCCATAAGCAGCAGTTTTAAGCATGTAAAGAGGTAATTTGGAGTCCTGGGAAGAGCAGAGAATTTGGAGTTATGAGATCTGGATTTGAGCTTTGCTACTTACTAGGGGAGTGAGCAAGGAAAATTATATAACTCTTCTAGTTTTCAGTATCTCCATAAAATAGGCAAGCTAGTAATTACTTACCTTCTTAGGGTTCCTATGAGTACCAAACAGGGAAAATGTATGTGTGGTACACTTTTGTTACTTTGAGTGCTCAACTTCTATTCTCCCTTCCTCTTAATTATGCAATCGCAATTTTGTTTGGATGAATATTCACCATTTCCCAACACATCCCATGTTTCACACTGTCTCCCACCTCTCTGCCCAGCATTAGGGTAGGTTCTGATTGACTAAAGAAGAGACCATTTGTCATTTTCCTGGAAATGTTGATTGGAAAAAAGCAAGATATGAGATCTGGGAGAGAAACTCCCTCATTCTTCTGAAAGAGTAATCAAAAAAGAAAATCTTTCTTTTTTCTGAATATGAATGAGACTGAATGTAACTCCTAGAAATCTGTAGACATCATCTAGTGGCCCTAATGAGGGTCAGCCTGAAAATGAAACAAAAAGGAACCATGGTGAGATTACTGAACTTCTGAACCAAGCCACATCCAAAGCCTACATGACCTCTGGTCATTTCAGATAAGTGAGTCATTTTTTTATTTAAATAAGTGAGTCAAATAGTTTATTAAGCCAGTTTGAGTCAGGTTTTCTCTTACCAGGAAAAGAAGAATTCCCAGCTGATAGAGTATGTAAAAAGCATTATAGCTTGCAAATCACTATAAAAACATTAGTTTGTACTGTTTTTATTATTACTATTTAGCAATAGTCCATGTAGCAGGTTGAGAAAAATTCCTTTCCTGTTTTCATTTTAATCTAGTACAAACTTTTAGGAAGAAATTTAAATCACTGCCTTACAGCAATTTCAGAAATAGATCCCAGCTAGATTAACTATATATATATAGAAAGAAGCAAATGTTAAAAAAAAAAACAACATATAAAACTGACTGAATTTTAAAATATATATTAAACTCCCAAGTCATAAAAGAAAAGACTGTCAGAATTGGCTACATAAAAATGAAAATACAAAAACTGCTATAATTCAGGGGAAAAATTACCATAAACAAAGTTAAAATGCAAAGACAACCTGGGGGAGTGTTATATGGTAGATAAACTCACAATATATAAAGAGTTCTTATAAATCAATAAGAGGAAACCTCCTCAACATAAAAATAGGTAAAAGACTTAATCACAAAATTTAAAGACCATAAGAAAAGATGCTAAACTTAAGATCAAAGAAAGTCAAGGGTTATCATTAAAAGAGATTACTAATAATTGTGATAACTAACACATATTAAGCACCAGTCTCTATAAGAATTCTCCAACAGAGATGTAGGTATAAGAATAATCGTTATAGAGTTAAAACAAATGAAAATAACTTAAATTTCAAGGAATAGAAAATTGGTAAAACATATTATGATATATTCCTATACTGAAATACATTGATGGCATTAAAAGAGATCCAATATGCCCTTTAGTGTGAACATAGAAAGAAGTATAATACATTTTTGAGTTCAAACAAGATACAGAATGATCCCATTATATTAAAATACATATTTACATATACATTTATAGTCTAGAAGTAAATGCTGACTATTGATAATGGTTATCTCTCAAGGGTGCCTGGGTGGCTCAGTCAGTTAAGCTCCAACTTGGGCTCAGGTCATGATCTCACAGCTCATGGGTTCAAACTCTGAGATGTGCTCTGTGCCAACAGCTCGAAGCCTACAGTCTGCTTTCTGTGTTTCGCTCTCTCTCTCTGCCTTTCCCCTGCTCACTCTCTCTCCCTCTTTCAAAAATGAATAAGCATTAGAACAAAACAACACAAAAAATAATGGTTATCTCTCAGGTATAAGATTATCTAGAGACCATTTTATGTACTTTTTATAAAAGTGTATGTAGGATTAAAATATTTTTATTTTAAAATAAATAATTAAATGAGCATGAATCAGAGATATCTGGGTTGGGTAATACACGGCCACCTTAATGGTTGAATGTACTCCTCTTGTCTTTAGCTTCTAAATGCTGATGAAGCATCTGGCAAATGATAGTGACTATCATGTTTAGGAAGAGTGGAAGGCAAGACAAGGGAAGCATTGATAGCTACAGTCCTCTGTCTCCAAGTAGCGCATACAGCGGCACCAGAGGGTCGGAGAGGGCATAGGGAAGGGCTTCCCAGGAAAGCAGAGCTTCTCCAACCAAGGAACTAGGAATGGAGAAACTTCACAGTCAGCTCTGGGTGAAGTAAGGGACTTAGTTTTTATGCTCACTCTCCTAAATGCCCACCTACAATGTTCCCAATTGGCTCCTTGAAAACTATGAGAAGCAGTCATTTTCCAGGTTCTGGCTATGAAGGCAGAGGCTTCCTCAACTCCTTTGTCACCAAACCAGGAATTTCTTATACCTGATCTCCTCCCTTCCTGGTTCTTTGGAGTTGCCTTTGGACTAATTTTGATAACACGTCACACTGCTATGAACAGCCAAAGCCTGATACGATCCTATGAGGTAAGGCCCTTGGCTGAGTTGACATCTCCCTGTCCCTGTAGGAGGATTCTTGTACAGAGAGTCATGACACAAGGCATTTCTTTCTAGGAAGGAACTTTATTTGTGCCAGCAGTGGCTCAGTTGGGTTTGTACCCAAATAACTGAGCCCCGAATGCCACGTGGCATAGTCTCTTACATATTTTTGACTTTTTTTTGGTCTCCCATATACGGTAACACACAAACATGTGATCTGATTAAGTGGTCTCATGTTACAGGGTTGTGAGGGATATCACGTACACATATAGCCGGGTTGCCTTGAGGTGCTTTTTTTTTTTCTTTTACATTCCTTAGGGAGGGGATCCTACCACTCCCCCACCCCCAGAACCTGGAGTTTGGAGTTCTGGATAACAGGCACAAGGAGGAATTACACAAACAAATAAGTTTTACGCGCCCTTCATCCATGCCTTGTCATTGACTTAGGTGAGTTACCAGAAAGCTCTTTGGTTGAATTCTAGGCCAAATAACTCAAAAGGATCAGACAGTTTCAGTGTGTAAAGTTTTCAGATGAGATAACTGAAAACTTAAATAAGTTACCTGAATTCTACCGAGGCCATGGCAAACTTTGGAGCTGACGTGAGAATCCAGTCTTCCTCACATTGCATGGTTTCCACACTGCCACGCTACCTCCTTGGCTGCCATGTTTCCAGTGGCAGAGTTTCAGAGTTTCAGGGATTTGTAAAGAGTGATCTTTTACATGTTCACTCAAAATAGTGAATTGGAAATGAAGCTGTAGCACTGAACACTTTTACTGTAATGCCTAGGGTTGTTAATAACAAGAGTACTTAAAAATGTAATACAGTCAAACAATGTGACATTTGTTTATTCATCCATTTATCACACATTTATTCAGCATATACAACATCCCAGGCCCTGGAGCAGGAAAAATGAAAGCACACAGCAGTAGCAAGGAACCATATCACCTGGCAATGATTTTAAGCCATACATCCTTAGCAAGTCAGTCTGGTCTGGCCCATTAGACCCCTGACCATTGGTCTTGGCCACCCTTGTACAAAGAATTACTACATCAGTGCAGAACACTCAGTTTCCTGCAGACCCTCTGGCAACATTCACTTGCAATAAGCTCTTCAAAGCAGCCCCTGTGGATGGTGGTCTGATGTAAATCTCTGAAAGTAGGGACATAAAGAAGTTTTCACTTCTTACATTTTATCTACAACTGGGATTTCTGCATCCTTTACAGCATTCACAGGAAGTCCTACAGGTAGAGAGGACAAGTGGCATCATCAATTAAAACAAGACCCAGTCCTAACCCATGGAATGATTAGAGACAATTGCAGTGGCTCAGCAAAGATTCCATCTAGTAAATTTTGGTTACAAAAAAAGCATGGCTATATGTTAATAAACTCATAAACCACCATATCTGATGAACAGTTGTCTGAGAATGGGCTTTCCTTGTATCAGAATGGCTACCTGTACATTTTCTGAAACGTGTGGGGAAGCACCAAGGCAGGGTGACCATTGACATCACTGACAGCCCATTGTTTCTCAAGTGTCTCAACTTTGCCAAAGAGTCTGTGTCTACTGAAAGAAAATGAGCATTGAAGTCAACAATAGCAGGAAGCATCCTGTCGGACACTCTCTCATTTGTTACCTGTAGTCCCTAAAATCACCTTCAACACACTAAAGGCAAAAATCCTGTCTCTACCACAGATTCACATTATAGAGAATAGTTACAGACTGATTATTTTTTTTGATCTCGATGACAAATTGGTCATATATAACCAAGAATGAAAAAGTTCTTTAAATAAAAGGGAAATGACACCTGAGGGAAACTTTTAATTTTAGGAATGAAGGAAGAGAAATGGAAATGGCAAATATTTGGGTAAATATAATCAACTGACTCTTTTTCTTGAGTTCTTTAAACTATGAGTGATGGTTGAAGGCAATAATTTTAACATTGTCTAATGGGTTTCCAATGCATGTAGATGCAACGTATACAATAACTACGATATATAGGGAAAAGTAAAGGGACATATATAGTGGTGAAGTTTTTACATTACTCTTAAAATAAAAAAGTATTAACTCAAACTGAAAAATAAAAGAATATATGTTGTAACCCCAAGTATAATCACTAAAAATCTATAAAAAGATATAGTAAAAGCCTCAAAAAAAAAAATGTTACAAGCCTCAATAGATAAATTGAAATTGAATACTAAAAAAGTAACCAAATAATTTAAAAGTAAGAGTAAAGGAAAAACAGGGGAATGAAAACAGGTGAAAACAAGAAAAAAATAATGAAATGGTAGACCTAAATCTGAACATTTCAGTAATAAATATAAATGGCTCCAAAATGCCAATAAAAAGACAAGGATTGCCAGAGTAGTTAAAGAAAAAGACTCAATTATATGCTGTCTATGAGAAACTCACTTTAAATGTATTGACATAAGTTAAAAGGAAAACTTAAAAGTTGTTAAAAGTTAAAAAAAGTTTTCCTTTTAACTTATGGAAAAAGTTATTACATGAAATATTGGAAAAAATATTACATGAAAATACTAATAAAAAGAAAGCTGGAATTACTATATTAATATCAGACAAAGTAGACTTCAAAGAAAGGAAAATTACTGGGATAAGGAGGGACATTTGATAAATGGGTCATTCTACCAACAAGTCCTAAATGTATATGTACCTAACAGGGCTTTAAAATACATTACTTAAAAATAGGTAAAACAGAAAGGAAAAGTAGAAAAACCCACAATTATAATTGGAATCTTCAATACTTCTCTTCTGGGAGTTGATAAAACAAGTATATAGAAACTCAGCAAGATATAGAACTGAACTAACTGATCTACTAACATTTCTAGAACACCTCCAAGGAACAACAGAAGAACACACATTCATTTCAAGTGTACATGGGACATTCACTAACATGGACCATATTCTGGGTTATGAGAAAATCCTCATAAATATAAGAGAATAAAAATCACACAAAGTATGTTTTTTGATCACAACAGTATTAAACTGGAGATCAATAACAAAAAGATGACTAGAATATCTTCAAATATTTGTAAATTAAAACACACACACATACACACACTCTTCTAAATAAATAATCCATGGGTCACAAAGACTCTCAAAAGAAATTAGAAAATAATTTTAGTGTTTTTTTAAGAGAGTGCGCATGCACACAGGCACGCATGAGTGAGCAGGGGGGGAGGCAGAAGCAGAGGGAGAGAGAGAATCCTAGGCAGGTCCCATATTTAGCATGAAGCCCAACATAGGTCTTCATCTCATGACCTGAGCTGAAGTCAAGAGTCTGACGCCTAACTGACTGAGCCACCTGGGTGCCCCTACAAAATATTTTGAATTGAGTGAAAATGAAAACACAATATATCAAAATTTTAGGAATCCAGTTAACACAGTGCTTTGAGAGAAATTCATAGATTTAACTACTTATATCAGAAAAGAAGAAAGATTTCGAATAAGTAATCTAAGCTTCTACCTTAAGAAAAAGGGCAGAATAGCCCAAAGCAAAGAGAAGGAAAAAATAAAGATAAGAGCAGAAATCAGTGAACCTAAAAAGAGTAACAGTAGAGAAAATAAAAGAAAAAATTTGTTTCTTATATATCAATAAAATTCAGTAAACTTCTAGACAGACAAAGAAAAAACAGAGAAGATAGAATACAAAGAATAAAAAAAAGTAAATCACTACAAACTTTCATTATCAAAAAGATAATGAATAATACAAAATTATGTACATAAGTTTGACTACTTAGATGAAATGGACGAAGGCCTTGAAGACCACAAATTATCAAGACTCACCTAAGAAAAAAACTGGCATACCTTAATAGTTCTATCTATATCTGTTAAATAGATTGTAGTTTAAAACCTGCCAAAAAAGAAAAATCCAGGCCCAGACAGTTATTTTAACAAATCTTACCCAATGTTTTAAGAAAACACCCAATTCTGCACAATCAGCATCCTACAGGAAATTCTAGTCAATACAACAAGTCAAGAAAAAGAAACAAATGACCTACAGATAGAAAGGAAGAAATTAAATTATCTCTGTTCTGAGATAATAGTTGTTTCAGGAAACATGATGTCTATACGGAAATCCAAGGAATCTATAAAACACTTGTAGAATTAATACGTGAATTTAGCAAGATGGAAAGATATAAGGTCAACAGAAAAAAATCAGTTTTATTTCTATATATTGGTAATGAATAATTTGAAATCAGTTATTTATTTAATGTTTATTTATTTTTGAGAGAGACAGAGTGCCAGCAGGGGAGGGACAGAGAGAGGGCACACAGAATCTGGATCAGGCTCCAGGCTCTAAGCTGTCAGCAGAGAGCCTGACACGGGGGTCAAACACATGAACCACAAGATCATGATCTGAGCTGAAGTCGGAAACTCACTGAGCCGCACACACACCCCTGAAATCAGTTTCTTAAAATGTCATTTATATGGGGCGCCTGTGTGGCTCAGTCAGTTAAACGTCCAACTTCAGCTCAGGTCATGATCTCACAGTTCGTGGGTTGGAGCCCCACATCGCGCTCTGTGCTAACAGCCTAGAGCCTGCTTCAGATTCTTTATTTCCCTCTCTCTCTGACCCTCCCCTGCTCATGCTGTCTCTCTCTCTTTCTTTTTCTCTCTCTCAGAAATAAATAAAACATTAAAAAAAAATTTTAATGCCATTTATAATATCCCTAAAAAATGATAAATAGTTGGGTATAAAGCTAACAGGCAGAATCTATGTGCTAAAAACTACAAAGTGCCATTGCAAGAAATGAAAGGAGACCTAAATAGAGAGCCAAACAATGTTTGTAGCCATACAACATTCATCTCAACAATACAGTTAAGATGGCAAATCTCCCCCAAATTGATCTATAAATTTAATGCAATCCCAATAAAAATTCAAGGACTGTTTATACAGACTAAGTGATTCTACAACTTATATGGGAAGGCAATAGGACTAGAATACCAGGAAGCTCTTGAAAAAGAAGGATTAACCATTTTTAAGACTTGTTATAAAGCTGCAATATTCTAAAATAATGTGATATTAACAAAGGAATAGACATAGTTCAATGGAACAGAACAGAGTCCATACATAGGCCCACACAATATGATTTTTGACAAAGTGAAAGATCTGTATACCGAAAACTATAAGACACTGATGAAAGAAACTGAAGAAGACATAAATGAAAAAATATACTGTGCTCATAACCAGAAGAATTAATATTGTTAAAATATCCATGCTTCCGAAAGCAAATCTGGGAACAAACAAATTCAATGCAATCCTTATCAAACTTCCAATAGCATTTTCCACAAAAATAAAACAATCCCAAAATTTGAGTGGCGCTGTAAAAGACCCAAAATAGCCAGAGCAGTCTTGGAGACACCTGGGTGGCTCAGTCAGTTAAGCATCGGACTTCGGCTCCAGTCATGATCTCACGGTTCACAGGTTCCATTCCCATGTCAGGCTCTGTGCTGACAGCTCAAGAGTCTGGAGCCTGCTTCAGATTCTGTGTTTCTCTCTCTCTGCCCCTCCCCTGCTCATCCTCTGTCTCTGCCTCTGTCTCTCTCTCTCTCTCTCAAAAATAAACCTAAAATATTTTTTGAAGAAAAGAATGAGAATATACTGATGATAGGGCACTGATGAGGAGGCTTCAGGTGGGGAAAAAAAAAACAAACACAATTCTTGTATCAAGGCCAGTGGTAGGAAAGGAGAGAAAAGGAAAACATATGCAGATATTTTTTTAATTGGTTATGTGTGAAGGACAGTAGTCCAGGAAAACACTTAGATTTCTTGTTTGGCCAATTTGGTGAGTGGTAACACCACAATATTTTCTCCTTGGCACATAGGTGCCATATTTTACTCTCGTATAATAAAAGGCTTCTTTTTTATTATAAAAACCTCTTCTTGAGGTTGTGCTCACAGGCATCACTGCTTTAAGAAAGGCAAAATAGAAGACTGGCATATATTTCACAGCCAGCTTTTCTAAACATGCTCCCATGAAGCACTGGTTTTGAAAAAAGTGAACTGATACTCTGTAGAGGAAGAAAACATTGAATAATCCAAAAACACTTTTGGGAAACATGAAATACTACACTCCTCTTGGAGAGTCACAGTGGAAACATATCAGAGACTCACAGTAAAGAGACTCTTAAACTTTATTTGACTCTGAATTTCCCATAGTTACTTGAGTTTATAACTCCTTTTTCACATAACCACTTATTTGGGGGGATCTAAGTAGACCAAATGCAGTGTTTGTGTTATGAAAGCTGGGTAGGATTCAATTATCCACGAATAACTGTGTTTGAATCAGAAGACAGAGCTGTATCCAGTGGTGTGTTGCTAAGTGTTTACTGGCCAAACCAGGAGAGATGGGGGAGGTAGAAGAGAGTGGAGGTGTGAGAGATACAAGAGGAAGCATGAAATAGTTGTCTTGGAGAGCAAGAGAGCAGACTCCCTGAGGCAGCATAATAGAATTACCAGGCAGTTTTGAATCCCCTTTGGAGGTTTGAGGTCATGAACTTCAAGTGAGGCTAGCCAACAACAGCAGTGCTGTTTTCCTCAGCCCTGGAGTTTAGGAGTTGCGAAGACAAGGGCTATGTTTCACCAGGATTAGAGCTTTTCCAGGCAAGAATAACAGGAAAGAAAGGAGCATGAGAGATTGAGACTCCAAGCAACATCTGGTGGGTAAGGAAGGAGCAAGCAGAGGTGAGCATGAATGGAGAGGTGCTGGGGTCTTTGGATCGGAGGCCTCAAACTATCAGAGGACAGTTGGTGTTGAGGTATTGAAAGGAAAAGAGGTGCCAGAGTTCAGATTTGGGAAATGGGGCACTTGTTCATAGTGATAAGAGCTAGGGCATGGCAAAGGAAGAGGCCATCAGAAGCGAGAAGGTCTAGGTGTCTGGTAGGTTCTGTGGAGAACATCCAGGATTATGATGAATGGAGGATGGAGGAAGATGGCACTTGAGCTAGGTGCTAATCCTCAAGGATTCTGGAGGAAAGGGAATTACAGAGATGACAGCAAAAGCTAGGGTAGTATCACTGGGTTGCACGAACTTCAAGAGAGCTGGGAGTTCCAAAAATATAGAAGAAATGTTTTTGAGACTGCAAAGACATCCCACTTTTAGAGTATGAGATGATGTGCATGTCAGAGGATGTGGATGTGGAAGTGATGTAGATGTCCTCTACTTTAGGAGAAATGGTCTCCCCAGAGAACAGCAGGCTTCCAGCATGAGACAAGAAGGTAAAGGGAAGATCCCCAGAGGTGGCTGAGGATTTAGGAGAGTTTGCTGACAAGGTGCTGCCTTCCAGAGGGCAGAGTGTTAGAGTTAGGGAGGGTGGGGATGGTAGGATTAGACCTTTTTAGAGTTTGTGGGGGTAAGGCTCCTGAGGATGATGGAGCTGTCTATAGCATTAGACAGGATAGACTGGTTCTGAGGGAAGATGGTTGGCTCAAGTTGAGTCTAATAAAATTAAGGGGAGGCTTCATTCTGCTTTGGCTGAAATACCAAGAAGCATCCCTAGTTGCCTAGTTTTCCACAGCAAGCAGGGCCATACCTACACTGCTTCTGCACACTTTAGTACTGGGCATAAGATGGACTCGACAAATACTCACTGCAGAAGTTATTCTCAAGGGTCAGCAACTAATATGGTCCTGCCTCACTCCTAACATATTGATAGGATCTTAGCTAACATTACCACCCTCTAAAAAAGTAACTAACAGATGCTTCTGTTTGACCCTTCTCCTCTCACTCGCTTACCTCCCCACGAAGAGTTGTGTATCTGATTGAGGGAACAGGTGCCTTCTCCAGGGACAACCTGGGCATTTTCCTCTCAGACTCTACTTTCCTGGGGTCAACACACTCAAATCCAGTCCCAGGTCCACTGCAAGCCTGCTTTCTTGGTTCCCCAACTCTTGCTTGAGGGGGGTACCTGGACAGATAAGAGTACCTGGGCAGGTGAAAATTTGCTCCTGGGGTCAACACACTCAAATCCAGTCCCAGGTCCACTGCAAGCCTGCTTTCTTGGTTCCCCAATTCTTGCTTGAGGGGGGTACCTGGACAGATAAGAGTACCTGGGCAGGTGAAAATTTGCTCTGTAAACCAACCCTCTCCATGTGCAGCTCTCAAAACCCAGCTTTGCAACGTCCTACATGGGAGCCACGTCACATATGGCTCTTTAAATTTAAATTAATTAAAATAAAAGTCAGTGCCTCAATGGCATTAGCCACAATTCAAGGGCTCAATAGTCTCATATGGCTACAGATCAGTCAGCACAGCTACAGAACACTTCCATCAACTCAGAAATTTCTGGTAGAATGCACCCCTCCGAAACATTAATCAAACGATTATTATTGGCCCCTTTCCAACTCACGTGTTCTTCATCGCTGCAGAACGCATGCGCTAGCCCGGAAACTCCCCGGCGTCGGACAGAAACTGGAAGCGGGAGTGGGCGCGGCGAGCTGCCACCATGGCGCAGTACAAGGGCACCATGCGGGAGGCCGGCCGGGCCATGCACCTGATCAAGAAGCGGGAAAAGCAGAAGGAGCAGATGGAGGTGCTGAGGCAGCGGATCGCCGAGGAGACCATGGTTAAGTCGAAGGTGGACAAGAAGTTCTCGGCTCATTACGACGCCGTGGAGGCCGAGCTGAAGTCGAGCACGGTGGGCCTGGTGACCCTCAACGACATGAAGGCCAGGCAGGAGGCCCTGCTCAAGGAGCGGGAGATGCAGCTGGCCAAGAGGGAGCAGCTGGAGGCGCGGCGCCTGCAGCTGGAGACCCTGCGGGAGAAAGAGCGCAAGCGGGAGCAGAAGCGCAAGATCTGCAGTCTGTCCTTCGCGCTCGAGGAAAGCGAGGAGGGCGCCGCGGAGGCGGAGGCGGTGGCGGCGGGGTCTGGGGAGCGGCCCTCTTCGGCGGGGCTGAGCAAGAAGAAGAAGAACCTGGGGAAGAATCCAGACGTAGACACGAGCTTCCTGCCTGACCGCGACCGCGAGGAGGAGGAGAACCGGCTGCGGGAGCAGCTGCGGCAGGAGTGGGAGGCCAAGCGCGAGAAGGTGAAACGCGAGGAGATGGAGGTCACGTTCAGCTACTGGGACGGCTCGGGGCACCGGCGGACCGTGCGCATCCACAAGGGCGGCACCGTGCAGCAGTTCCTGAAGATGGCCCTGCAGGGGCTGCGCAAGGACTTCCGCGAGCTGCGGTCAGCCGGCGTGGAGCAGCTCATGTACGTCAAGGAGGACCTGATCCTGCCCCACTACCACACCTTCTACGACTTCATTGTCACCAAGGCCCGGGGCAAGAGCGGGCCGCTCTTCAACTTCGACGTGCACGACGACGTGCGGCTGCTGAGCGACGCCACCGTGGAGAAGGATGAGTCGCACGCAGGCAAGGTGGTGCTTCGAAGCTGGTACGAAAAGAACAAGCACATCTTCCCCGCCAGCCGCTGGGAGCCCTACGACCCCGAGAAGAAGTGGGATAAGTACACTATCCGATGACCCCTTGGCCACGCCCCTGAGGCTCCCTGTCGCGCCCCACCTCCGCCTTGCCTGCAGATAGAGCCTTAGGGGCCCCTGGTGGCTTCCTGCCCACGCCCGGGGCAGCGACAGCCAGCAGAGGAAACGGATTTCTGTGTGCTGGAACTTCCAACTTAATTTGGTGACCACTTCTTTCCCAAAATGTAATAAAGAACTGGGGGTTCTTGTAATTCAAGTGTGGTCATTCTGTTGCTTATGGTTACTTTTGGGTGTTTGGTTGTTGGGGGGGGTGGTTAATGTTGCTTTGGGAATGATACGGCTCCATTGAGCTGTATTGGAGCCATGACTGGGCACATCGTGGGACACAAGTGAGGATAAGGAGAACATTTTTGACTTGGGTCACAGTATTTAAGCAAGTACTCATGGGCATGACTTTGGAGCCAAACTCCCTGGGTTTGATTCCCAACTTGGCTTCTTTATTTGCTGTATAATTTGAGACGAATTAATTGAACCCCTGTTCAATTAACAAATAACAATAGCTCTTATGTCCCAAGATCTGTGTAGAGATTAAATGAGTAAATCTTTGTAAAAACACTTAGAACTCAAGAAATGTCTGCTATTATTCTTCTTACATCTTGGTTACTTTATTTAAGGAACTGCTATGACCCATTTCAGAACCATGTGAGGACAAAAAAGGTTGACCTATCCACCACTTTTCCCCAGATCAGAGGAGTGAGGGGCAGTGGCTCGGAAGCCGGGAAAGCAGCCCCCTTTTGAGGGATCCTTAGCTGGGTTGTTTAGTCACCTAGGGTTAGGAATTGGTTAGTATAGCCTAGAGATCAGGATTTCTGTTTTGTTTTGTATTTGTTTCCAATATGGCTCCACACAGTGCTGTTAAAGATCCTGTCTTTATTTGCCTTAAATTTTTGATATTTGATTCATTATGGATTTCCTTGTGTTGATGTTGATTATTTAAAATATAGCATTAAAATACTGATCTTCATTACGGAGTTTTTGGGTGTTTCCACTCCCCACGCCTAACATTTACGTTAATGCCCAAGGCAGATGCCTCACTCACTTTATCTCAGTCCCAGCTTGGAGGGTAGGAGAGACCCTTCTTTTCTCAGAGTTCTTGCCTCAACCCAAAAACAAGAACTTCCAACAGAATGTTGGCCCTCTAGGCCGTGGGTCCCACCATTGGCTGCCTATTGGGATCATCGGGGATGCTTTTAAACCTTCCAATTCCCGGGTCATATCCAGAGCCAGGATCTCAGTGGGGTGTAGACATTAGCAGGTTTTGAAGCTCCCCAGGATTCAATGTGCAGTCAGGTTTGAGACGGAATGTGTTAGGGTTGCCTTCTCTCTACCTCTTATTACCTCCTCCCCTGAGATTCCGGACCATAAGTACACCTGAGTCAGAGCCCAGGGCCTTCTCTGGACTCTGATTTACTTGGCGGATGAGGGGGGTGGGGAATGGTATTACCCAACGTGTGATCCTTGGAGTGGCAGTGTCAGCCCTTGGCAGCTTATCAGAAAAGCAGAATCTCAGGTCCTATCCCACACCTACTAAATCAGAATGTATAGTCCAGCAAGATCACCAGGTGATTCATATGCACACTAAGATTTAAGAAACCTATTGCTGGCTACATGTCTGCTCTATAGTCTGCACTTTTCTTTTTAATTGATTTATTTTTGACAGAAAGAGAGAGAGAGAGAATGAACGGGGGAGGGCCATAGAGAGAGGGAGACAGAATCTGAAGCAGGCTCCAGGGACGTGAGGCTCCAACCCACAGAGGCAGAGATATGACCTTAGCCAAAGTCAGTTGCTTAACCAGCTGAGCCACCCAGGCAACCTCTCTATAGTCTGCCCTTCTAACATCTTAACTGAAGACCTAGACTAAGAGGGATCTAATAGTAGGACCCTGCGTCTTTGCTTGCAGGTCCAAGCCACATTTTCTAATCCAGCTTTAATTTGAACATTGATATGCTGGCTACAGTCCAACCCTTGCATCTGTTTCTTAATTGGCTTAGTGTTACTTAGACTCACTTAGTTACTTAGTCCTGCCATGCATGATAAAACCCCCCAAAGAAACTAACAGTGGTTTAAGCAAGCCTGTTTCTTTTCCTGTACTAGTCTAGACATAAATTTGCATAGCATCAATCAAAAACCCAGGCTACTTCCATCTGTTCTTCTACCAAAGTGGCCTCCATACCCACAGATACCTCATAATCCAAGAAGCTCCAACTCAAACTACCACATACACATACTAGGAAATAGAAGGTATGGGGAGAAAAAAAGTCCAAAAGGCACAAAATAACCATCTCTTAAGAATACCTGTAAACTGACAAATAATAATTTGATTTAGATCCCTTTTGCCAGAACTTGCTTACTTGGCCACACTTTGCTGCAAAGAAAGCTGGGAGATGTAGTCTTTTTTTAAATTTTGAAAAAAAATTTATTTTATATTTTAATTTCAGTATATTTAAAATACAGTGTTATATTAGTTTCAGGTGTACAATATAGTGATCCAACAATTCTAACATTACTCAGTGTTCATCGTAAGTGTACCAGTTTGTTCTCTATAGTTGAGAGTATGTTTTTTGGTTTGTCTCTTTTCATTCTTCATTTGTTTCTAAAACTCCACATATGAATGAAGTCATTATGGTATTTGTCTTTCTCTGACTGACATATTTCACTTAGCATTATACTCTCTAGCTCCATCCATGTTGTTGCAAATGGCAAGATTTCATTTTTCATGACTAATTCCTATATATACTTATATATAGATATACATACACATTACCACATTTTCTTTATCCATCTATTGATGGACACTTGGGCTGTTCCATAATTTGGCTATTGTAAATAATGCTGCAGTTGAACTAGTGCTTTCGTATTCTTTAAAAAAAAATTTTTTTTTAATGTTTCTGTACTTTTGAGAGAGAGAGAGAAACAGAGCACCAGTGGGGAAAGGGCAGAGAGAGAAGGAGACACAGAACCCAAAGCAGGCTCCAGCCTCTGAGCTGTCAGCACAGAGCCTGACACAGGGCTCAAACCAATGAACTGTGAGATCATGACCTGAGCCAAAGTTGGCCTCTTAACCAACTGAGCCACTCAAGCACCCCACGATTTAGCGTTTTCATATTCTATAGATAAATACCTAATAGAGGAATCATTAGATCATATGGTAATTCTGTTTTTAATTTTTTGCAGAACCTGCATATTGTTTTCCACAGTGACTGCACCAGTTTGCATTTCCACCAACAGTGCACTAGGGTTCTCCTTTCTCCACATCCTCACCAACACGTGTTGTTTCCTGTGTTGTTGATTTTAGCCATTCCAACAGATGTGAGGTGGCATCTCACTATAGTTTTGATTTGCATTTACCTGATAACGAGTTATTTTGTGCATCTTTTCATGGGTCTGTTGGTGATCTTTATGTCTTCTTTTTTTTTTAATTTTTTTAAATGTTTTATTTATTTCTAGGAGAGACAGAGAGAGAGACAGCGTGAGCAGGGGAAGGTCAGAGAGAGAGGGAGTCACAGACTGCAACAGGCTCCAGGCTCTGAGCTGGCAGTCAGCACAGAGCCCGATGCGGGGCTCGAACCCACGAACCGAGAGATCATGACCTAAGCGAAAGTCGGACGCTCAACCGACTAAGCCACCCTCGTTTTGGGTCTTTCTTAGGATTTCCATCCCTCTACTTAACATTGGTTATTCTCACATTTGCTTACTTTATCTATTAGAGTCCTTAGCATATTTAAATTCCCAGTTATGATCATTCTGACAGTCCTGTCATATCTGTTTCTGATGCTTCCTCTGTATTATCAAATTGTGGGGGTTTGGGGTTTTGTTTGTTTGTTTGTTTGTTTTTGTTTTTCACCTTTTGATATGTCTTGTAATTTTTTCTTGATAGCTGGACATGATATAACAGGTAAAAGGCTTTTAGTGAGCCTGTGTCCCTGGACTGTGAGCATCAGAAGTGTTTCCCAGTTTTTTTTCCTTCTACCTTCAGGTGAAACAGGATAGTAATAGTGAGCTGGAATTGGGTACTTTCTTTCCTACAAGACAATTAGTCTCTGATAATACCCCAGCATATTAGGCCCTAGTTAAATAGTTTCTTCTGAGGTCAGACCTTGTTAACAGAACAGAGTTCTCTGGTACATTCAAAATGGCTTCCTTTCTCCTCCCCTTGCAGGAAGCAGGAATAAATGTTTTCTCTGATATTTACTGTGGGAATCTGATTGACTTCCTAAAGGTAAAACAAAAGCATGGAGTCCCCTGGAGTTCTTATATCTCAAGAGTTGACTACAGTGAGCCTGAATTGTCAATATCAGTTCAGCTTTCTGTATTCCAGCAAGGTTACTGCCTCCTGGCACTGGTTTCCTGCAGAGGTTTCTGCTCATGGGCTTCTGCTGTGGTAAGCTGCAATTCTTTTTATCTGTCTGTCTCTCTGGTTCCGGGGCAGCAGTCTGTTCTGTGACCTTACTTCTCTGATGGCTCCAATTAAAGTTGTTGATTTTTCAATTTGTTTGACTTTTTAAAGTTTTTTTGTTTGTTTGTTAAGATGGAATGGAGACTTCTAAGCTCTTTATATACCTAAACCAGAAACCAGAAGTACTCCTACCCCTTCAATATTAGGAAGCATTGAGCATTTTAATAATTTCAGCTTCTTGAAAAAGAGATCTTCTGGTGTCTTCTGATGTGTTCCAGTCTGGGTTCGTTTTTCTTGTGGTCCATGGCTGATATTCTGGAACCTCCCTTCAGCATTATCATGGAAATACCCTCCATCTGCCTTATATGTTAAATTCCACGTTTCCTATATCTTGAGCCTTCTTGTTTTTGTTCTTGATTTACTTCCTCTTTTTGATGAAGTACATCCTCCCATTGTTTGATGATGAAGGATGTTTGAGGAGTATTTGGTTTTAGAGCTTGAATATTTAAAATTATCTTCATTTTACCCTACTACATGATTGAAAGTTTGGCAACTAGAGCTCACTTTCTATCAAAAGGTTAAAGGCATTGTTCCATAGTCTCCTAGTTTGCTTTCTTGATTATTCCATTTAATACATTTAGCAGAAGCTTAAGTGTATGGGTGGTCAAATAAAATCCAGGAAAGCCATCCAAGACCCTCTGTGGAGGGGTGACTGAGATGAGGCGTATGTTCAAGATGCTCTGAGTTGCCTGTCGAAAGAGGACTTCTTCTAAAAGAAAGAAACCCTTCCTTTTATCAGGTCATCTGATTTCCCAGTCTCCTCCCCAGAAAGTATTCATCCAGATGTAAGTTCTCCTCACCTTATTGTCTATATCACTTTGTACTTGTCAAATGTTCTACATTGTGCTATGCTTTCCCCCTCATTTCAATGTATTCCTTTGTAAACTCCTTAAGCCTAGAGGTCAAGGCTTTATGTGAGTGCCTAGACCACAAAAACTGCTTCTTTACCTGACTTGGATGGAAATGAGATTTATTTCAGGATACTCTAACCATAATGACAAATGTACATGCACAGACATCATTGGGCCCAATTCTTTCTGGATTAATGGACTTTAAGACTGAAGTAGACAGTTGCATTTGGAAGTTCCCCTCAAATGAATTCAGGGGGAAGTTGTTACCTTCTTGAGGGGTACTAATGGCTCCACAGAACACAAGACACAACCCATCCCCCTTCTGCTCTGCTGCCAACCCCAAGCTAACACCATGGGGACACACTTGTCATCATAGCACCTTAAGATGAAGTCTGTATTTTGACAAAAGTACTGCATTTCAGCATCCATTCTTATTGGTCTATGTATTATTAGCTAACAACCTATTCTTTAACTTGAAAAACCTTGTAGAAGAGTATCCATACTAAGAGCTAACATTTAGGATATGCTATTATGCTAGAATTTGTTCTAAGAACTTCAGCTGTGTTAACTAATTTAATTTTTATAAGGATCTTATGAGTCAGGTTCTGTTATTCCCATTTTACAGACAAGGAACATAGAGGTTTAAGTAATTTCCTCAAAGTTAAACAACAGTAATAGCACACTTAGGTACTGCTGTGTTTCTTCCCATTGCCAACTAGAAAGCACTTGATTTATTTTTATGTGTCTTTGGGAATAGACAAGACAATCCTCATATAAAGAGCAAAAATGCTTTTATATGGGGTCAGTGTGAAGACCACTCAACCTTGAATATGTCCCTGTGAAATCACATGGAAAAAAACCTTTGTACAGATGAGCTATCAGGGATCATCACAAGATCTCCTATTTTCTTCAACACCCTAATTAATTGAGTTACTTAGGAAAGCATTATTAGATGAACAGGACAGAACTTCAGCTACCTTGACACAAGCAAGTGCTAAGTAGGTATATTGATTTGAGAGCCATCACATGGGTCTCAGGGTCAGGGTCTCATTTGTGTTTTTCATTATTTCTCAGAATGAAGGAAAGGTGTTTCTGCATTTCTAACTGAAGGATTGTTACCTTCTTGAGGGGTACTAATGGCTCCACAGAACACAAGACACAACCCATCCCCCTTCTGCTCTGCTGCATTTTTAAATAAAATAAAAAAATTTTCCATAAAAAATTTTTAAATAGTTTATTGTCAAGTTGGTTTCTATATAACACCCAGTGCTCATCCCCACAAGTGCCCTCCTCCATGCCCATCGCCCCCCTTCCCCTCCCCGCCATACCCATCAGTCCTGTTTGTTCTCAACATTCAAGAGTCTAACGGAGGACCGTGGGGGAGAAGAAGGGGGGAAATAGCGGGGGAGAGGCATTTTTTATGGATTCATATATTTTACCAGGTAAATATAATAATAAATGATATTAAAATGAAAAAGAAAAACCAGATGAAGAAAAAACAATCCCATGCTGGAAATTTATAAACTTTTTGAAAAATAACATATTTATATTTATGTGTATATATGTATGTATGTGCATGTGCAGGGTCTGTGTGCATGTAGTGTGTGCATGTGTGTGTATTTATTTGAATCTCCAGCAGAAACTTGAAATACTCCTTCACAGGCCTCAGGGATCACAAGGTACTGAGTGTATTTCATTAGGGCAGTGTTGAGTAGTAGTTATAGCTAATGAGCTGGAGAAGCTGAGGCACTAAGAAGGCAATGCAGTTTTAATCCCCACCTATGGGAGCCAGTCTCCAATAGAGTCCCCAGTGCTTTTTTTTCTTTTGGTTTCATGCCCTTGTGTAACCAACAGGATTCTGATAAAATGACAGAGTGTTTTAAAATGATATTTAACATTCAAGAGTCTCTCATAGTTTGCCTCCCTCCCTCTCCGCCGCTATTTCCCCCCTTCTTCTCCCCCACGGTCCTCCGTTAGACTCTTGAATGTTGACAACAAACTGAGGACTGATGGGTATGGGGGGGAGGGGAAGGGGGGCGATGGGCATGGAGGAGGGCACTTGTGGGGATGAGCACTGGGTGTTATATAGAAACCAACTTGACAATAATCTATTTAAAAATGTTTTAAAAAATAAAATGATATTTAAACTGACATTGAAGACTTAGGTATAAAAGGCATTGTACCTATTTTTCCACCTTGCTTTTTTGAATAACTCACTCTGGGGGAAACCAGTTATTGCTTTGTGACACTTAGGCAGCCAGAGAGACAGGTCCACCTGGCAAGAAACAAAGAACCAAGGCCTTCTGCCAACAACCAACAAAAACAGAGCATCCAATTCAGCGTCAGACCTTCCAGCTCCAGTCAAACTTTCAGATGACTGAAGCCCAGGCCAACAATGTGCCTGATCTCATGAGAGATCCTGAGCCATACATAACTAATATAAGTGTATATTCAATGAGACATATTTTACATACTATACCATAAAGTACACTCATTTAAAGTACACAATTCAGTGATTTTTTTTGTATATTCACAGAGCTGTGCAAATGTTACCATAATATAATTTTGGAACATTTTCATCACTCCAAAAGCAAACCCTGTACTAATCTCCCTCTTCCCCAGCACTAAGCCTCTACTAATTATCTTCTGTTTCCATATATTTGCCTATTCTGGACATGTCATATGAATGGAATTATATACTATGTGGCCTTTTATGTCTGACTTCCGTCACTTAGCATAATATTTTCAAGATTTACCCATATGGTAGCATGTATCAGTACTTCATTCCCTTCTATGGCCAAATAACATTTCAACACATTTCCTTTATCCATTTATTAGTTGATGAACATTTGTGTTGTTTTCATTTTTTGGATTTTATGAATAATGTTACTGTGAACATTTGTGTACAATATTTTGTGTAGACATATGTTTTCATTTCTCTTGGGTATATACCTAGGAGCAGAATTACTGTATATTATGGTAACTGTATGTGTAAATTGCTGAGGAATCTCCAGTCTGTTTTCCAAAGTAGCTGTACCATTTTTATGTTCCCATCAGTAATGTGTGAGGGTTTTAAATCCTCCATATCCTCACCAACATTTACTATTACCCATTTTTTTAATTAAAGCCATCCTTTTAGGTGTGAAGTGGTTATTTCATTGTTGTGGTTATGATTTGCATTTCCCTGGTGGCTTTTGATGTTGAACATCTTTTCTTATGCTTATTAGCCACTTGTATATTTTCCTTGGAAAATCTTCTATTCAGATCCTTGGCCCTTTTTTAATGGGCTTGTCTTTTTATTACTGAGTCTTAAGAGTTCTTTGCATATAATAATACAAGTGCTGTGTTAGATATATGATTTGCAAGTATATTTTCCATTCTGTGGGTTATTTGTATTCTCTTGAAAGTATTATTTGAGCACAAAAGTTTTTAGTTTTAATATAGTTGAATTTATCTCTTTTTTATTTTGTTACTGGTTCCTTTGGTATCATATCTAATAAACTGTTGCCTAAGCCAGACTTATCAAAATTTATTCCTGTTTTCCTTTAAGAGTTTATAGTTTTACCTCTTACATTTATGTCTTTTGATCCATTTTAAGTTAGTTTTTATATATGATGTGAGGTAAGGGCCCAAATTTATTATTTTGCATGTGGCTATCTAGTCCCAGCACCATTTGTTGAAAAGGTTGTTCTTTCCCCCTGTGAATAGTCTTGGCACTCAAATGACACAAATCAGTTGACCATAGATACATGGGCTTATATCTGGACTCTCAGTTCCATCCCATTCATTTATGTGTCTATCATTATGCCAGTACTACACTGTCTTGATTACTGTTGCTTCTAGATATTTTATAAATAGAGAAGTATGTGTCCTCCAACTTTTTCTTCTTTTCAAAGCAATGAAATTTTTCAGTTTTTAGTTTATCTGAGAATGTCTTAATTTCAACTTCATTTTTAAAAGATAGTTTTGCTGAACATAAGCTTCTTGATTCATAGTTTGATTGGTTTGTTTCTCCATTATACTAATATGGCCCTTTGGCCATGATAAGTAGTCAGTTTATTGAGGATTCAGTCAATGTTATTAGGGTTCCCTTGCATATGATGAGTAATTTTTCTCTTGTGGCTTTTAAGATTGTATTTTTATTGTTGGATTTCAACATTTTGACTATGATATGTCTCAGTGTGGCTTTGTGCTTTAATCCTACTGAGAATTAACTGAGCTCCTTGGATGTATAGAATAATTCTTTTCAGAAAATTTGGGACATTTCCAGCCATTATTTCTTTAAAATTTTTTCTTTGAATGTTTATTCATTTTTGAGAGAGAGACAAAATGTGAGAGGGGGAGGGGTAGAGAGAGAAGGAGACACAGAATCTGAAGCAGGCTCCAGGCTCCAAGCTTTGTCCAAGCACAAAGCCCGACTCGGGACTTGAACCTATGAACAGTGAGATCGTGACCTGAGCCAAAGTCAGAAGCTTAACCAACTGAGCCACCCAGGTGCCCCTCCAGCCATTATTTCTTTTAATGCTTTTTTCGGTTCCTTTCCCACTATCCTCTCCTTCTGATACACCCAGTATGCATATGTTGATGTGCTTAAAAGTGTCCCACGTTTCTCTGAGGCTCAATTTATTTCATTTTTTTCCTCTTTGTTCTTCCTACTGTATAATCTCCATCTATCCTCCAGTTTGCTTATTCTTTCTTCTGCCAGCTCAAATCTGTGGTTAAGTCCCTCAGTGAAATTTTCATTTCAGTCATTATATTTTCAACTCTAGAGTTTCCATTTAGTTCTATTTTGTAATTTACATCTTCAATATTTTCTATTTGATGAGACATCATTATCACATCTTCCTTTAGTTCTTTAAGCATGGACTCCTTTAATTCTTTGAACATATTTATTATAGCTGCTTTAAAGTTTTGTCTCCTATGTCCAACATCTAGACCCCTTAAAAAGAACTTCTTTTGCTTTCTTTTCTTACTGTACATGGGTCTCACTTTCCTGTTTCTTTGCATGTCTTCCTATTTTCTGTTGAAAACTGGACATTTTAGATAATATATTGTAGCAGCTAAGGATACTGATTTTCTCTTCTGAGGATTGTTGCTGTTATTGTTTGTTTACTGAGTTGGCTTGACTAGTTCAGTGAAATCTATTTTCCTTGCCCTGTGTAGCCTCTGACATCTTTGCTCAAACTTTTCCCCTCAATTTGATCTTTAAGCCTACTTTGCTCCCAGTCACCCCTTAGTCAGAGATTGTAGTTAAGTCCCCTAAACCAATTATTTTCATTTGTTACCACTGGATCTGGGCGTGTTTTGGAGACTGCTTCCACTATTCAGGGAGTTTATAAGTTGCCCCACTTTCAGCCAGCGACTAATAGCTCAAATTTCTTCTCTATTTACTCTTTGGAGGACTCAGCCTTGGACACACACACACAAAGTTCCTGATCACCAGAGATGAATGCAGATTTAGCTGACTGTCTAACAGACCTGACTGTCTCTTTCCTTGATCTCTTCATTAAGCTTCTGGCTAGTCTGCCTTTGTATGCATTATACACAATTATTAGCCTTCACTAATTGCTGGTTAATTGCTTCATTGTTTTCATTGATGACTTGGGGCATAAATTGCTCCATGGTCGGATCTAGTGAATGTAGAGCCCCTTAGCAGTGTCAGGATATCACCAGTTTTAAGGCTTGCTCCAACTTTTTCCTGGGCAGAATCTCTGTGATTTGGATGAGGAGCCAGGGAAGTGAAGAGATGAGGAACTCTTCAACCGCTGCACCATCTGGATCCTCCTTATGAAGCAGGAGCTGTGTATGGGGATGGTAGGAACTGGTGCCATCAGCTAATTGCCACCACTGTCCAGTAAGATTTTTTACAGCCCAGACATGAGGTTTGAGGTTTGGGGTTTGAGGTGGGAGATGGGATTTGCCCAATATTCACCAGCTGCCAAATCTGCCTGTGATAGCTCTTCTACCTTAACAACCTGGGGGAGATGGGAGCTGCCCTTAGCCTTGACCTGACTGTTGGGAAGGTCTCTTTAGTGAGATGTAAATGGTCTGTTTCCATTTCAGAGAGAGTCACAATAATAGCTCTCATCTTATACACTCATCTGCAGTGTGATCTTGTGCTTTCTCCATTAAAAGGTAAGGTTTATTTCCCCACCTCTTTGGGTGAGCCCTTTGTCTGCTTTGACTAGTGCAATATAGGGGAAGCAATGTTGTTCCTATGGATGGATCTTTTAATTAGCCAGACACTTTCTCTTCCTGCCTCTCAAAATACTTGCTTCCAAGACATACTCTTCTCACACATGGCTACCAGCCAATCTACATGCAGAGGCCAGGTGGAGGCACTTAAGTTGGTACTACGAACTGAATATCCAGTCTATAGTCAGCACCAGCTGCCAGCTATATGAGTGACCCATCTTAGATGCTCCAGGCTAGATGAGGCCCCAAATGACTTAAGTCCCTACAGATAACATGTACATAAGACCCACCCAGGTAGCCCAGCAGATCTGCAGAATCGTAAGAGGTAATAAAATAGCTGTTAAATATTGTTGTTTTAAAGCACGAAGTTTGGCTCAATGTGTTCGCCAACCTGGAAGTTCCCCAAACCCCATTGTTTAAGGGGTTTTATAGACATTTCATTACATAGGCATGATTGATTAATTCACTGGCCATTGGTGATTGCAAATCTTCAGCCCTTCTTCTCTCCCCAAAGGGCAGAGAGTAGAGAAGGAAGTTTCAACCTTCTAATCAAATGGTTGATTCCTCTGGCAGCCAGACTCCATCCTAAAGCTGTGTAGGGGACCACCTCATTGTATAAACTCAGGTATAGTCTAAGGGACTCATTTTGAATAACATACACTCTTATCACTCAGGAAATTCCAAGGGTCTTAGGAGCTCTGTGCTCCAGGAACAAAGACTAAATATATATTTTTTCTTGTACCACAACCCTATCTAAGCAACATCTACCTAAACCAGTGACTTCCAAACCTGTTTGGCTGTGACCCTTAAATACATCTTACATCTTAACCAAGTATGCAAACATATATATATATGCATAAAAAACACTGAAACCAAAGTTTCATACAATTTCTAGGAAGTCATATTCACCCTCACTGCATGCAATATATTCTGATATTTTCAATTCAGTTCAATTCATTCCTACTCCATTCAGTTTCTCCTTCTTCCTTTTTCTTTCAAATGCTGGCTCCAATCCATGAAATGAATTTCTTGACCCACTAATGTGTCTCAAGCCGTAGTTTGAAAGACACTGTGCTCTTAATGGCTAAGACTTACTAATCTCTGAGACTTTGTAGAGAAGACAGAGAAATGAAGACACACTTTGCAAAGGAGAGTAACCTCCTGGATCAGCAAGTAAGGATATTAACATGCAGAGTAAGAAAACAGAGCGCAGTCAGTGTCAACTGTCTAGCTATAAAGAAGAATGAGAACAGGTGATGGCAGAGGAAAGACTTAATCCCTTACAGACATTTCTCCCTCATGCAGCTAATAAACACATGTTTTTCAGTCAGTCACTTGTTTCAGAAACCCGAATTGGTCTCCCAGGAGCCTCTTAGCCTCATACCTGCCCTCAAGTTTGTACTTGAGTCCTTGTGTCCCCCACCACCAGTCACATCTCTGCCCTGAACCTTCAGTAGGTTCTGAGAAGGCTGACCTCACAGAGTCTGGGTGACTTCATCCCCTGACATCAACAACTGGCAGGTTGACCACTACAGAGATCTTTTCCAGAGTTATGGACATAGCCAGAAAGAGGGGGGGGGGGGGGTCCTAGCCCAGCACTGGAAAAGGGATTTTGGCTAGACGGAACAAGTATGTCCCAAAAAGGATGGCAAAGGGCTTTGTTCTTAGAGATGTCATACCCAGCCCTGTGAGTTTAAAGACAGATGTTCTTTGTTATTCTAGAGAAGCATATGGCGTTTTACACTTCTTTATTCTTCCCTGGGTTAAATTGCTATCGCATTGTCTCACTTCTTCTAATGGGCCGTGTCTAACATCTGTGCAGTTACAAATGGGGCATGCTCATTTGTGGGTTTATGGAGCTTGAATAACCTCAAGTCTGCCAGGGACCTGCTGCCCCATGCAGGACAGAGAGAAGCAGCGGGCACTGCTGGAGTGTGAATTAGGTCAATTCATGGAGCAAGGGAAATTAATGAGGCAATAGGTATTAAGGACAAAAAAGAAAATCTTAACCTCACTATTCTGAAATATTGTTTAACTTGGATTCATTTGCCTTCTTGCTTGTTTGTGATTCTAAATGACATTTATTGGATTTTATTTTTTATATTATAAATGTAGCACATGCATATTACAGAGAATTTTTAAAATATAAAAAAGGAAATCACTCATAGTTGTACTACTCAAAGAAGACCACTGTTACCATTTTTATATTTTTCCTTCCATTCATTTTATCCTAGTCATGTGTATCCTTGAGATACATTCTAGTCATGAAACCATATATGAAACTTTGTAATCTGTTTTATAAATTTTACCATTATATTGAAGCATTTTCCCATGTTGTCTTCAAAAACATCCTACGAAATATTTTATCTCAATTTCTTTTTCATTCTTATAAAAAACATATATGTGTTTTCCATAGATATCTTCAGAGATATACAGATTTGGAACATGCAATGTTTCAGTGGTCTAGATTTTAAAAGTTAGCATCCTCAGTAATGATGGCCCAAAGTAAAGAAAATAGAGGCCTCTTTCATTTTTCTGCAATTGCTTTGAATTAGGCTTTCTCTGTATGGTGGCCATACCTCCAATGCATTCATTTGTGGCAATATAGATATGCATTTGTATATCCTGGGAAAGAGACCTAGAATCCTTTCTAGAAGGATCAAAATCCTACTTTTAAAAAGGTATCTAAACACTGAAGTTTTTAGAAGAAGGAAAGTAAAAAAGTCTATTTTCAAATCAAGTGATTGTGGTCCTTAAAATACCATTTGTAGTCCCCTAATCCTGGGACACAGCCTTTTCAAACTTGCAGACAGAGGGCTCTAGAACCCCCATAATTACCATGAAATGGGAATTCTTTTGAATTCAATGGATTTTATTGGGAAAAAATATCTAATTTCAATTGGAGCTTAGAAAGCAGGAGAGGGGGGGCGCCTGGGTGGCTTAGTCGGTTAAGCATCTGACTTTCGCTTAGGTCATGATCTCATGGTTCGTGGGTTCGAGCCCCGCGTCGGGCTCTGTGCTGACTGCCAGCTCAGAGCCTGGAGCCTGTTTCAGTCTGTGACTCCCTCTCTGACCCTCCCCTGTTCACGCTGTCTCTCTCTCTCTCCTAGAAATAAAAAAAAAAAAAAATTAAAAAAAAAAAAAGAAAGCAGGAGAGGGGAAACCGTTTCCTTGTTCCAACCCAGCTGCCTTTGTGCACTTACAATCTTTTTCCAATTATTTTTTAGAGGATTTAAGCCCACTCCCCCCAAAGCCACACCACCTTTCCTTTTGCTAATGGCCCATTAGAAGCCAAATGTGGGGCCAGGACTTGATCCCATCCACCTGCAGAGGCCAGAACACCTCCCTGCTCAGAAATGGCATCACTCCATTCCTTTCTGCTACCGGCATAATCAACTGCAAATTCCTCGTTTATAACACCTCTGCACTCTCCCTATCAAATCCAGTCACCTTTTCCAGCCACCTCTAAATGTAAAGGCAGCTTTACTCCTGTCTCTCCCACATGAGGCAGACTTCAAACAAAAGAAAATAAGGACACGAAGTCCTCTGGGCCATTTTATGGCACCCATCAGAAGGCTGACAGGGGAGAATGAAATGCTATTCAAACAGGGCCTTTATGTGGCTTTGAATAAGCATGTTCAATGAGGCAGTTTGTGGGCAGCTTCAGGTTTTCACCTGGGCCAAATAAGGTGACACGAGATAAATTCCTCCCATGTTTCTGTGGATAGGTAGGAACCAAGAGCCCAGGACTGCTTCTGAAAGCCAGCACAAAGCAACACCCTCCTCCAAACAAGATGTTCTTATCTGACTGAGGCTGCAAGATGGGAAGTTTTCCTCACCCTGCAGTCACCAGAAGACCAGGCTGTGGGAATGGTACCGGGGCCTGAGTCGCAAGGAAATGTGCTGGAAAAGACTGTTTTCAGTGGGGAGAAGCAGCACAGAACCACCAGCATTCTGCACGCAGGACCCTACCCACTCAGAGCCACATGATGAAGACACGGTGGCCAGTCCTGCCAGAGTTCCAAGCATTGCTTCCTGGAGAGGAGTGACCCCAGGAATCTGTGTTTTCCTCCTGGTGCTGACCTCAGGCCCGTCAGCCTTTGCCACCTCCTCTGAGTCTCCACCACAACTGTATCCCCATGTTCTACCAGCTACCAATCTACAACCTACAGATTTAAGAAATCCAGATATTTAACCAGAAGACAAGGGCATTGGTTTGGTTTGACACAATAGTTTAATTTTGTCTCTTCAAGGAAGTTGTGATTTTCATGACAGCACACTTCTAACTATATCAACCATTTAATGTCACTGATAAAAATCTGATGCTAGAGGGAATGAAGTGATTCTTTGATCTTCCATTCCTTCCATCTTTGCACCATTATTTCTTTCCTGAATTACCCTCTTTTGTGCCAATATTAGGTGGGTCATTCTGATCTGTGTCATTTGGTAGAGATTCAAATCTCCACCTCCTCCTTCATACTGGAAATCTAAAAGCCAAGACGAATCTCAATCTCCATTGTAAGTAGCTAGCAAAAAAAAAAAAAAAAAAGGAAATGAGATCAAACATTTTTCTCTATGACCCCCCAAAAAAATGTGTGTTTGTATCCTCTCTTTTTCCTGTCTCATTGTATATGATTTCATATCATAAGAATTCCTGTTACAAGTCACAGCCAGCTCTGCCTTTGAAAGAGGCACCACAATACAGTTGTGGGAAGGAAGGGTGTCTCATCTACAAGGGCAGAGTTGAAGGATGAGCTGTGGTGAACATGAGTCACAAGAGCTCCTTAAAACTATGAAGTCCTGGGGCACCTGGGTGGCTTTGTTGGTTGAGTGTTCGACTCTTGATTTCTTTGAGGCCATGATCTCGTAGTTCATGGGCTAAAGCCCCATGTTGAACTCTGCACTGCTTGAGATTTTCTCTCTCCCTCCCCCCATTTGCCCCCCCCAAAATAAATACATAAACCTAAAAACTAAAACAAAACTATAAAGTCCTAACAGATCCCCACCCCAAGAGATTCAGCTCAGCATACCTCCAGGAGATTCTAAAGCAAATGAGTGGGGCCCAGTCTTTGAGAAACATTGTGCAAATTCAAGCAAAACACCTCCCTGGGGAAGACCAGAAGGTTGAGGGTGAAGAAGTGAAAGCTGTAAGTGAAGGCAAGTGAGTTTTAAAGAAAGGAAAAGGAAGAATCTGAACAGAGCTAGTGGTAGAAGCAGGGGGGGTGGGGGGGAGGAGAAGGAAGATATCTCATACCTTTTTTATTTCAAAGAATGGAAAGATTTAAGTGTATTTATATGTCGAAATGAAATGACCAGTAGTGAGAAGGATCAATAATGAGAAGTTGAAGATAACAGGAAAGTGGAAGATGGCTGGACTCTAGGCCCCAGAAGAGGTAGGAAGACTTAAGAACCAGTGCATCACAGGTGCACGACCAACCAGCTTTGCAGTGGAGGAAGGGGATCTGAATAATAACCTTCTGAGACAAGAGAAAATGGATGGACACCTAAAATTTTGATATAACAGTGTTGCTTGGTGGTTTGAATTTACTTGAAATGTTGGAATAGGGAGATAGGACTTAGAGAAAAAAAATGCATATACCAAGGAAAGCTCTAGTTGTCGAACCCCAATTGGTACTCACCTCTAACAAGCAGTAGTCCCTAGATGTTCAGGAGAAATGTCTCTGTCTTCTCACCAAAAAGGGGACAATTTGAATCCTAACTTCTCATGACTGCTGTCTGACCCTCTTATTAAAAACATCGTGCAGGGCACCTGGGTGGCTGAGTCGGTTAAGCATCTTACTTCAGCTTAGGTCATGATCTTGTGGTTTATGGGTTTGAGCTCCACGTCAGGCTCTGTGCTGACAGCTTGGAACCTGGAGCCTGCTTCGGATTCTATATCTCCCTCTCTCTCTGCCCCTCCCCACGTACACTCTATCTCTCAAAAATAAATAAAGGGGGGCCTGGGTGGCTTAGTCGGTTAAGCCTCCGACTTCGGCTCAGGTCATGATCTCATGGTTCGTGGGTTGGAGCCCTGCATCGGGCTCTGTGCTGACAGCTAGCTTGGAGCCTGGAGCCTGTTTCAGATTCTGTGTCTCCCTCTCTCTCTGACCCTCCCCTGCTCATGCTCTCTCTCAGAAATAAATAAAACATTTTAAAAAATTAAAAATAAATAAATAAATAAAACAAAACAAAAACATCCTGCAATGATAGATTATAACTTATTGAAGGCCAGCAACCCAGTGATTCTCAGTGGACAATATCTCACAAAGCACTAGGCAGCGTGAAAAGGATCTAATGCGTTATTCTTGAAGTTTATTTTGCATTATATGAAAGTTATGTGTATATATTATTATAAAATGTACATTCTCATTCCAGAAAATAGAGATAGGAAAGGAGAGGGGGTCACTCATAGTCACACAAAGATCACCACTTTTGAGACTTGGGTCATGTATTAACTAAACTCCAAGATGTCCCCTATAATCCTTGCCTACCAATATTCATGCCCCTACATTGCCCCTCCCACACGGAGGCCTGGCCCTGAGTGCCAACAGAATATGACAAAAGTGTAACTTCTGAGGCCAGGGTGTAAAGGACATTTTAGCTTCCACCTAAAACCAGTATTTTTCAATAGTAACACTAATAACATTTTGGGCCAGAGAATTCTTTATCATGGGTGGCTGTTTTGTGCATTGTAAGATGTTTAGTAGAATCTCTAGTCTCTACTCTTTAGATGCCAATAGTGCATCGTGTTCAGCTATAAAAATAAAAAATGTCTCTAGACATTGCTGAGTGTCCCATGGTGTGGGGGAATACTGCCCCCACTTGAGGGCCATTGACCTAGACTCTTGACCTCCTGGCTCTAGGGAAAACCAGCTGCCAAGTGTTATGACACAACATGTGTGATCACCATACTGTGGAGAAGAATGGAAGCCCACCAGCTAGTAGCTGGTACAAAGTAGTCATCACTGTGCAAAAGCCACCCAGAGAGACTGTGGACGTGGACAAAACTGATGGCAAACTTCATGAGAGCCAGAGCCTCCCAGATGGACCACTCCCAAATCCTTAACCCAGGGAGACCAGGGGAGATAATAATGATTGTCTTAAAGAGCACTAAGTTTGGGGGTGACTTGCCTAGTTTTCTTTGTTTAGCAATTATCCTTGATGTTTGACTACTGATTACATTTAGAGTAGATATGCACTACTCTAAGGTCCTTTTTCTGTCTTGAGAACATTTCCCTGGGTCTAGGTAAAAAAGTGAAAAATGAATATCAGCATGGTTGTTTACTTCCTACATAAAATCCTACATATGAATATTGGATTATTCATAAAATTTCAGTTAGTAGATAGAAAATGTTACAGACACTAGCCGTAAGGTGTAGGGTGGAAATGAGATGTTGGCTCCAAAGTAAGTCTTAGCCATCACGTCCTAATTTTTGTGAACTAAGTTCCTGTCTCCAAAGCAATGACATTATAATTTTTAGAAATGTCCCCCCTACTTTTGCCTGACCAGGTCTGTAGAAGAATTAATAATGGATCTTAGAGGGCCTCAGTTCCTTGTTCAGTCCTATGTCATGAAATGAACTAAAGAGTAATTGCACCCTGGTGAATTATGCTAATTCAGATCAGTTATATATGGCTCTAACCTGCCTCCATAGGCTTAAAGAGAATGTGAGTATCATTCGCTACTTAAAAAATCAAATCTAAATGTCTTTCCTAAACAGGTTGCATGCGCTGCTCCCGCAGTGAGGCACTTACTGAAGTGAGAAATCAAACTTGTAAGCCCTGGGAACAATGAATCTGAGGTCCCTGCTTTTGCGGTCCTATTGCTCTGGTATTACGTTCTGGGGCCAGTGTGTTTGCCCTGAGATTTTGGCAGGTTTTTGTTTTTGTTGTATGCTTCCCATACTATTATCATTTTTGACAATGGATTACATTCCCTTTATCTCCCCTTTTTTAGCTGCCATGAATTTGAAAGGCATACTCAGCTTTGGTTTTTAATACTGTTAAAGATATATTACTCCACTTTTTACTAGGGTCAGCAAATACATATATTATTCCATTAGCAAATTGTCTGATGATTTTAGGTTACTGAATCCAATTATTCAGTTCTAGAAATATAAATGTCATACCAGTGATTATCCTAAAAATGTATTACAGGAAAGAAAACTGGAAATTAGGGAGCAAAGAACTACAGATTCTTATTTCCTTGGTTTGGTTTTAAAAATGCACCAGCCAACAGATCAAGTATTTATTTGAGGAAAAAGGACAGACAGGAAGAAAAGAATAAGAAAATCTTTTTAGATCTTGAAATGAGCCAGATAGTCTGCCAGGCTCTGCATTTTCTCACTTAGCCTTCATGACTGAGGTAGGTACTATCCTCCCTAATACCAGATGAAGAAACTGAGGCATTCAGAGCTTTAGCAACTTGTCCTGAGTTTCAAGTGATCCAAATCAGGACTTGCCTGATTCCTAACCACCATGCTAAACCAAACAGATGACATTTCTCTTTGTGTCAGAGTTCTTGACTGCACATAGTGGAAAACAGCTCTGATAAGAGGAATTTACTGGTTGGAAAAGGGAAGTGGTAGGAAGGGGAGGAGAATATGAGTGTGGCTCATAGAATCAACAGGAGTGTGAAGGACTAAACTTGGGAACCACTAGAAACACGGCATCTCTGACATCCTAAGACACAGCAACAGTCTCCCTGTAGAGGCAGGTAGCCAGGCCTTTCTGAGAAAGACCCAACCCCTTTCTCCCAGCCTTCTGTCAAGAATCAGTCTTAGATAAACATGTCTGATTGGCCAAGCTTAGGGCTCATGCTCACACATACAGATGCATCCCAGAATGAAGGATAGCTTCCATACCAGGAGGTCTCTGAATTCACCCTGCACCAAGACCTCATCAAGTAGGGAATCTTTGGGGTCATGGATGCTGGACAGTAAAGCACATCAAATATCTAACAAGCTCTTGAAAGTGAAATGTCTTTTCTTGTGAAACAAACAAACAAACCTGCTATGTGAACATGACAAACCTACATGGGATCAGTGTGTCTTCCTGGTTGGAATATACATTCCATGAGGGGTGGGACTGTACCTCTCATGGTATTGCACGGAGTCTGAGACATGATGAATATCCCAGTAAATATTCCTTGTATGAATGAATTTCATGAAAAAAAATTGCCTACTGTTTCTCCCACTATTTTATCCAGTGACATCACACAGTTCTGGGCAGATCAGACATACTTAAGTCTATTTGCAGACTTTAAATATTACAAACAGGGAGAAAGAAAACTCCCTAGGTTTTTTGTGCAGCATTATGACTAGATGCCATTCCATGCATAAGCAGTAACTCTCAACCTTATACTTTCCTGCAGAAATTTCACAAATCTTGTTTCTTTTTTTAAGTTAAAGATAATTTATTATCAAAATCAAATAATTTTACGAATATTTAATGCATAACCCCACCATTTTTTCCACATTATCTTTATCTCCAATGCATATTTAGCATAGCTATGATGAGAGTATACGTATCTTTTATGTATTAATTTTTCCACAAGATATTACACTGTTCTGTGTTTCAAAATAGACTACATAAGTTATAGTGTTAGTGGTGGCATAATATTCCATGATTTTGATGTACCATAATTTACTAGGCCATTTCCTTACTCTTGGCCATCTGGTTTGTACAAATCAGACTTTTAACAAGATAGGACTTCCGAGAAGATCTAGAATATGGTTCACAGATGGCTTGTGTAAGTGATTTTGATATTACAGTACATCTACTGATGACTGAAGTCAATAAAATGTGACTAAGGATTGCTTACAAGGTGGTTGGTGATATGAGCATTACATGCACGAATAGAATTTAAGACAAACTAGAGGAATATATGAAGTCCAACAGGATGACAAATTAGATGTAGTTGAGAAGCAAAGAGCTACATAAGCATAAAAACAAAATGTGACCAAATACACAGATAAAGATATTTTAGTCCCATTACTCATAAATATGTTATCATTTTCATGTTCCAGGGGTTTCTCTACCTGAATCCATGATTCTATTTATTCTTGAAATATGTGTGTTTGAGTATGTTCTCCAGACCCTTTGACTTTGGAGTCAAAGCCAGGGATGGAAAGTGATAGAGGGGTGGGAAGAGGCATCCCAGGGGTGAATTTTGACTTATGGGGTGGTGGAAGTTTATGAAGGTAACTTGAAAAAAAGTAGAAAAAAATGAATATTTCTGTAGGGAAAAAAATGAAAAAGCTACATAATGCTATTTATGCCTTTTATCAGACACATTCTTTTAAAAATTTTTTTAACATTTATTTATTTTTGAGAGACACAGAAAGACAGAGACACAGAGAGACAGAGCCTGAGTGGGGGAGGGGAAGAGAGAGAGAGGGAGATACAGAATCCAGAGCAGGCCCCAGGCTCTGAGCTAGCTGTCAGCACAGAGCTCGACGATGGGCTCGAACTCACAAACAGTGAGATCATGACCTGAGCTAAAGTTGGACACTTAACCAACTGAGCCACCCAGGCGCCCCTCAGACACACTCTCTTAAGAGTTCAGGGTGTATCTTAGGTCTTAAGGGTCTGGAATTGTCGTTTTTTAAAAACTAGATCTTCATCCCTGCCCACACTGTTCCCAGTTAAGCAATGGGTCAAATTCCATCTCCCTGGAATGTTTTAGCAGTTGGAGCAACAAACTGGAAAATTCTTCACATTGATTTGGCTCTGATATGAACAACTGTTTCTTCATTTTTCTTCCTTCCTTCACTGGTCCTGCTATGACTTTGCACCAACCTTGAAAATTCACCCAGACTGTTGTACAATGAGAGGATTCTATCTGATGGAAAAAGGGCTTTGTAGAGCACTGCTCGGAGACAGACAGTGGCGGTTCCTGTGACAGCACAAATCCCAAGTCCTAGTTTTGCACGAGGCAATGCCCTGTGTCATCCTAAGTCCCTTTAAATGTCTCTTTGAGTATGTGTTGATAATAGAAAATGCATGCTTATTTCTCTGCTCTTTAGGTTTTATCTGCTCTTTAAATGGCAGTTAATTCAACTCCTGTGTTAAGGAAGTGATTGTAGTCTATCATGCAGATCAACATACTTAATTACTTATCTGTATATGTTTAGTTATGTATCAGATTGGATGGATAGATAGATGGTAGATAGATAGATAGATAGATAGATAGATAGATAGGCAGACAGATGATAGGTAGGTAGTCTTTCTGACATCATGCCCCATCACCCCTAAATACTCCACCATATACCTCCTGAAAACAAGAACACTTTCCTATACCACCAACTCTCCAAGTCAGGAAACCCACACAGACACAAAATAACCATCAAATCCGCAGGCTTGTTCAAGTTTCACCAACTGTCTCAACAGTGTCTCTTTTCCTTTGCCATGGACACTCCCCCACAGAGCATGCATTGTATAGAACTGTCCATCCCATTAGTCTCCTTCCATCTGGAACAGCCTCTGTCTCTGCCTGCCTCTAGTGTCCTGACTATTTTCAAGAGCACGGGACTTTCATTCAATGGGCTGACCCTCTACAAGCAGGAATACCACCAGCATGATATGAAGCGTGTCACTGAGGAAAGCTCATGATGCCCACCTGTCCCACCTGTGGTGGTGTTACCTTGATCACCTAGTCAAGCTGTCTGCCAGTTTCCCCCCTTGCATTTGATATTTTTGGAGGGAGATAGTCCAATGTGTTGCCAATATCATATTTCTCATTAACCCTCCACTCACCAGTGACATACACATGTATCAACTACTACCATTATTGTTGTCTAATGGTCATTACATATTTCTAATATTCCTCTTACATTTATTAATTGGCATTCTACTTTAAGGAAGAGGTTCCTTTATTCCTATTTATTTGTTTATTCATTTACTTATTTTTTCAGTATGGACTCATTCTCATACAATGGGTTATAATCCAATTACCTATTTTGATCCTTAAATTACTTTAAAATTAGCCAGTCGGAGCCCCTTCAAGCTGGTTCTTGTGTCTTTCTGACATGTTACTGTCATTCTTGGATATTTCCTTACTTTCTGACACAAAAAGATATTCCAGGCTCATCTCATACTTTTCCTGCCCCAGCCTTAAAGTTAGCTCTATTTCTCCAACCAACCCCTGAGTTCTGGCTGTGCCTGAACTACCAGGGTGTCATTGCTTCCAGAACCTTCTAACTGACAGAGATTGGAAATATATGTAGGCACATAAATATGCATGTATATATACACACACACTCACACACGCATACATCTATAAAAATTTCTATATCTAACTTTGTATCTATACATGCACACACACACACACATGATTGTATACTCTAATTTATATTTCTAATTTCAAGATTCTTTCTAGCCTTCCTCCTTTCTTTGTTGGTAAAGGCTCCTCAGCTGTACATGACAAAGAATCCTGGGAAAGTAGAGAGACCACTTTAGATCAGTTGATCTGAGAAGGCCTCCCTGAGGAAGTGAGCCTGGATGATAAGAAATGGTAAAAAAGGGCTCCAGGACATGGGAGTAGCAGGGTCAATGCCTCAGGAATGGGCAGCCTCAGTGTTCAGGAGCTGCAGAGAGGCCAGTGTGGCTGCCACACAGACCAGGTAAGGAGCTTGAGGGTCATGTTAGGTGAGATGGGAAGACACTGGAGGATTTTAAGTAGGAGTGTGATGTGACTTGGTTTATTTGTCCAAGTATCCCGTGGGCTGCTGTGTGAAGGATGCACTGTGGGGGAATAGGAATGGAAACAGATAGCAGGCAAGACGATAGCACCCCATGTGTGCAGTAAGCAGTCCAGATACCCCCGCTCCAGACTGACTTCCAGCTCTGGAAACTAGGATGCCTGTTTAAATCAATAGTGTGTGTGTTTGCTCGCTCACTCATTCATGCAGCTTCTGTTCTGTAGGAGACACCGCTGGGTGACACAGGGGACTTGGGTTCACAGGACTCTCTGTGCCTGATTAGTCATAAGCAGCTGTGAGCACCTCCAGGTCTGGATGTGTGACAAGTCCCTGTGATGGAAAGCGCCGGTGCAGCCTCTGATGGGAGGACCATGACTACCTCAATGCAGTGCATGTTCTACTTCAATTCTCTCATGTTATATGTGCAGAAACTAGAAACCAGGAGACTTGCCCAGGGTCACGGACATCATCCATATCTTCTTGCTACTGTTTTCCACCTTCCATTTCAATGTTTCCCAGCTCAAAACACTCACAGATCAGCTCTCTCCCTTGTCCTTGGGATCCTCTTTACATATACACAAAATTAAAATTGCATGCCTGGCCACGCAAGAAAAGATCTATCCCTGGGGATCCACACTTGGAAGAGTTAATGTAATTTATTTATTAAAATAGATTTATTGAAAAACCCATGTCTTTGTATCACTTGAGAGGTGAGGGTGTTTTCTAGAACACCAGCTCTGATTTCCCTGGGCCTGTCCCTCTGGACTCCTCAGTTTTATATCTATTTAATCAAAATAAAACAAGGTCATCTGCACCTTGTCTTCAACACAGAGCTTCCCTCTCAACTTTGGCCCTTCTCCTGATCCCAGTCGCCAGCAGAGAAGCTACCATAACACATGAGGTTCAAGTGAGACCTTATGCGGAGGGTGCACCACAGCAGACACCTGATGGAGACATTCCAGTGACTACCAGGTGGTATTCATCTTCTGAGGCCACCGGATTACCACAAACCTAGCCACTCGTGACAACACAAACATATCAACTCATGGTTCATGTGGGTTAGGAGACTGAGTACAAGGCAGCAGAGTCTCCACAAGTTGAAATTCAGGTGTTGGCCAGGAGCTTCAATCTCACTGAGATCCAGTGTGTCCCCTCCAAGTTCATTGGTAGAATTCAGATCCTTGTGATTATATGACTGAGGCCCTAGAGGCCAGCCGTGATCCCTTCCATGTGGCGCCTCTGAAACATGGCAGCTCCAGGCCAGAAAGGGGGCTGCTGCTTCAAATATCTCTTTTCAGAGTGTCCTCTTTTAAGGGCTCTGCTGGTGAGGTCAGGCATGCCCAGGACAACCCTCCTTTCAATGAACTCAAAGTCAACTGATTAGAGACCTTAATCATGTTTGGAAAATCTCTTTATCTTTACCATATAAACAACTTAATGACAGGAGTCAAATACTACCATATTCACGAGTCCTGCTCACACTCAGTAGGAGATTGTACAGAACATGTGCATAGAGGAAGGAATCACGGGCCATCTTAGAATTCTGATCAGTTGAGTAGACTTTCTGCCTAGCTTTTTAAAATTTATTTATTTTTATTATAAAAATTTTTAAGTTTATTTATTTATTTTTGAGAGAGAGAGAGAGAAAGAAACCATGAGCTACAGTGGGGGACAGTGCAGAAAGAGAGGGAGACACAGAATCTGAAGCAGGCTCCAGGCTCTGAGCTGTCAGCACAGAGCCTGACTCAGGGTTGGAACTCATGAGCCACAAGATTATGACCTGAGCTGAAGTTTGATGCTCAACCAACTGGACCACCCAGGTGCCCGTAAATTTATTTTTAACTGAAGTAAAATATGCATAAAATACATCTTTTAGGGGGGTGATGGTCATGGAGGAGGACACTTGTTGGGATGAACACTGGGTGTTATATGGAAACCAACTTGACAATAAACTATTTAAGAAAAAAAATTTTTAAATTAAAAAATTTAAATTAAAAAAAATTTTAAATACATATTTTAACCATATTTAAGTGTGCAGAGAGTCTCAGGGCATTAAGTACATTCATATGTTGAACTACCATCACCATATCCACCTCCAAAATGCTTCTCATCTTGCAAAACAGAAACTACCCATTAAACACTAACTACCCTTTCTCCTCTCACCTCAGAACTTGGCACCCACCCACTACCACCACCCCTGGCTTCTTATGCATTTGCATTCTCAAATGCAGTGATGGCTGGAGCCAAATCAGGAAAAACTAAAAATTTGCCTATCTCACTTCTAAGGCTTGCAATTTTATCAGACCCTAGTTTCTTGTGCAATTCAAATTAAAGAAGCTTCTGGGCTTGTTCTTTGAAAATAGAATCCCCTGTCGCCACTGGGCTGGGGCTATAAACTCTGGTTCCTTTGCTGGGCAGAATGGAAAGGAAGGGAGGAGTTCAATGGTAGAAATAGGACGCACTGCCTGATCCTGAATTTCCTACAGCCTCAAACATGGCATGCGTTAAAATCAAAACTTCTCACCAAGTCAGCAGTATGGTACATTTTCTTTGATTTGGAAAAGGAACTGAGTCCAGACCAAATGAGGAACCCCAGGCTTCATTTGTGTCTCAATTTCCCAACTAACTAATGAGGTCTGTGAAGTCAACTTTTTTTTTAGTCACATGCTCCCTGTATAGACAGAAGTAACATACCGGAATAATCTCAAATGGTTTCCATACTATAAGAATTATGGTCTCAAACTGCACAATAAAAGATAATTCTTCAGGTTTTTTTTTTTCTGAAGCTCCCCTACTCATAAATCTGTCAATATTTAATAAGGTGATAAACATGACTATGAGTCTAAGGTTTCTAATTGAAGCAGTGGGTCATGGGTAAAAACCTGCTTTTGACATCCCATGAGTCTTCGGCACACCTGTGTCCAAAAGATAGGGGAATTTTGCTCCCCTCATTTAGGTTTGCATGTTATATTTTGTACACTGTAGATTTCCACAGCCTTGTTCACAAGGCATAATTATTTCCAGACAAGATGCTGGCTCAGATGACTGCCTCGCTCCTAATGTGGCTTTTGAGTTTCGCAAGCAGCAAACTCAGAGCTTTGCTCTCACTGTGCCTTCTGTGCATCCTGGTAACGTGGCAGAGAGAAATCAGAACTACACAAGAGGTCATAATTCTAAGCTATGATAAAATGTTTCCAGAACAAAATAACTTGTTGTTCAAATTCCAAACCCACACAGTTAGAAACTATAATTTTCTGTGTGGATGGCAAATGTCTTCTACAAACAGAGTAAGAGTGATTATGCCAATGGCTTCTGCTTTTGAAATATTCCTTGCCTGGACGCAGTGATAGAACATTCAGTGGTCCATCCATGTGGGAAGTCTGCAAGTGAGTGTGCAACCCAGCAAAGTTGCACGCGCTCTGTGAGGCACTCCAACAGTGTGTTTCCTTTGCAGATCTGGTAAAAGAAGTTAAGTGCAGTGCCCGCACCCTCAATGGGAACCATCAATAGGAAGCCATGCTGTCTCTGCTAAGCGACCACAGAAATGTGTCGAGTATCGCAGAACTTGTGTTTGCATTGGTTTCCCTCAGGGACTTGGTTTTGAATAGCAAAGCAAAGACACATTCAAGAGATTTCTTGCTTTAAAAAACATAAAAAACATTTGCCTTGCCACATCACCATTTTTTATATACTTTAAGGGGCAGGAATACTCCATAAAGTAGAAAATTACAACTACCAGCTCCTAAAGATTCCTTTATAGCTATTTCCACCTCCTCCAGAGGGAAAGAAATTCCAGTTCCATGATGTCACTGGATGTCTGAGGATGCAGCTATTCAAATGTACACATGTTCTGTTTGTACAGTTTCCTCTTGTGTATCCCAAAGGCATACGAGATGAACAAGCCATGGCAACATTCAGCAAGCTGTGTCTGACCCAGAGCTCTCCACACACACACACACACACACACACACACACACACACACACAGTTATTTGTGCAGCTCTGACCTTGCCTGGCTACCCTCCACTGTCTAGCTTTAGCCTCATGTTTGTCCCAGAGCTTCCTCTTGGCTCCCCTACACCCTGTTTGAAAAAGAGTCCCAGCCCCCTCGCTGTGATGTGCAGAAGTGCCCAGGCTCCTTCTTATCCTCCGGCTTACGTTTCCTCTCACTGTTTCTTTCTGAGGTTCCAAGCTTTGACCTCACTCCTCCTCTCAGAAGTGCCAAGGAGCTTGGTCTCAGGGAGGCTCACACTCACCACCCACCCTCGACTGGCTTCTCTCTTCACACTTGATTGAAGGACCCTGTCGGCAGCCCTTGACCCTGAGCTCTCCGCATCACTGATCCTAGACGTGGCAGACGAATTTGTCTCTGAGCTGAAGGCTGCACTTAGTTATGTCCTCACCCTTCCTCGCCCCCATATCCAAATAGTCTCCAAGCCTTGCCACTCCACATCTCTGCAGGTCGTTCTGATTCACTTCCTCCTTTGTCTTCCACGCAAGCCCATGTCTCTCCACTGGCCTGGCTTCAATACTGTAATCTGGGTCAGACAAAGCCTTGCAGAGACAGGGAATCTGATTCAACATCACTTAAATAGCTATGTTATAGCAGCAGCAAATTTGTAGAATATGAAAATATAAAATAGAATTAAGCCAGGAGTGCCTGGGTGGCTCAGTCGGCTAAGTGTCAGACTCTTGGTTTTGGCTTAGGTCATGATCTCACAGTTTGTGAGATCAAGCCCTGTGTCAGGCTCTGTGCTAACAGCTCCCAAGCTTTCTTTGGGATTCTCTCTCTCTCTCTCTCTGGCTCTCTGCCCCTCCCCCACTCACATTCTCTCCCAAAATAAATAAATAAACTATAAAAAAGAATAAATGAAATAAAATAGAATTAAGCCAGAAATAGTATTGTGAAATCCAGTCATGTGGTACAGAGACCTGGTAACATGTAACTGAGTGTAGGGAACCAGACAGTGTACCCAGATATCTGCAAGACACTGACATAGCAAGTGTGGAACCAGGCTCAGGTTGGCATCAGGACAAATCATCCTGGACATCTTGACCTCTAGCTCACACTTCCTACCTAATATCCCTGCACATGATAAAACCTCAGCCAGCTGGAAGGAGTCCCCTAGAATTCAATCCCAAGTTTATTTGGAATAATATAATTGTTTCCTTAGGGGACATGTGACTTATAATACTGAAAAGATACAGAAATAAGTGTAAACAGGAGAAAGGTAAATCAAACCTATTTTTGATTTATTGAAGTTAAGAAATCATCCGTGGATATTTGGTATTTTTCTTATATGTTAAGTTTAAAAAGATTCTGCGTGCTGGAGTGCCAGGTCAAACTTGTAATTCTGATTTAAAATGTGCAGTCAAAACGAAGTAAGTCAGTCAGAGAAAGACAGATATCATATGATTTCACTCATATGTGGAATTTGAGAAACAACAGATGAACATAGGGGAAGGGAAAGGAAAATAATGTAAAAACAGAAAGGGAGGCAAACCATAAGAGACTCTTAAATAGAGAGAACAAACTGAGCGTTGCTGGATGGGAGGTTTGTGGGGAGATGGGCTGAATGGGTGGGTGATGGGCATTAAGGAGGGTACTTTTCAGGATGAGCACTGGGTGTCATATGTAAGTGATGAATCACTGGGTTCTACTCCTGAAGCCAAGACTACACTGTATGTTAACTAACTTGAAAATCTAAAAGAAAGCCCAAACTTTAAAAAAATAAAATAAAATGTGTGGTTATATAGTTGACTTAGATTATGATTTTATGTTGACATTTTAAGAGAATGTAAAACTCATCCTGTGTCCAGATTTTGTTTATCTTTCTAAGAATAATTACTTAAGTGTTTGGGAAATTTGTTTGTCAATCAGAAAATTAAGGAAATCAAATGAACACAAATGCTGTTTAAGATGTTATTTGTTTTTTGTTAATAGAACCAAGGATTAGTCAAAGGTCCCTTTTTAAAAAGTTATTAAATGTTACTAGATTCATTATTTAAAAATAAGATTTTCAAATTGAGTAACATGTACAAATGCCATTGTGTTACACAACATTTAAAATATTCACCAATATTTATTACAAGAGTATTTCTTACCGAGCACTTTGGCAAGGATCACATTTTCTTCCACTGAAAAAAATCATTTCAACTACTAACGACAAACACACGTTCACAAGAGCTTTGCATGACCCACCCTCATCCACTTTCAGACCCCTTTTCACAGGTCACCTGAGTCTCCTGTTTATTTTTATTTTTTTATTTTTTTAATGTTTTTTTTATCTTTGAGAGAGAGAATGACTGGGGGGAGGGGTAGAGAGAGCGAGAGAAAGAGAGAGACACACACACAGAATCCAAAGCAGGCTCCAGGCTCCCAGCTGTCAGCACAGAGCCCAATGCAGGACTTGAACTCACTAACTGTGAGATCATGACCTGAGCTGAAACCAGGAGTCAGACGCTTCACCGACTGAGCCACCCAGGTGCCCCGTGAGTCCCCTGTTTAGAATCATACCCCATCCCTCCAACCCTGCTTTCCCCATTTCCCTGCTTTCTTTTTCTCCAAAGCCCTAATCACCATTTTATAGAACATCTATTGCTATCACTCATCTCTTTATTCACGTTCCCCCACTAGAATGTACACAAAAACAGAGATTTTTGTCCATCGTGTTTGCTGCTGAGTTCCTAACATCTTAGAACCATTCCTGGCAGCTAGAAAAAACAGGGTGTGTAAAGGACAGAGGGGGCCTGCAGGCAGTATAGGTTTTTATTCCAGTTCTGAGACCTACCTGGGTTGTGGCCTTGTCCAGATCACTTGGCATTCCTAGATCTTCGTTTCCGTTGGCCTGCAGTGGGCATGGCAATCCATCTGCTGGCCGCTTCATGGGATCGCTAAGGGATTAATTGAGGTGTAAGGGCACATTTATTGTAAGGCAGCGCAGAAACATGACAGATTGTTATCATTAGTTGGTGACATTTGGAAAAATTGCCTGTGTGTACACTGTTTTGAATGTTTTCAGATCGGGAATTATTCTCCCTACGGCGTTCACATGGAGTAAGGTTGCTCTGTCAACACGACATCCACCGCCGGCTCCGCAAAGTGATCCCTGCGGCATGACAGAAGGAAGAATGGTGCAAATTTTCTCAAGACTGGTGAAAACAGGCATTCACCCAAAGATTCTAGAGCTCTATCAAGGTCAGAGTAGCATCTTTGGAACTTGTCTCATTGTTCTATGAAATTCCTGGACAGTATTCTCTTGGCAGAAGGCGGGGGGCGGGGGGGGGGACTTGAAAATTGTATGAAAGGAAGAAGCTGGACGAAGTACACTATCTCTGATAATACAACAATTCTGTAAGTGCACTCCTTATCCCCAAAGGGACGGTATAACAGTTTAAGAGATAGTAAAAGGATTCTCCTCATTGTGTATGCTGGGTTGTTCAGCCTGCATTTAAAAAAAAAATTGTTTATTTTTGAGAGAGAGTGTGTGCATGCAAGCGGGGGAGGGAAACAGAAAGAGAGACACACACACAGAATCCAAAGCAGGCTTCAGGCCTCCAGCTGTCAGCACAGAGCCCAATGTGGGGTCCAAACCCACCAACGATGAGATCTTGACCTGAGCCGAATCGGACGCTCAACCAACTGAGCCATCCAGGCTCCCCTCAGTCTGCATTTTTAAAAATGCATGATGTTCAGAGACCAAGGATCTTTCTCTTGTAAATTGACACTCTTGAGCTGAAAAAGCAGGCAGTTTCCAGTTGCCAGGTCAGTGTGAGGGGTCATCCTGGCAGCACCAAAGGGTAATGAGAGTGGTCCCACCAGCTGAGGCCACAGTATCCAACAAAGCTAGGTACTCTAACCAGTAACCCTTGTCATCACCCACAAACACCTGTGCTTAAGCTACCTGAGGGTCCAGGCTCTGTATGTGGTGGAACAGCTTTGTGCCCTCCAAGGGCACACCAGACTTCAGTATCACATGTGGCTACCTGTAATCGGGGAAATAAAACAGGCAAATGTTGAAAAAGTTATAGAGCAAGTGATAAAATGGTGCATGAAGCCAGATATGGGAAGTTGTCATCCTAATTGTCAAGTTTCTCATTGACAGGAACGAAGAAAAGAGATGAGCGCCATCTTGTGGAGAGACCCGCAGGTACTGCTGGTCCGGTGCCCACCCCCACCGTCTCTTCCCAACGGAACCATCTACCAAACTCACCCAACCTTCACCATCTTCTGTCTCAAAGTCATTGGGAACATGTATTTGACAACATTCTTTCAACTTTTTCAAAATAACAATAATTTAAAAGCTAATAACTCTAATCCCCCTGCTGAGGTCTGCCAGATGCTGTGTGCATAATCACTCTCTAAGACGGTTGCACTGTGATGCCTCTGTCTTCCCTCAGATGCCTCTCTCCTCAGTTTGTTGGGGTTCCCAGTTGGGAGGAGGAGAGTGACAGTCCTTTTGCTCATGCAACCCCTCCCCCACGTCAGGGTCACACCGTTTGGTTTCATGCACACCACTTGGTTTGATGCATGTATAGTAATACTAAATACAACATAGGCACTAGAGATACTCAAATGAATAGGGATAGCTTTTGGCTTTGAGACTGTATTTCAAGGAGTCAGGCAAACACATCTATGCGATTAGTGCTATGATTGCGCACAAAAAGCGAAAGAGTTGGAGAAAGAAGAAAAGAGACTGTGGCTGCTGTCAATGCCCCTAGTGTCCACCTTATTCGATGCCCCTCTCCAGACCCCTCAGACTTCCGACTGGCTGCAATTTTGACCACGTTGACACAGCCTGTCTTCTGGGGACTTTTGCCCTCCCTGACTAGGCTGGCCTGGGTGTGGACACATTGCTTTTCCTCTTAGTTCATCCAAGGCAAGGTTGGAATTTTCCAGTAGAAATGTTTACTAGGCAACTAAAGGAAAAAACAAAAGCAAAAAGAAAAAAAAAATGAAACGGCTTGCTGAGAGAAAGTGCCTTTTACCAATGTGGCAGGCACCTAATCTTTAGTGTAGACTGGTTTGGGGAGAGCGGCTTCTCAGCACACAAGCCCCTTTGGCTCCTTCCCCTCACAGGTGTGTCCAGGGGTATAAGGCAACACTGAGGCAGATTGGCTTCTGGGCCTGCTGAAATCTGTGGTACCTTCCAGAACCTGTCTTCTAAACTCTGCTCTTGCATGAGCTCATGGCCAGGGAATACCAAAGCATAGAGAGCTTAGCGACTTGTCTAAAGTCACACAGCTGGTCATTGGTAGAGGACAGCTCAGTCCCAGACTCACTGCTCCAGCCTCTGGACTCTTTTTTTTTTTTTCTTTTTAGTTTATTTTGAGACAGAGACAGTGTGGGGGGGAGGGGAAGGGCAGAGAGAGAGAGGGAGAGAGAGAATCCCAAGCACGCTCCATGAGGCCAGCACAGAGCCCAACACGGGGCTCGAACTCATGAAACTGAGATCATGGCTTGAGAAAAAACTGAGAGTCAGACGTTTAACTGACTGAACCACCCAGGCACCCCCAAGGCCCTGGATCATGATTCTTTGCATTAATCAGTCAAGTAATTTTTTCCAACCCCAGGCAACTCTCAAATCAGCATGTTCCTGGGTTCCTGGGGTACAATTTATGAACATCAAGATTCTAACTAACAGTAGAACCTGTAGTGTTCTACTTCACATCTTCAGCCAGTTGCACTCACTCAACCCTGGGGATCCTGCCTCCTTCCAGAGCATGGGGACAAATGATCTCTAACAGGCTCCAGGGCCCGTCGTCATCCAGATTTCCTGCCAAACTCTTGTCTGCACATCTTGAAATGTTTCTTGTACAAACTTGCTTACGTCACTTATTTTTAAATTAAAAACTTAGTTATTTTGAAGAGGAAGTGCTCGAATTTTCTTCTTGGCATACTCTGTTCCATAGCCCATGTGGAGGCCAAGACTCTGTGTTTGATTGTTTTATCCCTGGACCCTACTAGAGTTTTCGGTATAGTTGCAAAGGCTGTAGGCCTATATATGACTTTCACACATTCTCTCTGCACAATTTATCTAAAAAGAAAATTATAATAGCAGTTGACTGCTTACCACTTTATAAAACTTATTAGGCAGTACTTATAATGCTTAATTGTACACCTTTGGTTGCAGCTATAACACCTTCTATCACAATTCTCACCCAACTGAGGGAATAAAAGCCAATTTTACCAAGTTAACATGAAAATGACAAAAATGCGTTTTTGCCTCATTCTACCATCTTCAGCTGGAAATGGAGTGTGTCAAATTATTTTAGTCAGCTGTGGCTTCCTCTTTCCTCTTTGCAGAGAACTAAATATGCCTGCTTAGTTAGGTCCATTGTTTTGTGAAATCACATCTATTTTCTCTGACTATTATTGATGTGAAGCGTGAATATAGCATGCTGCCTGCTGGGCTGGAAATACACCCGTAGAGCCAATCCCATACTTCATTTATGATCTATTATTCCCCATTATTCCTGCAGAGTTTCTGATTGCATTCTTATTAATCGTTCTAATTTGCCCTTCATTGTGCCGACTACTTGCCATTCAGCGCTGGGCCTCTCCTCAGCTGGTTTCCAGTATTTAGTAACTTATGCTTAGATGCGGCTTCCTTCAGACTGGCTCAGCACAAGAAAACTCAGCATCTGTTGTGCTGCTGGAGAGCACATAGCAGCGGCTCATGTGCCTGCAACCTAGGTGGCCCACAGTTAGGTCCCTTCTCCTGTAACCACTACTCATTCCCTCATCATGCAACTATTTATTGAGCACCCACTGGCTGCCAGGACTATGCCCGGTGGTTTGATAATAGACCTCATGCTCACAGCCTGGGGAGGATGGAGGGCCAACAAAGCCACTGACCACAGCAAGCAGTGCCAAGGCCCATGTGCCCCTCCTCCTGTGATCCCCTGGGGTCTCTGTACTGGGGAGGACACTTTCAGGTGCAGGTGATATAAACCCACTCTCAAGGGATCAACAGCAGAGAAAACATTCTCTTAAAACAAGAAGTCAGGGGGGCACCTGGCTGGCTCAGTCGATTGAACATCCGACTTCGGCTCAGGTCATGATCTCACAGTTCGTGGGTTTGAGCCCCGCATCGGGCTCTGTGCTGACAGCTCGGAGCCTGGAGCCTGCTTCAGATTCTATGTCCCCCTCTCTCTGCCCCATCCCTGTTCATGCTCTGTCTCTCTCTGTCTCAAAAATAAAACACTAAAAAAAACCCCAAGAAGTCAGGAGGGGCTCCTGGGTGGCTCAGTCAGTTAAGCATATGACTCTTGGTTTCAGCTCAAGTCATGATCTCACAGTTCATGGGTTCCAGCCCCTCATCGGGCTCTTCCCTGAGAGTGCAGAGCCTGTCTAGGATTCTCTATCTTCCTCTCTCTTGCCCCTCCCCTGTTTGCTCTCTATCCCTCTCTCTCTCAAAATAAATAAATTAACATTTTAAAAAACCCCAAGAAGTCAGGAGATTGGGCTCATGATACAAAAGTGTAAGCGGGTCACCAAATGACCCAGTTGGGTCATTTCTATCTTCCTGCCCTTCGACCTCAGTGTGATGGCCTCATCCTGGGGCTGACTACCCCATGTGCTCACAAGATGCCTGCGGCATCTCAAGTGTCACTTCTGGTCATGACTCTTTCCCAGAAAGCGGAAAGGAGCTTTCTTTTCCTCTTGTCTCTTGTTGAGAGTGAAGAAATCATTCCTGAAAGCCCCTCACCAAATTATCCCTTGGGTCTTATTGGACAAATTTGCATCATTGCATGTTCTTGTTCAAACTGGTCACTGGTCAAAGTACATGAGGTCCCTCTGACTGTCTGAGACCCATCAGGACCTTGGAGTAATGAAGGTGCCAGCACAGCTGCATGGGAGAGGGGAATATCTAAACAAAATTAAGTTTCTGTTAGAAAGCAGAAAAAGAGGGCTAATGGTTTTTGGGTAGACTACTACAGTCACTTTCTCTCCACCTTGAGTAATGATCAATTTGCAAATTAAAAAAAAGAAGATTCTAACTTGATATGCACTTTGATATTTTTATTATAATGTTCTTCTTTATATAGTCCTATAGCTATGAAACTAAAGTGAATTTATATATTCAACACAACATAAAAAACCAATGAAGTTAATTGTCAAAACTAATTTAAGGTGACAGGCAAATGACTTTTAATGTTCATTTTTTTGAGAGAGAATGACAGAGTGTGAGTTGGGGAGGGGCAGAGGGAGAGGGAGACACAGAATCCAAAGCAGGTTCCAGGGTCCAAGCTGTCAACCCAGGGCCCACACGTGCTCCAACTCACAAATAGCGAGATCATGATCTGAGCTGAAGTCAGACACTTAACCAACTGAGCCACCCAGAGGCCCACAAATGATTCTGTTTTACTGAAGCCAATATCTACTCCCAGCACGAATAGGCTGCTACAGCAACTGCTGCAGATGTACGTGTTGTACCATAAGCCACTCCTCTCTCCACCCTTCTCCACTCGCAACCCTGTGGAGCCTTGTTCATCCTCGAAACCGATGCCAATAGCTTGCAGCTGGTGTGAACGAGGTCTACTTCTGTGCCTTCCCCATGAGTCAGTGACTGTGTAGTGTAGTGTTCCTTGAAGCTCACAGTCTACATTTTAAGACACACTGACTTAGAATGCTTTGTACCTCATGTCCCACCTGTGATCTGAAATGCGGGTGGTGAAGATAGGGAAAGAGTAAAAAGAAGAAGGAAAAATTCAGAAGAAGAGAGAGAGGACTTTGCATCGTAATCAGAAAATACATGAAAACTGGGGTGCCTGGGTGGCTCAGTTTGGGCGTCCGACTTCGGCTCGGGTCATGATCTCACGATTGTGGGTTTGAGCCCCGTGTCAGGCTCTGTGCTGACAGCTAGCTCGGATCCTAGAGCCTGCTTCAGATTCTGTGTTTCCCTCTCTGACCCTTCTCTGCTCACACTGTCTCTCTCTCTCAGAAATAAATTTTAAAAAAAAGAAAGAAAGAAAATACATGAAAACTATAATGAAGTTTTTTCACCAAGCCCCTAGAGGCAACATCGTACCACCTCAGTGACCCACAGGTGTGACACAGACTATCATTTCCTGTATGTGTCGTGATGCGAAAAGGCTACAGAGCCCGTTACACAGCCCTGCTCAGGGGGCCCCTGCTCATGTGTTTTAGGAGAAAAGATGTTTATAGAAGCATTATTTATAATAGCAAAGAAGTAGAAACCATTCAAATGTTAATTGGCTAAATAAATCATGATATATTCATATAATGAAAAAGTATACACCAGTGAGAATTAACGAACCACAGCTACATCCCCCAAATACGGATAACGTCTACACAACCGCACATAACTTCCATTGCTCTACAAATGGAAAGTATCATTAATGCTCTATCTCTGAGGCTGCCATTTGCTGATGATGTGACCATCTGGGCATCAGTAAGGACAAAAGCAGTAATGAACGGTGACACATCTCTATGTTCAAATCTCTGTTCTTTCTGACCCTCAGAAACAGCAGCAGCAACAACTACACCCATTTGCTGGTTGGAAGATACTAAGAAATCAGCTTAATATTTTGAAAGCCAGTAAGTAAGGGGAAAGCATGAAGCATTTATCTGGCCTTTCCTATGTGAACTGCACCTAAGGGAATCAAATAGTTGAAGAGGAAGCTTCTTTTGTAGAAGCATTCCAGCAAACAAAATGAAGGAAAACATGAATTAAAAATTAGAAAAATCACCATCTTGCAATTTTTAATGACATAAGCTAGGCATGAGTAACCAGACATTCTGTGGCTCTTAGTTGAGGTGCACACCACCATCTGTGAAGTATTCTTGACCAAAATCCCAAAACCAAAACCAAAAGAACCCAAGATTTAACTATCAGAAAACCAGAGGACAGAGAGACATGCTAGAAGACATATCATGTATGAAATTAGCAAGATCCAGGTGCTAATGAACAAATAATTTGATTTCTTCAACACACATATTCCAAGAGGACCAGGAAAGAAAAGGAGCAATTACAGATTAGAAGAGATGTAAGAGACACAATATCAACTAATTGGAACAATTTACACTTCTTTGTATCCTGATTTGAACAAACTATTAAGAAAATGTATGAGAGCAAAATTTTAAAAATCAATGTGTATTTGATGATATTAAGTGATTGTTAATTTTTTTAGGTATGATATTGATATCATAGTTATTTTTTAAAGAGTTTTACTATTTTAGGGGGGCTTGGGTGGCACAGTCGGTTAAGCATTTGACTTCAGCTTAGGTCATGATCTCATGGCTCATGGGTTTGAGCCCCGTGTCAGGCTCTGCTCAGACAGCTCAGAGCCTGGAGCCTGCTTCAAATTCCGTGTCTCCCTCTCTGTGTCTGCCCCTCACCCACTTGTGTTCTCTGTCTTTAAAAAAAAATAAAAATAAACTTAAAAAAATAAACTTTAAAGAGTTTTACTATTTTAAATGTGGGGTTTTTTTGCTGGTTTTTTTTTTTTCCTGAAAGAGAGAGACCGCGTGAGCAGAGGTGGGTCAGAGAGAGAGGGAGATACAGAATGTGAAGCAGGCTCCAGGCTCTGAGGTAGCTGTCAGCACAGAGCCCGACACAGGGCTCGAACCCAAGAACTGTGAGATCATGACCTGACCTGAAGTCAGACACGTAACTGACTGAGCCACCCAGGTGCCCCAAGAGTTTTACTACTTTAGAGAGCCATACTGAAATATTTATAGACAAAATAATGTGACATCTGAGATTTGCTTCAAAATATTCCAAAGGGAGTGTCTAGATGAAAAAGTATTGCACATGAGTTGATAATCGTTAAGCTGGCTATTGGATATATGAGGATCTTTTATACTATACTGTTTTTCTTCTTAGTATTTATGAAAATGTTATGAAATTTTCCATAATAAAGCTTATCTGCTAAAATATTTTAACTCTAGGATAATTGGTGTATACATTCCACCCAGCAAATATTTTATTATTTAGTGAAAACCCGTACCAGGGATGGTGGTAAGACTAGTTTGGTTCTGTTTCCAAACCTGAGTCAGTGATTCACTGGCTCCTGAAGGAGTAGATGTAGTTAAGTGTCCACAAGATAAGCAAATTTCAATTCAACATTCTGCTAAGGATGAAAGATGTATCAGAAGTGATTTCTGACCACAAGTATCTTAGCATCCAGTTTGTAGGCAAGAGACCACATGTATGCGTACATGTTAAGTGGTGATACCCACATGACATTAACTAGTGGTTTTATGCATTACCACTCGGGGGGCATTTCTGCAACTTGGGGATGACACACGCTCTTATCCTCATAAGCAGATCACAAGAAGCTCAAGATCAAATGGGTCATCACCCCTGTCATACTTTCTTCCATCAGCTAATTCTGATAGCAGGCTTGTTTTAGGTTAAATTTCATTGCCGATTGACTAGCAAATTATTAGTTTAGCTGGGATGTCGGAATACACATCTTATTCCCATAGTATACATCAGTAGTGCTTCCCTTGCTCTCTGTGTCTCCTTCAGGGGTCAGCACACATGAAATGGATGCAGACAACCCACAGGAAAGTGTCAGTGGACAGTGAGAGGCACTTTTTTCAATTACAATTGGGCCAGCGTCAGACCCGCTGGGAATGGCGTCTTTGCTGTAAAATGGTGTGCCCGATGCCAAATGACTACTTCTTTCAAGTCCTACATCTGCTTCACCTTGTTTTATAGGAAGAGGATGTAAATAAGAGCTAAAGTTGCAGCCACAAGAGAAAAGCAGGCAGTGGAAATTCACTATTGCAGAGTCTGCGATAGTAAAATTAAATAGAAATTCTGTGTCCTGAATAACTTTTCTCTTCTCAAGCACTCACTGTACTTCTCTATCCTGGGTAATTAGTGCTTGGAGTGGCATTTAACTCAATTAGAAAGTGTCAGACCCCAACGCTGCCACTTTGGAGGGAAGGCCTGTACAGGAATCCACTTCCGCACTGGGTCTTGGGATCATTGGTAGGACCAAATTCTGAGGACTCTCTAGTACTTTCTTCCCGACCCTCATTGGTTTCCTTTCTTAGGACACCCCTTCCAAGGGTCAGGGTACTTTAACTGATGTCAAGAGAGTATTTCAAAGATAGAAGCCCTGCATTCCCAGAAGTGGACCCTTGTCCCCCACCAGACCCTGGCTATGGCCACCCCAAGGCTGTCCAGAGCCTATGAGTGGGGGGGAGACTGAGAAAAACTAGCTCTGGGGCACAGTTCTGGTAGCTTAGTCGGTTAAGCATCGGACTTCAATTCAGGTCATGATCTCTTGGTTCAGAGCCTGGAGCCTGCTTCGAATTCTGTGTCTCCCTCTCTCTGCTCCTCCCCCACTCATGTTCTCTCTCTCTCTTTCAAAAATAAACAAACATTCAAAAAAAGAAAGAAAGAAAACCTAGTTCCTTGTCATAATGAGACAAATGCAGGAGAGAAAACCAGAACAGGGAGGCTCCACCCCTCCCACCCTAGCGTCCCCTTTTTTCTGCAGGTTGAAGAACTTTGCTGGTCCTCAGCCAAAGCCGCAGCCCCCATCATCCTGACTCCCTGGGAACGGTCTCAGCTCAGGTCAAGGCTCTAGGAGGCAACAGGGAGTCTGGAATGATGCCCACGGGATGCCCCCAGGTTCACGGAGGAGACAAGTGTCATCTCAGCCGTGGTTGAAGCCCAAGGAAATCTTGAACTCGGAGCTGTAATCAATTATATCATCATTTATTCCTTAGATTCCCGAGTTTGGTTATCCTTTTCCCACTGAACAGAGTGAGTAATTGCTGTGGGCTGAGCGCTGTGCTAGGCGATGCTTGCTCACAGCTGGTTCACTTCCAAAACAGACTGGAGGCTGCATCAGCACTGTCGGAAGGCTTCCGCTTCTTTTAGTTATGGGTTTTCAACTTTCTTTTTAATAGGAGGCCATTTTTGGCACAGGTGGCTCTTGTTAACAGCTCCACCTTCAGATATTAGCTCCCTATTCAGCTAGACTAGGATTCCTGGGTTTTTCTTGCTAGAATATTCTTTAGTCCCATCTTCAGGCAGGAAAACGCAACGCTCCGTCCCTGGCAATCAGATTCGAGCCGAGTTGGAACGCACCCACCCCTCCCCTCAAGAAAAGGCTGATTACTCTGAGCTCCCTCCTTGTCTAGATCAGTGGAAACTACTCCCAGACTGTGAAATCAGCCTGAGGATACAAAAACCCAGTGTCAGAGATGTTGTTATTGAAATTTCAGCTTCTGTTTCTATCATTTCAGTAATTTAAATAATTTCTTACTACATACTATAATGCCTTTGGTTTCTCCCCTATGCTGCACAAATGCTTACAAAACTTACTGCTTTGATCACTTATTTCACACTTAGCACAATATGGTTTGGGATATTTTATGGTTCCCAAATGATATTATCAAGGGATGAGGCCAGTGGTAGCCCTGTGGGGTGGGGTTTAACTTCTGTGACAGAATTGCACTTAGCACGGAGAATTCTTTTTCTGACAATACCCCTTGGGGTATCATTTTGTTGTGAGAAAAAAAAACAGCCCTTAGGGCAAAGCCAAGAAGGATGGCAATGGGGCGCCTGGGTGGCTTAGTCAGTTAAGCGTCCAACTTTCGCTTAGGTCATGATCTCGCGGTTCATGGGTTCGGGCCCCGCGTTGGGCTCTGTGCTGATTGCCAGCTCAGAGCCTGGAGCCTGTTTCAGTCTGTGACTCCCTCTCTCTCTGACCCTCCCCTGCTCACGCTGTCTCTCCCTCTCCTAGAAATAAATAAAACATTAAAAAAAATAATAAAAATAAAAAAGAAGGATGGCATTGAGATGACACAAACAAAAGTGTTCCATTTAACGAATTTCTTCAGGGTAGCCCAAGAATGAGGCTCTAGATCAGGAAAAAAAAAATTTTTTTTTTGAATGAGAGATAGAGACAGTGTGATCAGGGGAGGGTCAGAGAGAGAGGGAGACACAGAATCTGAAGCAGGTTCCAGGCTCTGAGCTGTCAGCTCAGACGTGGGGCTCGAACCCACGAACCGTGAGATCATGATCTGAGCCGAAGTCAAACACTTAACCAACTGAGCCACCCAGGCGCCCCCAAAAAATTTTAAAAACATAGACGGATGGAGAGGAGTAAAGAAACAAAGAGGTATCCACAGTTCTGCCGGAAGGAAGGAAGAGCCAGAGAGAGGTTACTGATGGCGAAGAGAGCCGAAGGACTTGTAATAACAAGGATTTTAATTATCAGTGATGATATATGGTCATTTGATGATATACTATCAGAGATGCTATATGGTCATTTGGGGGAGGGTTTGTGGTGCAGTACCGTAGCCCATTTCCTCAAACCTTGAGAGAGATGTGTCCCCCGGTGGGGACACTGCAAGACCAGGAGGAATAGCACAGTGAGACGATCAGTAATTTGGGGAGATGATTCCAGAAGGTAGAGATGAGGTGACTGGGAGAAATCTTAAAAAAAGAAAACCCTGACACTTCCCTGCAAATATGGGAAGGATGCTGGTTCTCCCAGCATTTGTGAAATAGGGATTGAGGAACCTTATTTACATTTCAAATAGGTGGCTCAGTTGGTTGAGCATCTGACTGATCAGGTCATGGTCTTGCAGTCTGTGAGTTCAAGCCCCACATCAGGCACACTGCTGTCACCCTGTCAGCGCAGAATCCTCTTGAGATTCTCTGTCCTTCCCCCCTGCTCGTGCTCTCTCTCTCTCTCAAAAAATAAATAAAACATTTTAAAAAAGAAAGAAAAGAAAAATACATTTCAAATGGGTTAGTGACCCCAGAAGCTAGACGGAGCCGATCTATGCAGCTGTGGATTGATGTACCCTCTGCTGTAGGTCCAGCATCTGACTCAACAGAATTAATTGTGGTTATGGCGTGAAGATACTGGTTTTCAATTGGACCATAAGAACCTGAATACAAATCTGTCTGTGCCTTTCCAGGGGAGAGTCTAGCTGATGAACAAGATCTTTTTTATTTGGTGCCATAAATAACACATTCAGAAAGATTCCATCAATTCAGTCCCTCCCTCGGAAATATGGGTGTCAGAATTAGCAACACTGTGCTCTTTGTGTGACATGCGCCCTCTGATAGAGAACCTGCTAAGGCCCTCCCCAGTGGATTTTATTAATCATACCTTGCAAAAGGGTGCTTATTTGCTAAGAGACTGATACAAAGATGCAAGCCTCAAGAACCATGCCACACTTTGCCATTCATTTTTCTTTTCCAGATAATCGCTTTTTAAAGAAATAGAAATAATCATCTGTAGTTTTTTACTATAAAAATGTTATAATCACAAAACTTGGAAAACCAGAGAGAGAAAAGAATCCACAACCCCTCTCATGCTGGCACAAGTAATTTTTTTCTAGGGACACTTTGATGTATTTTTAGCAATTCTTCATTGTTTAATTTTTTTCATAATTTAGGAAACCTTTCAAACACAAAAATATGACATTACAGACATCCATACACTCACCACTAACGTCTTTAAAATATGCGAACATTTTACTATATAATTGCAGATCTCTCTTTTTAAATGAATAAATAAATCATGACAGATATAGCAAGAGCTCCCACCTTTGATCATATCAGCCCCCACACACCCACATGCTGAGACCACATTGTGCTGAAGGCTGGGTGCAGCAGTGGGAGGTCTGACTTTGTACTTTTTACTGCATATTATATGTATCCACAAACATCTGCTGCTGTTTCCCAGGTGTTTTTGCAATGTACATAAATGATAACCTATAGTCTCCTTTGGCTCTTTATGTTTCCTTTCCACATTACACTGTTGAAGCTGACCCAGACCTACTCACTCGTTTTCATAGCTGTATTGACTGAAGAGTCTAGCTGATTCATTCCACTTCATTCCGCTGCTGAGAGAGGTCAGCTTGTTGCCACTTTGTTGCTACTGCAAACATTTTGAGCAGGTTGTTTACTGTGACTCCTTGCTTGTAGATGAATTAATGGATCCTCAGGCATATCCATCTTTGCCTTTAGTAGAAAGTGACAGATTTGTCCCCAAAGTTTTGTATAATGTGCACTCCCATTTTTACAAAGCTCCATCTGCCTTATTCTTTCTACCACTTGGTAACATCAGACATTTACTTTTTCAATTATGATGAGGTTGCATCTTTTCACTATTATTATTGACTGGCAGCTTCCTTTCATTCAGCTTCATGTTACTTTCCATTGGATCATTTGTCTCATGGTTGATTATTTGTATGGGTAGTGAGGATGAGTTTGGAAGGTTCTAAAAGCATTCAAAACAAGTTTTATTCTTTGTGGTGGTGGTTACTTTGCTGGTAGGACACCTGTGATCTCAGCTATTTTTGTCGGGGGCGAGGGGGTGTCTTTGCCAATTCCCACTGGTACAAGCCATCCCAGAATGTAAAGAAGCATTGGAAAGGCCAAACTCAGCAATGATACTAGAAAGGAAAGATAAAGGGAACCAGTCTTCTGCTGGGGGCTCCTGTGCCATTTTTATCAAAGACTCAACCAAGGTATGGTCTGGGTGAGTGAGGTTCAAGCTGACTTTGGGAAGTTAAGAAAATGAAGGAAGTTATAAATTAGTTCATTCGGAGACTGGGGGAAGTAGAGAGAAGGACCAGGGGCAGAAAGAGACTCAGGTAGGCCAGGAGACAGGAAAAACAGATCTGAGACACTCCCCAGGGGTTTCAGTTTGATCAACAGGACCCTTGCCTCAGCCTGTGCTCAGGGTCCATGCTGGGAGATGGAGAAGTCATTGTTAACTCCTCCCTCTTGCTCATCTCTTTCATCTATCAAATCAGTAGACTGAAAACCTGCCCATTCATCCTCCTGTCATTCTTAGGCACCCTTTCTCTTCCCCATCCCACAGCCACCTTGTTGGCCAAGGAGCTCTCTTTGTCCACTTGGGTGGATCAATGCAGTAGTCTCCTAGACAGCCTGTCCACTCCAGTCCTCCAAGCACACGTCCTAATGCAGTACTCTAATGCACACTTACCACATGGCAGCATAGTTCAGGATACCCCAGTGCATTCCTTCTCATAATGTACCCATTGGACTCATCTCTTGCAGCCTAGCTCCTTCCTTCTCCTTTGTATGTCACTTTCATATCCACCTCCAAACCTTTGCTCCTACTGTTTCACACCCTGGAATATTCTCTTCCCTTTCCTTGTTCAACTTTCCACAACCAGTCTCAAGAACTCTCTTGTCCTTGAAGCCTTCTCTGACCATTCCAGGCTTTTTTTTTTCCCCTTTATTTTAGAGCAAAAGAGCCTAAGTGGAAGACAGGGGCAGAGGGAGAGAGGGAGGGAGGGAGGGAGAGAGAGAGAGAGAGAGAGAGAGAGAGAATCTTAAGCAGGCTCCATACCCAGAGCAGAGCCTGACTCAACACAGGGCTCGATCCCATAACCCTGGGGTCATGACCTGAGTCAAAATCAAGAGTCGGACACTCTACTGACTGAGCCACCCAAGAATCCCTCACTGCTACTTTTACTCTGCATTCTGGCCAGAGTTACAGGTGGTCTCCAGGTTACCTATTCATAAATACAGAAAGCCTGAACATTCTGCTCACTGGTGACTACAGTTTACTGAACTTATTATGTACTAGAGTGTGTTTGTTTCCACTTTGGTCTCTACCACAAATCTGAGAAGTACTGTTATTACCACGTCATGGATTCACATTCTGAGATCCCTGAAATTTGAAGCATATTAACAATGGATGGCATCATACCGCTACAGTCACCGCAATGGAAGTCTGATTTCTTCCAGAGAATACCTGTGTTTGCTCCTGTCAGAACCTGGGGCACTACCAAACAGAGGCTACTTTAAAATGAATTCTATGTTTGTTAGTGCAAATTCAATCCACGAACTGATCAGAATCCTAGTTTGTGGTTCAAATCCTCATGGAATTTTTATTTTTCCTCTCCCCCGTGTACCCAGATGGAGGCAGGGTTCCTTTCTTACTGACTTTTCTACATGGCAGTTATTTATCTTTACTCTTACACAGAGAAGACTTTGATGTCTCAATTTTATGGGGAGGTCTCCTATTAGTCTCTCCATCTCAAGCATTTTTTTATTTCTTATTGAACATAAACCAATGGTATATAAAATGATTGCTTACACCTTGTCTCTATGATACAGTGATCTCATTTGCGTATTTAAAAACTGTAGGAATTAGTTCTGTGCCGGTTGACAGAGGTGAGTGAAGGAAAGTACAAGAGGCGCTTACAAATGCCTGTTGATTAATTCATTGGTTGATTGATCTGACCCTACATCTCTTGGAATTAGATTCTCAATCGATCCACTTGACTCTGACTCCAAATATCAGGTGAACCGCCTTTCAATACACAGCTTGATATGTAAACTCACTTAAGCAAATGAGTGATATTTAATTTGTCATAATTTAAATCATCATATTACAGATTAAAAGAGAGCAGAAGTTGGGGCTGTACTGGGACCACATCTCCGAACAGACAGAGCAGGGGCTGGGCAGCTCCTCAAGATCGATTCCGCTAGCAAGTCCCTAAGATCTCCATCCACACTCCAGCTGGTTTTGCACTTGTTAGTTATTCTTCCACTTGTTATTCTGTGAGTGTTCTTTCAGAGAAAACCACAAATTTGAGTACTCTTCAGCAATTCCACGCTCAACAACATGGATGAAGCCCACAGAGATACTGTTGCATGAGTCCCTTTATGTAAAACTGAAAACGAAGCAAAATCAATTTCCAGTAACAGAGGTCATTTAGGGGTCACACTGGTGGGAGTGCGGCGACTGGGAAGGGCACAAGGGGGGCTTCTGGGGTGCTGCTGCTATTGTTTCTTAACCTGAGTGCTTGCTATACTCATCTGTTCATTTTGTGAATGTTCTTGTAGCTGAACCCTCAGGGCCCTGCGGTTTTCTGTATGAATGTTATGCTTAATTTTAAAAGGTTTATTTAAAAACAAAAGAAAATCAAAATCACCCTGAAAAGTGAGATGATTGGAGATTACTGCTAAGAAAAAAAGCCTCAAAAAGGGAGGAAAGGAGTAGAGAAAATAAATGCATTTAAATAACGCAGTCTGTGTGGTTCAGTCGGTTAAGCGTCCGATTTCAGCTCAGGTCATGATCTCACTGTTCATAAGGTCGAACCTCACAATGGGTTCTGTGCTGAGAGCACAAGGCCTGCTTGGGATTCTCTCTTTACTCCCCTCCCCTCTCTCTCTGCCCCTCCTCCACTCGTTGCTTTTCCCTCTCTCTTTCTCAAAATAAATATTTAAATAAATAAACAAAGCAGGAAATGCTGGAGTGGACACCCATACAGATTTCCACCTTGGACTCCAGGCAAACCACAGCTATAGCGGCAGAGTTGTTTTGTTTTGTTTTTTTTAATGTTTATTTACTTTTGAGAGAGAGAGCGAGACAGAGTGTGAGTAGGGAGGGGCCAGGGAAGGAGGAGACAAAGAATCCAAAGCAGATACCAGGCTTTGAGCGGTCAGCACAGAGCCCAATGTGGGGCTCGAACTCACAAACTGTGAGATCATGACTTGAGCCAAAGTTGGACGCCTACTACGACGGTGGAGTTCTTAACACACTTCTGAGATGCTGTTTTAGCAAACACTCAACAGGAACACCTGAAAACCAGGCTGGACGCTTCCAGAAACGACCGGTGGCTTCTCTCCTGGCCTCTGAGCTCTCCTCGGAAGCAAGAGACGTGAAGGTGTCGCAAACAGTGTCACAAATGTGATGTTCCGTGAGGATCGTTTGCAGGTGCTTGAGGCCTCCGCCCTCCGCGGCAGCTGGGGATCTTCCGCTGGTTGGCCAGCTGAGCAATCAGTCGGGTCCAGGACAGGACCAGCAGCTGGGAAAAGCATTGTAGGGAGCCCACCCAGCCTATAAAAGGCGAGGGGCACAGCAGTTCTGTGACTTACCCTGGAAGTTCTCCGTGTCTGGCCCTGTGCTGTCTCCCAGAATAAGGAAGACATTGCAGACTGTTGGAGGAACGAACCTGAAGCCTTACAGTGCTGATACTGACAGCATTACCAGGAAGAATTTTCCTTTATGAATCAGCTAGGTCGCCAGCTTTCTGGGTCAGTGTGGGATGTGTACAGGTTTGCGTGCAAACACACACTGACCCAGCTGGTTCCTGCGGAGATTTAGTATAAGGTTCTGTGGATTTTGTTTCCCACTTACAAAGCAGCCTGTGTAAAAAAAGAAATGAAGCCCAAGATGTGGTGATTTACACTGGACCAGGCCCAGGGGAGGGGAAGGTGATCTGGGGCCCCAGCTGCTGCTCAAAGCAGAGCTGTGTTTGCAGCGCTCCGGGAGCATGTATGCATCTTTGTTTTCTGCACAAGGAAAGGAAAGGGACTTCCTGCACGAGCCCTATTGCCTGAGGCTTAGGGAGAAATTCTTTTTCCTGTTTCCAGGGAAAGAAAAAAAAGTCTATCAAGCAAGCGATTCAAGGCTCAACTCCCCACATTCACTGGATAAACCGCAGGATGGTGCTTTATATGCAGTATTTGGCCTGGTTCCCGAGTCACCTTGAGCTACTTATTGAGCACCGCTACCCTCAAGGCAACAAATCGTCCTGTAAATAACAACATGACAATGAGTTACCAGAGGTCTACCTCATCCAAGGGTTTTGGAAAATTACTTCCAGTTACATCAGCATTTTAAAAAATGTCTTGACAGTAGCACTGAGGTGGCTCAGTTGGTTAAGCATCTGACTCTTGGTTTCAGCTATGATCTTGTGGTTCATGAGTTCAAGCCCCAATTGGGCTCTGCGCTGGCAGTGTAGAGCCTGCTTGGGGTTCTCTTTCTCTCCCTCTGCTCCTCCCCCATTTGTGCTGTCTCTGTGTCTCTCAAAATAAATAAACTTAAAAGAATTTTGTAATATTTTGACAAACCAAGAAATAGGTATGAAACTGCTCATTCCCAGCATGTTGGGTTGAACGGTAATAGGAAGATATTGCTTTGCTCTCCCTGTTGCAGGATGTGGTCCCCTTTGACCCTGCCCATCTAGGTCTGTGCTCCTGGGCACAAATCCCAAGTGCTCAGTACATCCCTACACCGGTGATGCCATCTTTTCCGTGGAGTGCGTGGTTCCTCCAGGCAATGATGCTCCAGAATGACCAGAGGCAGGGCAGCTGTGTGACCTGGTGCAGGGGCGTTTGTCGAGTTTCTCATTTGTCCTGAGGACAAATGTTTGTTTCCATTGTTTCCAATGAGGACGACTGCTGCTTGGAGATATGGTCTCTTGCTTCACAGCAAAGCTGTTGGAGGAAAATCAACTATTTCTTCCTTTCACAGCAGTGTGTGTTCTCTGGGAGATATGGAGCACAGCTCTTGCCAACTGTTCTGGAAATCTGAGCCTCTGCGGTGCTCACGGATGTGCAGATGTGCAGCACAGAACACGTCGAAGCCATCGCTTCTCACCCTCCTACCACAGGCAGCCAAAAACCTTTCAAAGTTGACTTTTTTGACCAGGTTTGCAAAAATGCACCTCTGGAACATCCATGTTTAACCTACATGAATTTACTATGTCTCCCCAAGATGGCACAGCTCTTCCCTCTTTCGATGAATGACATGATAAGCAAGTGAATGATTTGAAGCAAGCTCACTTTCTAAATTCTTACCTGGACCTGGAACTCATTTGTCTACATTCTCACTTCCCCTCCTGGCCAGGCAACAGCAAGCAACCCACCACTCTCTTGCTGATGGTCGCTGCTCTGCAGATTGGTTCAGATGCTTCAGTCTAAGTTGAATGTGCAGAGGGAAAGTCTGGTCAGCAATGTCAATGTCTGGTTCAGGGAGCAGGTCTGCCTGCTGCTAGAAAGAAATGCCCCCAGAGTCAGCCAATCACAGGGCCCAGAACACAGCTCAACATTTCTCTTATCCTACCTAGTTGACATCCATTCCACGGAGATTTGGGTTTGCAAGTCCTTTCTCTTGCTACTCTTGCTGTCTCTCTTTTTTCTTTCTCTGACATTATCCTGGTCTTTTCTACCCACACAGTTCTCCTGGGGGGGGGGAGAATCCTGTCTCCTGTCTCCTGTCTCTACCAAGAGGTCCATCCACAGCCAGGTCCTGGAGGTCATTTTGAATGTGGTCTTCACATTTTCTCCTCATAGGACACCATCAGGAGGAGGAGCTTAGAATATTTTCCTACTACAGTGATGCCTCTTACAGCAAAAGTCCTTCAGGTATCATAGAAACAAATTTCTGTTTTAACTCCATCTTACCATGTACCTCCTCTCCTACTGGATGCTAAGAAGGAGGAAAAAACCAATCTCACCATCTGAGATTTCTCCTTAAACATTTCTTATACTTGTACCATCAGACTTTGTCCCCTTTCAGAAACTGGCAAGTGACTTTATGAGGCAGGGCCCCCTTTCTTAAGTACACAGAATCCTAAAATATGGATACTGCCAAATTCGCCTCTCCTGATGGTCCATTGCCAAGGAAAAACAGGCCCTAGTTTTATTTAGAAGTCTTTAAAAATAGTGTAGGAGGTGGGAGGCTAGATTAAGTGACCTCCAAAGTCCAGCTTAGACTCAGGAAATTCTGATAAATTTGGAAATGTAGGTTTCAAGAGATCGGGGTTGGGGGGCTTCACACAATGAGCCCCTTTTTAGTATTTGCTGCTGCAGTCTGATGAGCTGAATTAATCACTGTTCTTCACAATCAACTAAGGAAAATGGCCTTTCCTTCAAAAACCAGCTGTCAGCAATGACTATAAATTTGTTCATTTTACATGGAAAGATGCCCTGTGATAGGTTGTCAGCTAAATAAATGCTTACTTTGATGTAATTTGAAACAGAGTGTTAGAAGTGGCAATGTATGAATAGAACAAGACAGGGTAATAAACAGCAATTTTTTCAGTCACACTAAGGCACCACAAAGAACATCCAAGGGGTAAATTTTGAGGCTGACAAGTAAAAATCATAATCCTAACAATGATGTCTAATGTTTATTGAGCACTTATTATGTCCTAGACACTGTACTAAGTGGATTATTTGTATTATCTTACTTACCATGGAAATCTATCCAAAAAGGACTGTTTGCTCCTGAGACCTTCCAAGCCTTCATCAAAATCACAAGGCCATGTCAATGATCTAAATGCACCAATTAAAAGAGATTGCCAAATAAACAAACAAATAAAAGAGATTGCCAAAGTGGATCAAAAACACATGACCCAACTACACTTTGTCTGCAAGAAACCCATTTTAAATATAACGGTATATGTAGATTCAAAGTAAATGAATGGAAAAAAATATACCATGCTAACACTAACCAAAAGCAAGCAAGAGTAGCTCTCCTAAGTCCAGACAAAACAGACTTCAAAGTAGGGAAAGTTATCAGGAATAAAGAAAAGCAGTATATAGTGATAAGGAGTGCAATTCTCCAGAAAAACATAACGATTACTAATGTGTATATGCCTGATGGACTACATGAGGCAAAAACTGGTAGAACTGCAAGGAACATAGGTGACTCCACTATGATAGTTGGAAACTTTCACCCCCCTCTCTCAGAAATGGACAGATCCAGATGATAGGAGATCAGAAAGGGCATTGTTGAACTCTACAACACCATCAGTCAACTAGATATAACTGACATTTATAAATTATTTCATCCAACTACAATAGAACACATACTTTTCTCAAGTTCACATAAAAGGTTCACCAAGACAGACCACAGTCTGAGCCATAAAACACACCTTGGTAGTTTTACATTTTTAAAAATGTTTTATTTATATCAGAGAGAGAGAGACAGCATGAGCAGGGAAGTGTCAGAGAGAGAGGGAAACACAGAATCAGAAGCAGGCTCCAGGCTCTGAGCTAGCTGACAACACAGAGCCTGAATTGGGGCTCATACCCACTAACCGTGAGATCATGACCAGAGCCAAAGTCGGACGCCTAACCGACTGAGGCACCCACGCTCCCCTAGTAGTTTTAAAAGAGTAGAAATCATACAACGTCTGCTTCTTGGCCACAGTGAAATTAAACTAGAAATCAAAGCAGAAATGTAGCTGGAACACCCTCAAAAATGTGGAAGTTAAACACATACTCCTAAATAGCACATGGGTCAAAGAAGAAATCTAGAGATAAAGTTTAAAACATTTTGAACTAAATGAAAGCGAAAATATAAATTATCAAAATTTGTAGGATGCAGTGAAAATAGTGGTTAGAGCAAAATTTATGACACTGAATGCATATTGTAGAAAAGAAGAAAGATCCAAAGTCAATAATACAAGTTTATACCTTAGGAAACTAGAAAAAGGAGAGAAAATAAAATCCAGAAGAAAAGAAAAAAAATAAGAACTAGAGCAGAAATCAATGAAATTTTTTCTTTTTCTTTTTTCAACTTTAATTCCAGTATAGTTAACATACAGTTTTATACTAGTTTCAGATATACAATATAGTGATTCAGCACCTACATACAACACTTGGTGCTCATCACAAGTGCCTTCTTTAATCTCCATCATCTATTTAACCCATCCCCCCACATACCTCCCCTTTGGTGATCATCAATTTGTTCTCTATAGGTAAGAGTCTGCTTTGTGGCTTGTCTCCAAATCTTCTTTATTCATTCATCTATCGATGGACACTTGGACTACTTCCATAATTTGGCTATTGTAAATAGAGAAAACTCAACCAAACCAAAAGCTGGTTCTTTGAGAAGATTGACAAAACTGATAAGCTTTTAGCCAGGGTAACTGCAAAATAAATAAATAAAAATAAAAAGAGGACACAAACTACTAATATCAGAAATGAAAGAGGAGCATCATTATAGATCCCATGGAAATTAAAAGGAAAATACTATGAGCAACTTTATGTCCACAAATTTGATAACCTAGAAAAAGGGACCAATTCCTTGAAAGACACAATCTGCCAAAATTCACACAAAAAGAAATAGTCTAACTGAATAGGCCTATATCCATTAAATAAATTGAGTCAACAGCATTCCCAAATAGAAAGCAACAAATCCAGATGGGTTCACTGGTGAGTTCTACCAAACATTTAAGGAAGAAATGATATAAATTCTCCACAATGTCTTTCAGAGGTTACAAGCAGAGGGAACACTTCCTAACTCATTCTGTGAAGTACAGTAACACCAAAAACAGACAGACATTGGAAGAAAGGAAAACTAGGGGCACCTGGTGGCTCAGTCAGTTAAGCATCCGACTTCGGCTCAGGTCATGATCTCATGGTTGGTGGGTTCGAGACCCACATCGGGCCCTCTGCTGACAGCTAGCTCAGAGCTCAGAACCCGGAGCCTGCTTAAGATTTTGTGTCTCCCTCTCTCTCTGACCCTCCCAGATCACGTTCTCTCTCTCTCTCTCTCAAAAATAAATAAAACACTTAAAAATTTTTTTTAAAAAAAGAAAACTATAGACCAAAATCTCTCATGAACATACATGCAAAAATCATCAACAAAATATTAGCAAATAGACTCCCACATACACACCATGACCAAATGGGATTTATCCAGGTATGCAAGGCTGGTTCAACATTGAAAAATCAATTAATATACTTTATCACACAAACAGAATGAAAAAAAATCACATAATCATATCAATAGATTCAGAAAAGACCTTTAATAAAACCCAGTATCTATTTGCAGTAAAAACAAACCTTCTCAGTAAAGTAGGAGTAGAGGGAAACTTTCTCAACTTTAGAAAGACTATAAAAAATCTACAGGTAACATTATACATAATGGTAAGAATCTTGAAGCTTTCCCACTGAGATCCAGTACAAGGCAAGGATGTCCCCTCTCACCACTCCTTTTCTTTCTTTTTTTTTTTTTTTTAATATTTTTATTTATTTCTAGGAGAGAGAGAGACAGCGTGAGCAGGGGAGGGTCAGAGAGAGGGAGACACAGACTCTGAAATAGGCTCCAGGCTCTGAGCTGGCAGTCAGCACAGAGCCCGACGCGGGGCTCGAACCCACGAACCGTGAGATCATGACCTAAGCGAAAGTCGGACGCTTAACCGACTAAGCCACCGAGGCGCCCCCTACCACTCCTTTTCAACATTGCACTGGAAGTCTTTGCTAATGCAATAAGGAAAGAAAAGATACACCAATTGGGAAGGAAAGACATAAAGCTATCTTTGTTCATTGATATGTAGAAGATCATCTATGTAGAAGATCATCTGTGTAGAAATGACTAAAATGCCCTGCTGGAACTTAGCAATTATAGCAAGGCTGCAGGATACAACATTGATATACAAAAGTCATTTGCTTTCCTATATACTAATAATGAGCAAGCGGCTTTTGAAATTAAAATCACAAGCCATTTACATTAGCACCCTCCAAAATGAAATGCTTAGTTATAAATCCAACAAAATATATATAAGACCTATATGAAAAAAACTACAAAATTCTTTTTTTCAAATTTTTATTTAATTACTAGTTAGTTAACATACAGTGCAATATTGGTTTCAGGAGTAGAATTCAGTTATTCATCAATAACATACAATACTCAGTGTTCATAATAACAAGTGCCTTCGTTAAAACCGATCATACATATAGCCCATCCCCCACCTCATCAACCCTCAGTTTGTTCTCTATCTTAAGAGTCTCGCAAGATTTATTTCCCTCCCGCCTCCAATATTTTCATCTGTTTCTTAAATTCCACCGATGAGTGAAATCATGTGGTATTTGTCTTTCTCTGACTGACTTATTTCCCTTAGCATAATACACTCTAGCTCCAACCATGGTACAAATGGCAAGATTTCATTCTTTTTTTTTTTTTTATGGCTGAGGAATATTCCATTGTATATGTATATACCACATCTTCCTTATCCATTTATCAGTCAATGGACATTTGAGCTCTCTCCATAGTTTGGCTATTGCTAATAATGGTGCTATAAACATAAGGGTACATGTACCTCTTCAAATCTGTATGAAAACTATAAAATTCTGATGCATTAAATCAAAGAAAAGCTAAATAATTGCAGAGATATTCCATACTCAAGACTATAAAAACTCAATATTGTCAAGATGTCAGTTCTCAACATGGTCTGTAGGTCCAATGCAATTATAATCAAAATCCCAAGAAGTTATTTTATGCATAGCAACAAATGGATTCTAAAGTTTTTATGAGAGATCTGGTAAGAAGATGACAATGGAGTAGGAGGACCCTAGGCTTCCCTTGTCCCATAAATACAACTAGGCAACTATGAAATTATCCTAAATACATCAGAAATAGATGTAATGACTGACAGAACAAACTCCACAACTAAAGGGAAAGAAGAGGCCACATTGAAGAAGGTACGAAGTATGGGGGCACCTGGGTGGCTCAGGTGGTTAAGTGTCCGACATTGGCTCAGGTCATGATCTTGTGGTTTGTGAGTTCAAGCCCCATGTCAGGCTCTCTGCTGACAGCTCAGAGCCTGGAGCCTGCTTCAGATTCTGTGTCTCCTCCTCCCTCTGCCCCTCCCATGCTCAGGCTCTGTCTCTCTCTGTCTCTCAATAATAAATAAACGTTAAAAATTAAAAAAAAAAAAAGGGACATATGGAGACATGGTTTAGGGGAGAAATGGATCATGGATGCTGCAGAGGGGAAGAAGCTGTGATCAGGGAGAAGGGCAAAAAAAAAAAAAAAGAGAGAGAGAGAGGAGCGCACAGGGGAATGCACATGGAAAATATTTCCCCAAAGCCATTGGCTTGGAAAACAAGAGGCGCTGAATTTCATGAGTTCTTGCAAAAGCGGGTTGTAAAGCCTAAACTTTTAAAGGTCAGCAGGCTTGACAGGGATAGAGCCCAGAAGGCACTGTGTTGCTCCTGGAGAGAAGGTAGGCAAACATCTCAGTGGCAGACAGCATGGAAACAGTGATCTGAAGAATGCCTGGGGCACACAAGGAGGAGATTATTTGCTCTTCTCTGAACATATTCCTGAGAGGCAGCACTCACAGACATGCCTTTCTGGGAACAAAGGAGCTGGCTGGAGCCATTTTCACCCCCACCCCTTGGCATTAATGCAGAGTCACCTGTGGGAAGGAGTGCAACACCAACACTGGCTGCCTAACTTGCTTACAATAAAGCCCCAACCCCTGTGCTCTGGCAGGACTGCCCTTCTTTGTCAAGCTTGCCTCAGTCCCAGTATGATGGGCCTCTCCCCCAGAAAACCAGCACAAACCCCTTCCCACACCACATCTCCCAACCAAAGAGTTCTTTTCAGGGCCTCAGTCCTGGTGGAGGTATCAGGTCTCATTTCACAAGCAGACCAGAGCACACCTGGTTAAAACTCCTACATTCAGGCCCGGGACCAAACACTGCCCACTGCAGGCAAGGAGAGCCTCTGCAGACGACTGGCCTGAAGGACAGAGTAGCCAGAAGGACAACAGCATAGCACACAAGAGATACTCCCTAAAGCTCCAGGCCCTGGGCACTACAGGACCTCTTCTCTATAAAGCCATTACTTTCAGGAGCAGAAGACATATTCAACTTTTCCAAAGCACAGAATATGGCAGAGATTTAGACAAAATGCAAAGATGGAGGAATTTATCGCAAGTGAAAGAACAGGATAAGACCATAGCCAGATATAAGCAAAACAAATATAAGTAACATGACTGGTGAAAAATTTAAATAATAACCATAAGGATACTTACTGGGCTTGAGAAAATAATAGAAGACATCAGTAAGACCCTTATCACAGAGATAAATGAGTTAAAGAATTAATCAAAGAGGAAGAGGGCAATAAATGAGATTGGAAACAGGCTTAATACCATGACACAAGGCTGGAAAAAGTGGAGGAACAAATTAGTGATCTAGAAGACAAAATAGTAGAAAGTAATCAAGATGAACAAAAAAGAGAAAGAAGAATTATGCAACACAAGAATAGTCTTATGAAACACAGTGACTTCATGAAATTTCATTCACATTATAGGAGTCACAGAAGAAGAAAGAGAGAAAAGGGGCAGAAAATTTATTTTAAGAAATAGCAAAAAACTTCTCTAATCTGGAGAAGGACACAGACATCCAAATCCAGGAGGCATAGAGAACTCCCATTAAAATCAACAAAAGCAGGCCAACACCAAGACATATTGTAAGTAAATTTGCAAAATATACTGATAAAGAAAATAATCTTAAAAGCAACAAAACAAAAGAAGTCCCTAAATTACAAAGACTCATAAGACTAGCTGCAGATCTCTCCACAGAAACTTGGCAAGACAGAAGGGAGAGTGGTATGATATATTCAAAGTGCTGAATGGGAAAAATCTGCAGCCGAGAATACTCTATCCAGCAAGACTACCATTCTGAATAAAAAGAGAGATCAAGAGTTTCCCAGACAAAACTAAAGGAGTTCATGACCACTAAAACAGCCAGAAGGGACACTTTGAGTGCAAAGGAGAAAACTAAGCGAAAAAGATGAGAAAGGATCAGAGAAAATATCCAGAAACAATGACAAAACAAGTAATAAAATGGCACTATATATATATCTATCAATAGTTACTTTGAATGTGAATGGACTAAAGACTCCAATAAAAAGACATATGGTGTTGGAATGGATGAAAAAAGGATACCATCTATATGCCTCCTTTTAGAGACTCATTTTAGACCTAACGACCTTCAGATTGAAAGGGAGAGGGTGGAGAAACATTTATCATCCAAATGAAGTTCAAAAGAAAGCCACAGTAGCAATACTTACATAGGACAAACTAGACTTTAAAACAAAGACTGTAACAAGAGACAAAGAAGGGCAGTGTATCATAACAAAGGGAACAATCTAACAAAATTCATAACAATTATAAGTATTTATGCACCTGACATCAAATCACCCAAATATATAAAACAATCAATAACAAACATAAAGAAACTAATTGATAATTTTACAGTAAGAGTAGGGGACTTTATTACCCCACTCATATCAAGGGAGAGATCATCTAAACAGAAAATCGAAAAGGAAACAATGGCTCAGAATGACACACTGTGTCAGATGGACTTAACAGATATATTCAGAGCATTCCATACTAAAATAGCAGAATACATATTCTTTTCAAGTGCACATGGAACATTCTTTAGAATAGATCACATATTAGGTCATAAAACAGGACTCAACAAATATGAAGATTGAGGCCATACCATGCATCTTTTCTGACCATATGCTACAAAACTAGAAGTCAACCACAGGCAAAACTTGAAAAGACCAAAAATACATGGAGGTTAAACAACATGCTACTAAACAATAATTGGGTTAACAAGGAAATAAAAGAAGAAATTAAAAAAATAAATGTAAACAAATAAAAATGAAAACACAGCAATCCAAAACCTTTGGGATGCAGCAAAACAGTCCTAAGAGGGAAGTTTATAGCAATACAGGCCTACCTCAAGAAACAATAAAAACCTCAAATAAACAACCTAGCCTTACACTTAGAGGAGCTAGAAAACAATGAAGCCTAAAGCCAGAAGAAGGAAGGAAATAATAAAGATTAGAGCAGAACTAAATGATATAGAAACTAAAAAATAATGAAACATATCAACGAAACCATATAATTCACCATGAGATTTATTCCTGGGTTGCAAGAGTGGTTTCTTTGAAAAAATTAATAAAATTGGTAAACGTCTAGCTAGACTTCTCAAAAAGAAAGGAGAAAGGACGTAAATAAATAGAACCACAAGAGAGGAGAAATAGCAACCAACACCACAAAAATACAAAGAATTATGAGAGTATGTGAAAAACTGCCAACAAATTGGACTACATAGAAGAAATGGTTAAATTCCTAGAACCATACAAACTACCAAAACTGAAATGAGAAAAATAGAAAACTTGAACAGACTGACACCCAGGAAAGAAATTGAGTCAGTAATCAAAAAACTACCAACAAACAAAAGTCCAGAGCCAGATGATTTCACAGGCAAATTCTACTAAACTTTTTAAAGAAGAGTTAATATCTACTAAAACTTCCAAAAAGAATAGAAAAGGAAGGAAAACTTTCAAATTCATTCTATGAGGCCAGTATTACCCTGATACCAAACACATCACTAAAAAAGAGAAGGCCAGTATCTTTGATGAACATGGATGCAAAAATTCTCAATAAAGTACTAGCAAACTGAATCCAAAAGTACATTTAAAAAGCCATTCACCACAATCAGGCGGGATTTATTCCTGGGTTGCAAGTGTGGTTCAATATTCACAAATCAATGTAACACACCACATTAATAAAAGAAAGGATAAAAACCATATGATCATTTCAGTAGATGCAGAGAAAGCATTTGACAAAGTACAACATCCGTTAATGATAAAAACCCTCAACAAAGTATGGATAGAGGGAACATACTTCAACATAAAAAAGTACATATATGAAAACTCACAGCTAATATCATCCTAAATAAGGAAAAAAAAAGAGCTTTTCCTCTACAGTCAGGAACAAGACAAGAATGTTTATTCTCACCGCTGTTATTTAACATAGTATTGGAAGTCCTAACCACAGCAATCAGACAACAAAATGAAATAAAAGGTATCCAAATCAGCAAGGAAGAAATAAAACTTTCATGATTAACAGATGAGATGATATTACATATAGGAAACCTGAAAATTCCACCAAAAAACCTGTTAGAACTGATAAATGATTTCAGTAAGATCATAGGATGCAAAATCAACATATAGAAATCTGTTCATTTCAATACACCAATAATGAAGCAGCAGAAACAGAAATTAAGGAATAGATCCCAATTATAATTTCACCAGAAGCAGTGATACCTAGGAACAACTCTAACCAAAGAAGTGAAAGACCTGTACTCTGAAAATTATAAAGCACTGATGAAAGGAACTGAAGATAACAAAAAGAAATGGAAAGACATTCCATACCCATAGATTGGAAGAACAAATATTGTTTAAATGTCTATACCACTCAAATAAATCTACAGAGTTAATGTAATCTCTGTCAAAATATCACCATCATTTTTCACAGAGCTAGAACATATAATCCTAAAGTTTGTATGGAACCATAAAAGACCTTGAATAGCCAAAACAACCTTGAAAAAGAGAAACAAAACTGGAGGCATCACAATTTCGGACTTCAAGTTACATTACAAAGCTGTAGTGATCAAAACAATATGGTAGTGGTACAAAAATAGACACATAGATCAATGCAACAGAATAGAAAACCCAGAAATGTACCCATAACTGTATGGTCAGTTAATCTTAGACAAAGCAGGAAAGAATATGCAATGGAAAAAAGAAAGTCTCTTCAGGAAATGATGTTGGCAAAACTGGAGAGCAACATGAGGAAGAATAAAACTAGACCATTTTCTTACACCATACACAAAACTAATTCAAAATGGATTTTAGTCCTAAATATGAGACCTGAAACCATAAAAATCATTAAAGAGAGCACAAGCAGTAATTTCTCTGATACCAGCCCAAGAACATTTTCCTAGGTATGTCTCCTGAGGCAAAGGAAACAAAAGTAAAAGTCAACTATTGGGACTATATAAAAATAAAAAGGTTCTGCACATTAAAGGACATATCTGATAAAGGGTTAGTATCCAAAATTTATAAAGAACATATAAAACTCAACACCCCAAAAAAGGAATAATCCAATTAAAAATGGGCAGAAGACATGAATAGACATTTTTCCAAAGAAGACATCCAGATGCCCAGCAAACACATGGAAATATGCTCAACATCACTGATCATCAAGGAAATATAAGTCAAAACTACAATGAGATATCACCTCACACTTGTCAGAATGGCTAAAATCAACAACATAATAAAAAAAGATGTGTTGGCAAGGAAGTGGAGAAAGGGGACCCTCTTGTACTGTTGGTGGGAATGCAAACTGGTGCTGCTACTGTGGAAAACAGTATGAAGGTTCCTCAAAAAATTAAAAATAGAACCATCCTATGACCCAGCAATTGCCCTATTATGTATTTACCCAAATACAAAAACACAATTTCAAAGGGATACATGCACCCCAACATTTATAGCAGCACTATCAACAATAAGCAAAGTATGGAAAGAGCCCAAATGTCTATCGACCGATGAATGGATAAAGAAGAAGTGGTATATATATACAATGGAATATTACTCAGCCATAAAAAAAGAATGAAATCTTGCCACTTGCAACAGCATGGATGGAACTAGAGTGTAATATGCGAAGTGAGTCAGGGAAAGACAAAAAACATGATTTCAGTCACATATAGAATTTAAGAAACATCAAACAAGCAAAAGGACAAAAAAAGAGAGATAGAGGCCAATCAAGAAACAGATTCTTAACTATAGAGAACAACCTAATGTTTACCAGAGGAAAGGAGGGTGGGGGGGATGGGTTATACAGGTTTTGGGGATTAAGGAGTATACTTGTTGTGATGAGAACTGGGTAATGTATGGGAGTTTTGAATTATAAACCTGAAACTAATATTACACTATATGTTAACTAACTGGAATTCAAATAAAAACTTAAAAAAATAAAGTTTTATAAGAGGCAAAAAACCCAATATAAACAACACAATATTGAAAGAGAAGAACAAAGTCAGAGCAAAGACACTACCTAACTTCAAGGATTATAGAACTAGGTAATCAATACAGTTTGACTTGGTAGGGAAATATACAAATAGATAATGGAATAGAACAAAAAGCTGAGATATAGACTCTCCCAAATCTTCCATCTTTGAGAAAGGAGCACAAACAATACAACAGAGCAAAGATAGCCTTTGCAACAAATGGCTTTGCAGCAACTGAAAATAACATTAAAAAAAAAAAAAAAACAAAAGCATCTAGACACAGACCACACATCCTTAGCAACAATTAACACAAAATGAGTCATAGGTCTAAATGTAAATAAATAGGGGCGCCTGGGTGGCTTAGTCAGTTAAGCGTCCAACTTTCGCTTAGGTCATGATCTCGCGGTTCGTGGGTTCGAGCCCCGCGTCAGGTTCTGTGCTGACTGCCAGCTCAGAGCCTGGAGCCTGTTTCAGTCTGTGACTCCCTCTCTCTCTGACCCTCCCCTGCTCACACTGTCTCTCTTTCTCTCCTACAAATAAAAAAAAAAATGTAAATAAATAAATAAAACTCCTAAAAGTAACAGAGGAGAAAATAGAGGTGATCTTTGGCATGGCGATGGCTTTTTAGAAGCAACATCAAAGGCACGATCCGGGGAAAGAAATAATTGATAAGTTAGACTTCATTAAAATTCAGAATTTCTGCTCTGCAAAGGTGATCCAGAGAACGAGAAGACAAGCTATCAAGTGGGAGAAAAGATTTCTAAAACATGTATTGGATAGAGGATTGGTATCCAGAACACATAAAGAACTCTTAAAACTCTGCAATAAGAAAACAAAACAACTCAATTTAAAAAGAAACCAAAGACCTTAACAGACAACTCACCATAGAAGATAAACAGGTTGCAGATATGCATACAAAAAGATACTGAACAAATTTATCACCAAGGAAATGAAACTTAAAACAACGAGATACCACTACACACCTATTAGAATGGTCAAAGTCCAGAAAGGTGGCGAAACCAAATGTTGATGAGGATACACAGCAACAGGAACTCTCACACATTGCTGGTAGGAATGCAACTTGCACAGGCACTTTGGAAGACACTTTGGCACTTTCTTCAAAAACTAAACATACTGGGCGCCTGGGTGGCTCAGTCAATTGAACATCTGCTTCAGCTCAGGTCATGGTCTCGTGGTTCATGAGTTCCAGCCCCTCGTCAGGCTCTGTGCTGACAACTCAGAGCCTGGAGCCTGCTTCAGATTCTATGTCTCCCTCTCTATCAGCCCCTCCCCTGCTCACACTCTGTGTGTCTCTTTTCAAAAATAAATAAAACATTAAAAAAAAATTTTTTTTAATGTTTTATTTATTTCTGAGAGAGAGACAGCATGAGAAGGGGAGGGTCAGAGAGAGAGAGGGAAACACAGAATCTGAAACAGGCTCTGAGCTAGCTGTCAGCACAGAGCCCAATGTGGGGCCTGAACCCACAAACCATGAGATCATGACCTGAGCCGAAGTCAGACGCCCAACCAACTGAGCCACTCAGGCGTTCCAAAACTTAAAAAATTTTTAAAAACCTAAACATACTATCACCATACGATCCAGCAATTGTTGAAAACTTATGTGCACACAAAAACCTGTGTGCAAATGTTTATGACAGCTTTATTCATAATTGTCAGAACTAACTCCACCAGGAGTTAGCAGAGAGATGGGGTGAACAGGCAGAGCACAGAGAATGTTTAGGCAGTGAAAATACTCTCTATGATACCATAATGGTGGATACATGTCATCATACATTTGTCTAAACCTATAGAGAGTACAACACCATCTGTGGACTTTAGGTGATTTTGGACCAATGTAGGTTCATCCATTGTAACAAATGTCCTACTCTGGTGGGGGATGTTGATGATGGGGGAGACTGTGCATGTGTGGGGGTAAGGGGTACTATGAACTCTGTACATTTCTTCCTCTCAAATTTGCTGTGAACCTAAAACTGCTCTAAAAAATATAGTCTGCTTTTAAAAATCCACTGCATTTCTATTAGGAGCATTGAATAATTAGAAGTTTAAACTTAAAAAACAATAGCATCAGGTCCCAGTGCTCTGGGTGCGATGACACAGTAGGTGGGCAGCTCAATTCAGGGAAATCTCTCCCACTTTGTAGCCAAGCAGCCCTCTCTCTGGTGAAATCATCCCACGATGCCCAAGGGAAAGTCAGTTCAGCAGGCACAATAAAGGATGAGCCCAAGCAGAAACAAAAAAGGTTGTCAGCCAAATCGTGCCTACAAACTGAAAATTAAGCCACCAATGGCCACCAAAAAAAGATAATCTTCAGGCTAAATAAATAAATAAAGTGGAAACAAAAGGTAAAGAGAACAAAAAGGCGAACTGGTCAATGAAGAAACTGAAGAAGGCTTGCCTATAAAAAACTGAAAAACGAGTAACAAGGAGAGGCCAGCCTCCATTAAAGGAGAGAAGGAAGCCAAATCTGATTAACAGCCTACAACTGTGTCTTATCAGTGGTCCTGAATCTTTCTTCCCAAACAATACAGAGACATGGTCTAACAGCTATTCTGTAAATAGTTTTAGAACATAAGAAACATATTTTTTAAAAAGAAGGAATCTTACTTCATCATTTTTTTAAATGTATATTGGTAAATGGAAATGTCTGTGTTTTTTTTTTTAGAGGTGAAATAAAGTGCTGGCTATTTATTTTTCTGATCAAAAAAGAGTGGGATATTGAAATAAAGGAGGTTTTGACTGCTTGGATATTAATATTCTATAGGATGGTAAGAGGAGAGTTTTTATATTCTATGATATGAGATGAAAGAAATGGCATTTTGGAGTCACAACCATGGATTTAATATGTCTTCAAGTGCTAAATTCCTTAACTTCTATTCCCAAGTTGTTTGTAAAATTGTGGCCTGACAGAATTGGGTGATCTCTGTACATCTTTGGTCATTATAATCCAGTTTTCCCTAATGATTTTGTTAATGTGCTGTGAAAGATTGGAATTTAGAACATATCATGTGTACGTTGTTAAATTATAAATTAGCAAAACCTAAGACCTAACAGCTTATCAATATCAAGAAGATTCTGGTACTTGTTGTCTTCTTAATAAAGACAATTTGCCTTCAAACTTAAGCCATGAAATTACTGGAATAGCTGTTCAAAAAGGACAACTACAAGGGCTTTTAGATTTTCAATTTTCAGTACTTTTATTATAATCATAATGCCTAGTACTAATGTTAAAAAACTAATAAAATCTCTATTATGAAAGAAAAATACCATTTAAAATTACAATGTAATATTAAGATTTTAATTCCTTCCAAAGTGACCTACAGATTCAGTCAAATCCCAATCAAAATCCCAGCAGGTTTTTAAATAGAGATTTCCAAGCTGATTCTAAAGTTTATATGGAAATGCAAAGGACCTAGAATGGCTAAAGCAATTTTGAAAAAGAACAAGTTAGGGACTTAGAGTACCTGATTTCAGGACTACAAGACAGTGTGGTGTTGACATAAGGACAGAAATATAGATCAGTGAAACAGAATAGAGTCCACAATTAGACTCACACAATGTAGTCTATTTGTTTTCAATAAAAGTACTTTGTCAAAGTGATTCAATGGGGACAGGGTTGACTTTTCAACAAATGGTACCACCACCCACAAAAGAAAAAGAAGAAAAAGAGAAAGAAAGAAAAATAAACTGACTCTTCCTTCATACTATATACAAAAATTAACTCAAAGTGGGTAATATACCTAAAGGTAACAGCTAAAATTATAAAATGTCTATAAGAGAATCTAGAAGAAAATTTTGTCACATTGAGTTAGGCAAAGATTTCTTTGATGGCACACAAAAAGCATAAGCCATAAAATTTCTAAACATATTTTTTATTTTTTTAATGTTTTTATTAAGATGGACACGGGTTGCTTCTGTAATTTGGCTATTGTAAATAATGCTGCAATAAACATAGGGCTGCATGTATCCCTTTGAATTTTGCATTTTGAGGGTAAATAAACAGTGTGATTACTGGATTGCAGGGTAGTTCTATTTTCAACTTTGTGCAGAACCTACATACTGCTTTCCACTGTAGCTGTACCTGTTTTCATTCCCATTAACAGTGTAAGAGGGTTCCCCTTTCTCCTCACCAACACCTATTGTTTATTGTGTTGTTGACTTTAGTCATTCTGACAGGTATAAGGTGGTATCTCATTGTGGATTTGATCTGTGTTTCCCAGATGATCAGTGGTATTGAGCATCTTTTCATGCATCTGTTAGCTATCTGCATGTCTTCTTTGGAGAAATGTCTATTCATTTTTAATTGGATTATTTGTTTTTTGGATGTTAAGTTTTATAAGTTCTTTACATATTTTGGATATGAATTTTTTATTGGAAATGTCACTTGCAAATATCTTCTCCCATTCAGTAGGCTGGATTTTAGCTTTGTTGTTTCTTTTGCTGTGCAGGAGCTTTGCGTTTTGATGTAGTCCCAATATTTATTTTTGATTTTATTTCCCTTGCCTCAGGAGACATATCTAAAAAATGTTGCTATGGCCAATCTCAGAGAAATTACTGCCTGAATTCTTTTCTAGGATTTTTATGGTATCAAGTCTCACATTTAGTTCCTTAATCCATTTTGAGTTTATTTTTATGTGTGGTGTCCAGTTTCATTCTTTTGCATGTTGCTGTACAGTTTTCCCAACACCATTTGTTAAAGACACTGCCTTTCCCATTGGATATTCTTTCCTGCTTTGTGGAAAGTAGGAAATTGACCATATAATTTGGGGGTTATTTCCAGGTTTTCTATTCTGTTCCATTGATCTCTTTGTCTGTTTTTGTGCCAGTACTGTACTGTTTTGATTACAACAGCTTTGTGATATATCTTGAAGTCTGGAATTGTGATGCCTCCAGCTTTGCTTTGCTTTTTGAAAGTTGCTTTGGCAAATTTTAAGAATGTTTCTTCTAATTCTGTGAAAAATGCTGTTGTTATTTTGACAAGAATTGCATTCAATCTGTTGATTTATAAGGTGTAAAATTTAAAAAAAAGAATTTAAGTGGACTGTATCAAAATTAAAAGCTTCGGCTCTTCAACAGATAATGTTAGGAAAATGAACAGACAAGCCACAGACTGAGGAGAAGTACAATTGATTCTCCTCTGCAGTAGTTATGTTCTTAAACAAAGTTGCCATGAACACTGAACCAGGAAATGCTAAACTAGGGGAGATACAAGATTAGGTTTTGGTGAGCCTGTGCTCAGATTATCATTAACCAATCAACACATTGCCTTGTTTTACGTGTGTTTCTGTTTAAAGGCACCTTATGTAATATATGTTGTTGATCTGCTAACATTGAACTCATGGCTGACAACACTATAGCTATTGCTCCACCAAAGCAAATCTGATACATGTACTTTCTCCATGTGGCATGAGAGCACTTCAGTACTGTGCTTGGGGGCCATTTTAACCAGGGACTCACCAACAGAAAGGACAAAAATGTGAAAAACATGATACTGAATAGACTATGGAAAGGACGTTTGTTTACAGTGTGAGAACTGAAACAGATGGCGGAATGTCACCTTGTGCACCCTCATCTGGCAATACGCACGTCAGACCACTCGAAGTTTTTGCCACTCTATGCATGTCTGGGAGTAACGGCAAATGTGCCAAAAGTATTGATTTTGGAATTACAAATACATCATAGAGAGCAGGCAAACTGGCAAACACAGATTCTGTAAAAAATGAAGATGACCTGCAATGCTAGGGAAGTGGATAGAAGCCTGCCATGAGCAAAACGTCTTGCTCTTGTGCAAACGCTGTACATTGCCACCAGAGGATTTTAAACAAGAGAGTGACATGATCTCTGCCGTAGAAAACAACCACCTTTTCTAAGTGTAACATGTGGTTTGAAGAGGATTAGACTGGAGACAGGTGGGGATGGCCATATCGGGGTGTGAGTGAGGGTGAATGAACTCAGCCAGGGCAGAGGTTTGAGGAGCTGATCTGAGAGCCATCCCAGTCCAGGTGCCAGTGCTGGCCTGGGCATGAGTGGTGAGGGAGGAATTGGGGACAACCTCCTGGTTCCTGCCTTGGGCTGATGAGCGGTGTAGGGCCATGGGTGAGAGCTCCAGTTTCCAAGTCAGAGATGCTTGAGTTTAAATCCAAATTTCACCAACTCACCAGCTGTGTAGCCATGGCTATTCCCGTTCACCTCTCTAAGCTTCAGTGTTTTCCTCTCCAGTGTAAAATCTATATAATGGGAAACTAACACCTCAGAGTGATTTTGAGATTTAAAGAAGGCTAGTGCTTTTCACTTAAGTGAGGAAAATATGGAATGAAGAAGCTTGTGGGGGTGGGAGAGAAGGAGAGGAGTCCTGTTGGACAGGTAATGGACGTGCCTGTGAACATCTAGGTACAGGACCTAGTAGCTAACTGATTTGTTCCTAGGAAGCCAGAAACAGGGGAGCTAGGGGAGAGACATAAAGACTTGGAAGTTATGAGCAGGTAGGTGGCTGCAACAGCCACCAAAAGTGGGTAGTTCCCCAAAGATGAAGGCTGAGGAATTCCAGCACAGAAGAAGAGGCTGGAAAGGAGATCAAGAAAGAGCAGCAGAAGGAAGAGGAAAACCAGGAGAGCCTGGGATGATGGAGGGCAAGGAAGGAGCATTCCTAGCAGGAAGTGAGCAAAGTTAGTGTTCTGAAAGCATAAACAGAAAGTCATAGAACTTTTGACCCAGATGGACCCAAGAGGTCTTTTAATCTAATCCCCTTATCTCTTCTGATGAAGAAATCGAGATTCAAAGATGTGAAGTGAATTGCTTGGGGTCACACTGGGATTTCATAGCAGGATCCTGGATGCCTAAGGAGTAATAAAACACTTTTTATAAAAAATATTCTAAAACTAAAAACTGTTTCCACCCAGTCAGGCTGGACTTTTTCCCAATGTTATTTAGTGAGATTTTGTTGATGTATCAGAACAACTGTTACCCTTCCCATGTACTAAGATACTATACAGTCAATCTGTGCAATAAATCTTAAATCTTTTTACATTGTTCATTTAACAAATTTTGCTCTAAATAATAAGTTTAGAAACAATAGGAGTCATAACTCATTAAACCGTTACATTAAAATTCTAATATATGTAAAGTATACCTCAATAAAACTTAGTTTTTAAAAACAAAGTAAAAATTTTAGCTATTTAAAGTAAAAAAGTTATTATTGGGTAAATTATTTTGTAGGCAAAGTTCCAAGGAATAGAAATATTTGAATATTTGAGACATGATCCTTCTTATAGCCTTGAGAAAAGATTTACTCCTTAATTTCACCTTGGTTCCCATCACTATGAAATGAAAACAGTATCATTTTGCAAGACTGTTCATGGTTAATTAATATATGTGAAAATTTTTAACACAAATAATAAATACTTGATAAATATCATCTGGAAAGTATTAGTTAATTACATTTATAAACATGAAGTTGCATTTTTACAGCCAACTTGGAATTACAAATTATATATAAATATATACAAATATATGCATATAGACCCAAAAAGAAAAAGAAAGGCAAAATTATTAAAGAACAAGGTGGAAAAATATCTCCTTCACTTGAGACTGAGTATCTGGGTTGATCAATAATATAATCAAAAATTCAGAAATCCAGGAGTATACAATGATAGAACATTGCTATAAATTAGGCTTTTTCAATCTCAGTACTGTTGAGATTTGGAACAGCTGAATAATTCTTTGTTGTTGGGGGTGGTGGGTGGGGGCTTCTGTGCATTGTAAAATGTTTAGCATGATCCCTGGTCTCTACCCATTAGATACCAATAGCAGCCATACTCCAATTTGTGACAACCAAAACTGTCTCCAGACATTACCAAATTCCCCTGGAAGATGTATGAGAACCACTTGAGTACCACTCCTACAGTAGCATTTCTGTGCACATATGGGCACATACTGAGGACACAGGTCCACAGGTGACATTAGGTTTGAGTGTTCCAAATTGGCATTTCCCTCTAGTTGGTCAGATACAGCAGCCCCCAGGCTCATCCCCACCCCCAGGCAGTAGAGGCATAATAGGAGCTGTCTGTATAGCACATTGGAGGAGCTAGGGTTACGGGCAAGTCCTATCTGCTCACAGCACTGCCCAGGCCCTCCCAGGACGCATGACTCACCTCCCTACTCTCTGCAGCTAGGGCATCCTTCTGGTTTTTCCTCAGTTCTCCAAAATAATTATCTAAAAGTTTCCTTTATCATTAGTTATGTCTTAACATGTTGACAATTTGTCCAAGCAAACAGAAATCAAAAACACCTTTGAGTTTTATATTTTCATACATTAGAATTTGAAAACAAGACTAGAGGGAAAAATGTGCAGAAACTTAAAGAAAGTGATATCTTAAAGCTGAAAGGGCCTTACAGATGAGCTCCCAACAGTCATAGCAACCACATTTCAAGGTCTCAGTTGCTACAGGTGGCTAATGGCTGCCATACTGGACAGTGCAGACACAGAACATTTCTGTTATCAGAGAAGTTCTATCACAGCACTGTCTCAGAGAATACCTAAGTCATAAGTCTTATTTTATACATGAGTAACTAAGTCCTAGAAGTTTTATAAAATAATCCAGCTAAGAGAAACAGCAAGCTTGTGGCAGAACCAAGATTGAAACCTCAACCAGTCAATTCCACTCCTGTGCTCTTTCTCCCACACACTACCTCATGGTAAGTCCAGGCTTAGAATGCCAAAGGGAGTTCTGGCCCTTTGTAGAATAAAAATGGGTGTCAGACAAATGGATAAGGAAGATATGATCTACGTAATGGAATATTACACAGCCTTTAAAAAGGCTGAGATTGTGATATTTGAGACAACGTGGATGGACATAGAGGGTATTATGCTAAGTGAAATCCAATCCAATCAGACTGATGAGCACTGAAAAATGTATAGAATTGTTGAATCACTATATTGTACACCTAAAATGAATATAACACTGTATGTTAATTACACTCGAATTTTTAAAAAGAAAAAAGAAATAAACACTGAGAAAGACAAATACCATGTGATTTCATGCATAAGTAGACTCTTAAAACTTCAAAAAACAAATGAAAAAACAAACAAAAACCAAAATTAGAGCTATAGACACAGAGGGCAGATGGCTGCCAGAAGGGAGGGCATGGGGGTTGGGCAAAATGAGTGAAGGAGAGTGGGAGAAACAGGCTTCCAGTTATAAAATGAATAAATCATAGGAATAAAAGTTACAACATAGAGAATATAGTCAATGATATTGCAACAGCCACCTATATAGACAGATGGTAGCTACATTAGTGGTGAATATAACATAATGTATAAAATTGTTAAATCACTATATCGTACACATGAAAATAATGTAACATTGTGCATCAGTTATACTCAAACTTTTAAAAAATAGGTGTCAGAGTTGGGGAAAACAATTCTAAATAATTAAGAGGATGGACCAATGGTAAATAAAATTTGAGTTGAATTTGATAACCAAACATTATACGCATGCCATATACTAGGAACTTGGCTCTGGGTACAATCCCTGTCCTAGCTGGGGATATAGACTGAAAACCGTTCTCTTTCCATAAGATGTAGTAAGGACAAAGATAAAGATAAACACAGGTTTGTTTTAAAATATAGGCTTTGTTATTATTCAAGTTGGGTAAGGCTAACAGATCAGGAGAAAACTGATATTTAAAAGGAAGCTTATCACAATCACATGTAATTATGGCAGCCACACCACAGGGGGCCACACGGAGAAGCAGTGAGTTGGTCAGGAGGCAGAGGGGGAGGGGGAAACTGGTTAAAACCTCCATTGTGGTTTCTGTGAGAAGATATGGGTGAAACAGGGTAAGCAGGTTTAGGATTGGCTAGACTGAATAATTTCAACAGGCCCAAGGACACAAGGACCATCTGCTATCTGTCTAGTTGTCTGGTACCTAGTTCTGAAGTGATTAGGGTAGATAGATAGTTGCCTAGAATGTGAAAGCTTGATAAAGGAGGTGGTGGAGGTGGAGGCTGATTTGCATTTGAAAGGTATGCTTATAGAGTAAGTTGTTTTTTATCTCTAAAAACCAGCTAACCCTTAGAAGGGATAATCACTTCAAGGTCAGCAAGCTCTCAGATAGCAAAGCATCAGAATACAGATAATAAAAGATGTGGTTAATACAATTGGCTTTGTGATGCTTTTTTTAAAGTTTATTTGTGGGTTGGAGGGAAAGGGCAGAGAGAGAGACAGAGAGAGAAAATTCCAAGCAGGCTCCGCACTTTCAGTACCGAGCCCAACACCTGAGCCAAAATCAAGAGTCAGACACTTAACTGACTGAGTCACCCAGGTGCCCCTGTAATGCTTTGACATCATGAGGCCTTGGTGCAAGGTCGGAGAAGAGAGAAGACACTAGGGAGTGAGTAGTTCTTTCTTCAAAGGGTCAAGAAGTTGGTTAATATGAGACCAGTGCCTGTTGGAGAAATCAATGATCTCTGCTAATTTTACAATGACACTGAGAGTAGTAACTCTACAGGTTTCCCTTTAGCTGTAGGAGAATAGGTGTAAATTTTGGCAGAGAGCAAGAAATATACTAGTATCATAGGCAAAGCAGAAAGTAGGTCAAGAAACAAAATGTTATCCCTAATATCAAAGGAAGAAAAGCAATTAAATGTCTCATGTCCAAACTGTTAGCACCTTAAGAGATGCAGTCCATGGGCATTGTTGGAATGGAAGGGTTTTTTTCTCCCAGTTTTCTTGAGAAACAATTTACGTACATCATTATATAAGTTTGAGGTATACAGTGTAATGGCTTGATTTACATATATTGTGAAATGATTAGCACAGTAGGTTTAGCTAACATCCATCTTCTCCTACAGATACAATAAAAAGAAAAAGAAGAGGAAAAGGAGAAAGGGGAAAAATATCTCCTTGTGATGAGAACTCTTAGGAATAACTTTCTTAGCAACTCTCCTACCACACAGCAGTGCTATCTACATTCAACATATTTTACACTACATTGCTAGTACTTATTTATCTCCTAATTGTAACTTGGTTCTTCTTGACTACCTTCTCCCAATTCCCCTTCCCTCCATCTCCTGCCTCTGGTAACCACAAGACTGAACTGTTTTTCCTACATTTGGTGGTGGTTTGTTTTAAACTTCACATATAAGTGAGATCATACAGTATTTGTGTTTCTTTCTCTGTCATTTTCACTTAGCAAAATACCTTCAGGCTCCAGCCATGTTGTCACAAATGGTAGAATTTCCTGTCTACATATAGATATATACATATACCACAACTCTTTTGTCTATTCATCTGTTGAGGGACACTTAAATTGTTTACATGTCTTGGCTATTTTAAATAATGCTCCAATGAACATGAGGGTGTAGATATCTTCTCAAGTTAGTGTTTTGTGTCTTTTGGACATATTCCCAGAAGTGGAATTGTTGGATCATATGGTAGATTTACTTTTCATTTTTTTAGTATCCTCCATACTGTTTTCCATAATCTCTGCACCAGTCTATATTCCCACCAACAGGACAGGTACCAAAGTTCCTTTTTCTTCAATCCATTTGTGATATCTTGTCTTTGGATGATGGCCATTCTAACAGGTATGAGATTTTACTTTGCATTTCCCTCAAGAGTGATGTTGAGGAATTTTCATATAGCTGTTGGCCCTTAACATAGCTCACTTAGAGAAATGTCTGCTCAGATCCTTTGTTTTTGGATGATGGCCATTCTAGCAGGTGTGAGATTTTACTTTGCATTTCCCTCAAGAGTGATGTTGAGGAATTTTCATATAGCTGTTGGCCCTTCACATAGCTTGCTTAGAGAAATGTTTGCTCAGATACTTTGCCCAGTTCTTAATTGGCATATTTGTGCTTTTTGCTATTGAGCTGTTTCAGTTTTTTATATGTTTTGGATATTAATGCCCTATCAGATATATGGCTTGCAAATAATTTTTCCCATTCCTTAGGTTTGTTTTCATTTTGTTGACGGTTTCTTTTGTCCCGCAAAAGCTTTTTAGTTTGATGAGCTTCACCTGTTTATTTTGTATTTTGTTGCTTTTGCTTTAGGTGTCATATCTGAACAATCATTACTAAGACTCATGTCAAGGATTTTTATTCTGACATTTTCTACTAGGAGTTTTATTTCTTCAGGTCTTACACTTCAGTCTTTAATCCATTTGGAGTTAATTTTTGTGAGTGGTATAATATATGGGTCCAGTTTCATTCTTTTACATGTGAATATTCAGCAATTCCAGCACTATTTATTGAAGAGATCTTCTTTTATCCATTGAGTATTCTTTACTTCCTCGTCAAATATTAGATGACTGAATATGCTTGGGTTTATTTCTGTGCTCTTGATTCTGTTCCATTGATCTATCTGTCAGTTTTTATGCCAGTTCCATAGTATTTAGGAGGCTATATACCTTTATAGTATCGCTTGAAATCAGGAAGTATAATGCCTCCTCCTTCATTCTTCTTTCTCGGGATTTCTTTGCCTATTCAAGGTCTTTTGTGGTTCCACATAAATTTTAGGAATTGTTTGCTTTTTTTGTTTTTCTTTTTTAACCTTTATAAAAAATGCCATTGGAATCTTGACAGAGATCACATTGAATCTATAGATGGCTTTTGGTAGTATTTACATTTTAGCAATATTAATTCTGATCTGCAAACACAGGAGAACTTTCCATTGATTTGCACCTTCTATTTTTTTCATCAGCGTCTTGCAGTTTTCAGAGATCTTTCACCTTCTTAGATAGCTTATTCCTATGTACTTTATTGTTTATTGCATATAGAATCAATTTCTTTATTTCTTTTTCAGAAAATTCACTGTTAGTGTAAGGAAATGTTACTGATTTTTGTATGTTAATTTCAATCTGGCAACTTTACTGAATTCATTGGTTAGACATAAAATTTTAGTTGAGTTTTTAGGATTTTCTATGTATAAAATCATGCCATCCATAAATAGAGATGATTTTATTTCTTGTTTTCCAATTCTGATATCATTTATTTATTTTTCTTGCCTGATTGCCCTAGTTCTGATCTCTAGTACTATGTTGAATAGGAGAAGTGAGGGCGGGTACTCTTGTCTTATTCCTAATCTTAGAGGAAAAACCTTCATCTTTTTACCACTGACCATGATGTTAGCTATGAATTTGTCATACGTGGCCTTTATTATGTTGAGATATGTTCTTTCTATACCTAATTTTTCAGAGTTTTTATCATGAATGGATGTTGCATTTTGTCAAATGCTTTTTCTGTGCCTATTGAGGTAATCACATGAGTCTTTCTGTCATTCTATTAGTGTGATGTATCACATTAATTGATTTGCATGTGTTGAATCATCCTTGCATCCCAGGGATAAATCCCACTTTATCATAGTAAATTAACATCATTTTAATGTGTTGCTAAATTCTGTTTACCAGTATTTAATTGAGAATTTTTGCATCTGTATAAATCAGAGATATTGTCCTGTAGTTTTCTTGCATGACTTTGGTATCAGGATAATGCTGGTTTTATAAAATGGAGGTTGGGAATGTTTCACTTCTTCAATTTTTTTGAAAGAGTTTGAGAAAGATTGGTGTAATTCTTTCTTCAAAGTTTAGTAAATTCATCAGTGAAATCATCCTGGGCCTTTCTTCATTGAGAAGTTTTTATTACTGCCTCAAGGTCCTTATTAGTAATTGGTCTTTTCTGATTTTCTAATTCTTCTTGATTCAGTCTTGGTAGGTTGTATGTTTCCAGAAATTTGCCATTTCTACTAGGTTGCCCACTTTGTTGGCATATAGTTGTTCATAGTGGCCTCTTATAATCCTTTGAATTTCTATGTTATCAGTTTTAATGTCTTTTTTTTCATTTATAATGTTGTTGATCTGGGTCCTTTCTCTTTTTTCCTTAGCAAGTCTAGCTAAGGGTTTGTCAATTTTGTTTATCTTTGCAAAGAACCAACTCTTAATTTAGTTTATCTGTTCTATTGTTTTTCTATTTTCTATTTCATTTATTTCTGCTGTGATCTTTATTATTTACTTTCTTCTGCCAACTTTAGGCTCAGTTTGTTCTTATTTTTCTAGTCCCTTAAGGTATGGAGTTACCTTGTTTATTTGGGATCTTTTTTGCCTCTTAAAGTAGGTGTTTATTACTATGAACTCCCCTGCTGCATCCCATGAGTTATGGTATGCTGTGTTTCCATTTTCATTTCTTTTAAAAGACTTTTACCTCCCTTTTAATTTCTTCCTTGATCCATTTGTTATTTGGGAGAGAGTTATTTAATTTCCATGTATTTGTGAATTTCCCAGTTTTCTTCTTAGTGTTCATTTCTAATTTCATGCCATTGTGGTCAGAGAAGATACCTGGTATGATATCAGTCTTCTTGAATTTGCTAAAATTTGTTTTGTGACTTCACATATAGTTTATCCTAGAAATTTTCCATGTGCACTTGAGAAGAATGTTTTTCTGTAGGTGGATAAAATGTTCTGTACATGCCTATTAGGTCCATTTGGCCTATAGTGTTGTTCAAATTCACCGCTTCCTTATTGACCCTCCTATCTGGATGATCTATCCATTGTTAAGAGTGGGGTATTAAAGTCCCAAACTATTGTAGTACTGTATATGTTTATTTCTTCTTTTAGTTCTGTTGGTTGCTTTATATATTTAGGTGCTCCAATGTTGGATGCATGAATATTTATAATTGTTATGTCTTCTTGATATACTGACTCCTTTGTCATTATTTTATGACCTTCTTTGTCACTTTTTACCATTTCTAGGTTAAAGTCTATTTTGTCTGATATAAGTTAATGTGAGCATAGCTACCTCTGCTTTTTGTTGTTGTTGTTGTTGTTACCACTTGCTTGAAATGTCTTTTTCCATCCCTTCACTCTAAATCTATCTGTATCTTTAAAGCTAAAGTGAGTCTCTTGTAGGTAACATATTGTTGGATCTTTTTTTTTTTTAATCTATTCAGCCATTCTATACCATTTAATTGGAGAATTTGATCTGTTTACATTTAAAGTAATTATTGATAGGTAAAGACTACTATTGCAATTTTGTTAATTATTTTATATTATTTTGTAGATCCATTGTTACTTGTTATTTATTTTGCTCTTTTGTGTGTGTTTTGATGTCTTTTGGTATGAGTATGCTTTGACTTCTCTATCACATTCTTTCATGCGATTCCTACCATATTTTCCATGGTTACCATGAGGATTAAAAGATATCTTAAATTTATAACACCCTATTATAACAAATTGATAAGAATTTCAATACAACATGTAAAGTTTACACTTTTACATCTGAGGTGGAGGTTTTAGTGTCTGGGGTAAAGTTGGCTTTGGTGCAGATGGCTAAATCATCTCCAACAGTGAGATCTTGGGCTGGGATGAAGTCTTCTGAAGTGATATCATCTCCAGCAGCAGGTATCTGGGCCACAATGATGTCAGATGAGATGTAGAACTGAAATATCCTTTCCAAGAGGATACTTACTTTAGTTGATGTGGGTCTTGCTTTCGTGGCTCTTTGTAATATTAGACAAGGATGACCCACTTGTGTAATTTGAATGCTACCTTGAGCCTAAGAACTTGTCTTATCTGTCAAGGGGCTCATGGATAAAAAACTAGCAAAGGTGATATTAGTACTCATACCAGAGCCCAACTGGATTGATTCAAGCCCCAGTTAGGGGTGGCTAAATCTTAAAGTTTACAACAATCCAACTTTCTCCCCAGATGGGTGATGAGAGGGGTTCTACTGCAAATAGATTTTTTCTTTTATTTATTTATTTATTTATTTATTTATTTATTTATTTCTGAGAGAGAGAAAGAGACAGCGTGAGCAGGGGAGGGTCAGAGAGGGAGACACAGAATCTGAAACAGGCTCCGGGCTCTGAGCTAGCTGTCAGCACAGAGCCCAACACAGGGCTCGAACCCATGAACCGTGAGATCATGACCTGAGCTGAAGTCGGACGCTTAACCGACTGAGCTACCCAGGTGCCCCTGCAATAGATTTTAAAACATTTGGCCTGCTACCAAAATTCCAATAGCGTTTTTCACAGTCACAGAACAAACAATCAAATTTTGTGTGAAACCAGAAAAGGCCCCAAATAGCCAAAGCAATCTTGAGAAGGAAGAACAAACCTGGAAGCATCACACTTCCTGATTTCAAACTATATCACGAAACTATTAATAAAAAATTGTATGGTGTTGACATAAAAATAAGCACATAGGTCAATAGAATAGAATCGAGAGCCCAGAAATAAACCCACATGTACTTGGTCATTAATTTAGAACAAAGGAAGCAAGAATATATAATGGTGAAAGGGCAGTCTCTTCAATAAAGGGGCATCTGTCTGTCTCAGTCAGAAAAGTATGTGACTTTTGATCTCAGGGTCATGAGTTCAAGCCCCACATTGGGTGTAGAGATTACTTAAATAAATATTGAAAAAATAAATGGTGTTGGAAAATCTAGACAGACACATGCAAAAGAAAGAAACTGGAACACTATCCTACACTACACACAAAAATTTACTCAAATTGGATAAAGACTTTAACATAAGACCTGAGACCATAAAATTCCTAGAAGAAATCATAAGTTCCTTGACATTGGTTTTGGTAATGAGTTTTTGGATTTGACATCAAAATCAAAAGCAATAAAAACAAAAACAAACAGATGGCACTACATCAAACTAAAAAGCTTCTGGACAGAGAAAAACAAAGGAAGGAAGGAAGGGAGAAAGGGAGGGAGGGAGGGAGGGAGGAAGGGAGAAAGGGAGGGAGGAAAGAAAAAATTGAAAAGAAAAGGCAACTTACCAAATGGGAGAAAATATTTGCAAATTATAATTTGACAAAGGATTAATATCCAAAATACACAAAGACCTCATACAACTCAATAACAAAGAAAATGCAACCAATCTAATTAGAAAATAGGAAGAAGTTCTGAACAAACATTTTTCCAAAGAAAACATACAAATGGCTGACAGGTATATGACAAAAAGGTACTCAATATCACTAATTACTAAGTAAATACAAACCACACCACAATGGTATATCACTTCACACTTTTAGAATGGTTATTATCAAAAAAGACAAGAAATAACAAATGTTGATGAGGATGTGAAGAGAAGGGAACCCTTTACTCTGTTGGTGGAAATGTGAATTTCTACAGCCATAATGGAAACCATTATGAGGTTCCTCAACAAATTAAAAATAAAACTACTGTATGATCCAGCAATTCTAATTCTGGACACTTATTTGAAGTAAACAAAATACCTAACTTGAAAAGACATATGCACCCCAATGTACATTGTAGCATTATTTATAATAACCAAAACATGGAAACAACCTAAGTGTCTGTCAATGAATGAATAGGTAAAGAAGTTCTGGTATTTATGAAATGGAATAGTATTTGTCAATGGAAAAGAAGAAAATCTTTGATTTGCCATTTGAGACAACATGGATGGACCTTGAGGGCGTTATGCTACATGAAATAAGTCAGAAAGAGAAAGACAAATACCATATGATCTCATTTATATGTGGAATCTAGTATATATATGTCAGATACAGAAATCAGATTGGTGATATAGGAAGCAGAAAAAATGGGTAAAGGTGGTCAATAGGTACAATGTGTGTGATGGATAATTAACTAGACATTGTGGTGACCATTTTGCAATATATAGAAATATCGAATCATGATGTTTTACAACTAAAATTGTCATATGTTGTATGTTGTTATAATGCTGTTAATAGAGTGGGGTATAATACTGCCCATTAAAATATTTGTAGCTAAGTTTGGAGCTCTAGCATTAGTCTGTAGGCAGGTCTTCTGATGTGGCCAGTTACTACAAGCCCTTTGACTCAGTTTTTGGCTCAGTTGGTGATGAGCAAGTCAGCGAGGTTTTTGGGTTATGGGGTTTGTATTAGTCAAATCTGATGACATGTGGGCTTCAGTGTGGTTTTGGGACTCCACATTGCAAACCAATAAAAGCACTCATACCAACAGCAATAAGGCTAAGAGCCAATGGCATGGAGTGCACTTGCACATAATAGTTATTTTGTTTTTGTTTTGTGGAATGGTAGAATTTTAGGCTCAAATGGACCCAAATCAGATGAGCAACTAGCTGGACTATGGAACACACTATAGCTAATGAGTCCCAGAAATGTATGGGGCACCAGCCTTTATGGGATAGAGAAAAGATTGAAAATTTATAAAGATAGGAGACATAATTAAAAGGCCTCATATATCTGCCCTTAAATATAAGAAAAAGTGATGGGGAAAGTTGCGTGTTTTTTTTTTTTCAATTTGTTGAAAGGTGTGAGTTGGCCACAAGACTTTGGATTAAGAAAAATTAAGGCTTGGAGCAAGACAGAAACCTATTTATTGGACTCGAATTTGAAAAGGACTTGTTTTAGGAGACTATTATGTCTCCAATTAATGTGGTTGGGACTCTTTAGAGACATAAAATTTTTGCTGAATGCCTTTTATGAGAGCCTAAAACTGCATATTTTGAGAAGTGAAATGTGTGCCTTGGTGATTATTAGTAATGTCTGTAACTGCTAAGGAGATAAAGAGTATCCTGGTAAGAACTTATATTGTGGCGTTCGTATATGAAGAGACATTTTGAGTGTCTGTTAGGCAAAATATTTCCTGAAGGGACAGCTCTTAGGCAATAACCCAACAATTTATAACAAATATGAAGATGGAGCCATTTTTTGGCCAGAGCATTCAGCGCTAAGATGCCCGCTGGAAGTGGTTCCATCCCTCATCAGAGACATCCTGGCTAAGGGATGGAAAGCAGATACATTCTACTGAGCCTCATCATTTTTATGACAATTGCAGTGCCATTCTTAGAGTCTTCAAATTCCTACTGCTGTGCACTCAGTTAACCCCAAGGGATTCCTCAGTAGCCAAAGGGTCTGGAGGAGGGATGACATCTCTAGCAAGGCACTGAGGTCAAGAGAAGACACCCCCTTCTGCAAGTGAAATATGCCAGAGGGCCAAGATTTGGCTCCATCCTGTATTAAGGAGGCATCCGTAGTTGTGCAAAGCTTGTGGGATGCTGTTTCTGTGATCCAAATTGTAATGTATGTAATACATTACATATGTATCCAGGTATGTAGGGTCATAGGCTCAGAGTCTATAAGAACCTCCATTTCCAAGAAAACCCAGGACATATCAGCTTTTCTGTTTTAATGGTGTATGACACAGGGCCAGAAGGAGCACTTTCTTGCATCAGAAGACTTTGAGCAATTTATAGCCATAATAGGTGGTCCAGAGATTACAGGAGGCATGAGAAGAGGCCAACAAAGCTTCTATGGTGAAGGAGGCTCTGAGGCACTAATGATAGTGCTTGTTGATTTTAACGTAGACAGATTCCAGAGCCTTTTGTTATAGGAATGCTCATTTAAGCTGAGCTGATTTGCAATTAGCAACTTCTGTGAGATAAGCAAAATCTGTAAATGAGGAATATGTTGTCACTAGAACCCCAGGCAGGACTAGAGGATATTGAACTTGTATGTCCTTAATGCATGAATCTCCTGGGAAGAGGATGACATCAATGTAATGTTATACCTGTGCTCCTATATGAAGATGGATGTAGTTAAGGGTCTTGTGCAAAGATATTGTGGAATAGCAAAGCTGCTGAGACACCAATAGATAGTCTGGAAAAGGTGTATTTGGTCTTTTCAGAGAGAAGATAAGCCATGGCCGAGAGGCTGTTGAAATAAGTGCTGAGCAGAGCGTATTAGTCAATTCTATATAAAAATATTTACCAGTTGTTGATTGAAATCAGTAATTTTTTAAATGTTGGATTTGGGTATAGTGGCCTTAATGGATAGGACCACAGCATACAATTGTAGGAGATGTTTACTTTTTCCAGGTTTAAGAACAGGCAAAGATAAGAAAAGGGCTGTTAAATGGATAAACAGTGAGGATAATTATCTTTATTAATTAGGGATTTTATAAGTTTTAATCCTTAAAGGTCCTGTTTTAATTTCTTTGGTCCATATCACCTATTTTAGCTGGGGTTTGTGGTTTCCATTTTATCAAGCTGATTTGTAAGTGCTGATACTTCATTTAATGTTATGTTGTTATTCACTGTGTTGGAGCATCTATATCTAAATATAATAGTTTATGGCAGTGAGTACTGAGTACAAGAAATTTAGGCAAGGCTATAGCTAAAGTGAAGCACACCTATTTTTCCTGTTTTATAGTTCTTTTTTTCTAAGATTATAGGGGCTACAATGTTTAAATTTAGTGAGATCCCAATGTAACCCATGTATAATGTCAACCCTAGTATTGATTAAGCACATGAAGTTGTGTAGGCTGTTTTATTTTAGACAATGTTAAAGTCAAGGCACAAAAATGAATCAGTGCTCTCATTTTTTTGTTGTTGTTATATAAATTATTTTATAGTATATAAATTTTGGATTTCCAGTTAGGTTAAATTATGAACCTTTATTTTAATCTAGTTTCCATGTATGTACATACATATAATTTATCTACATATTAAAATATTGTATATTTATGAAAATAACTTACATATTTACTTTGTATTTTCTCCCTCTGTATCTAGGTGGCTTTTTTTTTCTTTTCTCTTTTACCTTTTTTTTTTCCTGTTGTCATTTGTTTGTTTGTTTGTTTGTTTGTTTTAGGCTATTAACCACTGGAAGCTATGGTTTTTAGTTTCTGGTTGATACACCTAGCGTGGAACTTATAGGTAATTCTAGGAAAAGGGATAAAGGGCCTGGTGGGTGCCTCAAAGGCAGCCACATCTCATTCCAAGACTTCCCAATCCATTTCCCAGGGCTTGAGTTTGCATTCACAGAGCTATAGCTGCCTCTTAGAACAATGCAGTTAGCTCTGTTTGAAGTATCAATGACTTAATTTTTTTTAAGTTTCCTTTCTATCTCGCCCTTTGGGGCTTACTGGATAAACTCATAGTAGTTCTGAATGACTCTGTCCATAGGGAGTGGCCTTCCTCTCTAGGGTATCCCAATTGACCTCTGAGGGGTTTGATCTACTTCTAGGAGAGGAGCAGTGGCCTAACAGTATTTTTGAGGCTCTGGATTTTGAGTATAAGGCTCTTGGCATGCAAAAGTATTCAATAAAGCCCATGTACATTTTCTGAGCTCTTTACCTTCTTCAATCAATTGTATGACCTCCTCAAGGATATTAAGCAGGACAGGAACAAAACGTTCTCTTTCTCTTTCTTTTTTATCAAGCATGATGCTTCTGGTCTCCAAAGGTTAAGATTCTTTGAGCAACAACACAAGAGGTCAAGACTGGAGCAATACTTTTTATGGAGTGCCATGGCTCCTGAGTGATGCCCTCACCTTGGCTCTGTGCATGGCTCCCAATACCCCAGCACCTCCAAAGCACATTCTCCCTCTCCTCAATGGGTTAGGCTAAGATGTATGAAAAAAATAACAATAACAACTCCACTTGCCCCACCACTTGCCAGTACTGCCTGGCTGATCAGTCAGGCCCATCCTCCAGCACTTTGAAGAAAGTCATACCTGGCTCCCTTCAGCATCTTTTGAAAACTAACCCAGGTGCCCCCAGGAATGTATTCCAGAATCTAAGCAAGTAATTCAAGTAGGAACTTGAGAGCTTCATTTTCAAATTGTGAATTTAAGTTGGGAATCAATGGTAACACCTAGCACATGCAACAAACAGTAGTCTTACCACAGCGTAAGCACATGCCAGTATGCAGTGGTGCCTCCCGTGACTGTCCCTGCTACCTGGTAGAACCAAGTCAGTAAGCAAAGAGCAGTCTATTAGCATAGTATTCCAGTTTAAGGCTAAACTACTCTGTTCACTATGTCAGTTGTTTTAAAATATAGTGTATTAATAGAAAGGTTGAGGTATCTTAAGGCCAACAAATCAAGAGATGATTTCCATTGAAAAGATCATTTATTACTCACAAATCCCAAGAGGCAGAGGCATACCATGCCATGGAGTTGCATAAGGGAAGCACCAAGGTCACTCAAAAAGCAGAAGGATTGGGGGAAACTCTGGGCAAGAATCTTTATTGCAGTTTCCATGGACAGGGGTATCTTGATTTTTTTAAAATTTACATAAGGTATAATTTACTCTCTGTGCTGGATTTTGACCACTATATAGTTATATATGTACTTCCACAGTAATATGCTGGGAGATAATTAAAAATGCATAGATTGACCTCTGCTCCTACTTCCTGGCATGGAGCTCCTAAAACCTTTGTAATTTCCTAAGTAATAAGAGCACCAGGTGCAGATTTTCAAACAGCTGGTCTTTGACCCCCATTCCTGGCCTAAAGCTACTAAATCACTTGGAATTTCCTGGGTGATAACAGTATCTCTTGTACTAATGAAGTGACTCATGATGGGCCCTTTGATGAAGGCTGGTCACCAGAAAGACCGGGACAACATGAGAAACTTTGAATTTTCAGCCCTACCCCTATTTTCAAGACAGAGGTGAGGGGCTGAGAATAGTTAATGATCAATCACGCCTATGTGACAAAACCTTCATAAAAATCCCCAAAGTGTTCAGAGAGCCTCCAGGTTGAACACATGGAGGTGCTGGCAGAGTGGTGTACCTGGCCATGTACATACCTTGTCCTATGCATCTCTTCTGTATGAATGTTCATCTGTATCCTTTATCATATCCCTTTACATTAAACTTGTAAACAGTAAGTAAACTGTTTTCCTAACTTCTGTGAACCACTCTAGTGAATTAATCAAAACCTAAGAGAGGCTCATGAGACCATCAATATAAGTTCCAAGGTCCAGAGCAGTTAACCACCTGGACTTGAATGAAATCTGAAGTTAGGGGAATAGGGCAGTTTTGTGGGACTGAGTCCTAACCTGTGGGATCTGATGCTATCTCTAGGCTGACAGTGCCATAACTGAGCCAAATTGTACGACACCCAGATGGTGTCACAGAAAATTGCTTGTTGTGAGTGGAAATCCCCACACATTGGTGCCAGAAGTGTTGTGTGGTATTAGTGTGAAAACAGAGAAACACAGAAAGAATACTGAGGTTTTTCTTACACATACAGAAGGATTTCATCACTCCCAAAATTCTCTCACATGGCCCCTTCATAGGACCCCTTCTGTCACACCTCATGCCTTGACCACCATTGATCATTTTCCATCCCCGTAATTTTACCTTGTCTAGAATGTCCTATAAATGCAACTATATAATACATAGCCTTTTGGATCTGACTTTTTTCATTTAATATATTTAAGATACATCCATGTTCTTGATTCACAATCAATAGTTTGCTCCTTTTGATTGCCAAGTATTATTTTATTGTATGGAGGTATCAGTTTATCTATTCATTTATTGAAGGGCACTTAGTTTATGTCCAGTTTTTGGCAAATATGACTAAAGTAGATATAAATATTTACAGAAGGTTTTTGTTTAAATATTATCTTTTAATTTGCTTGAAAATTTAAATACCTAAGAGTAGGATATTTGGGTCCCTGGATATTTAGCTTTATAAAAAACCACTAAATTCTTTTTCCAAAGACACTATACTATATTGCATTTCCAGTTCTAGTTACTTCAGATCCTAACCAGTACTTTGTATTTACAAAAATGGTTTTATTTTAGCCATTTTAATATGTGTGTGGTATCTCATTTTGGCTTCTGCTTCCTTTTTGAAAAAGAGTTCTGCAAATATAGAATCTTGTACTGACACTAGGTTTTTCCTTCTGCACTTCAAAGATGTTGATTTGGAGAGATTTCTGGGGAAAAGAGAAGAGTAGGAGGACCCTAAGCTCACTCCATTTCATGGATACAACTGGATAACACCCACATCAGTGTAAATAGCCCAAGAAACAAATCATAATCTAGCAGAAAAGACTCTCTACTCCTAAATGCCAAGAAGAGATCACGTTGAAGAGTAGGAAGGGCAGAGATGTTGTTAGGCCCAGAATGGGCCAGTGGGACTGTCCACAGGAGAGAGGAGGGAGAGGAGGGAGAAACAGGCTCACATCAGAAAGCTGCACAAGGAAGACAAATCCCCATAACATTTGGTTTTGAAAACCAGAGGGCCAAATTTCATGAGGTCTTAAATCAGCAGGACTTAACACCTAGAACTTTAAAAATCAATGGGCATAGCTCTGGGAGAGCCAGGAGGGCGAGAGGAAACTGGGTCACCACCCTTAAAGAGATAGCACAACAAACAGCCCAGTGGAGATAGAATAGAAACAGAAATTTGAAAAGTGCCTGGGATATACAAGAGGCAGATTTGTTTTCTAATCACAGAATGTGCTGGAAAGGCAAGGATCATTGAAAGACTTCAAGAACAAAAGAGCTGGCAGGCACCAGTTTGCTCCCCCAACTCCCAGACTAGACACAGTTGCAGGAACCAACACAGCACCAATACTCACTACCTAACTTGCTAACAGTGTACCTTGCTTGCCACGGCATTCTCCTACAGACATGTCCCCACCAGCCAGGCCTCTGCCCCAGGTCCCCTCCCACAGCAGATCTTAAACCTTGCTAAGCCCATATACCCCACCCCCATGTTCTTCTGAGGACCTGCCACCTCCAATATGCCCAAAGCTGGAGTCAATCCAAAGTGTGTCACAAGTCTGGCAGCATGCAAGCAACCCCAAAAGGGACACCAGCACCACTCCCAAGTGACCCTAGGGGAAGATAAACACACACACTAATCCCACTGCAGGGGACGGGGCTGGGAGCATGGGCTGGGGGCAGACAACTGGTCTGACCACAGGCCCCACCCACCAATAAAAGCCTCTCAGGGAACAACACAGGGAAAGCACCCTGCAGTTTGATGCTACAGCATCTCTGGCAAACACCTTGTCTGACTCAATTCAAGCCCAAGGCAGCCCCAGATTGGCCCACTAACAGAAAAAGGGATCAAACCCTGCCTGCAATAGGCAAAGAGAGCAATTTCAGACAAGCGGACTGAAGGGAAAAGCAGCTTCACCACACATAGGAAACAGTCTTTAAGCACCGGGTTCTGGTGAATAGGAGACATTGCACTGAAGGACACTACAGGACTTCTTCTTCATAAGGCCCCTATTTTCAAGAGCAGGAGACATAGCTGCTTTTCCAAACACAGAGGAAAGACACAGAGATTTAAATGGAATTTCCTCTGGCTGCTGTGGGAAATGAAATAGGAATAAATCAAAGCAAGAGAGAAAAACAAAACAGAAATAAATAATATTCCTGATGGAGAATTTAAAGAAATGGCCTTAAAGATACTTACTGGACTTGATAAAGGAGTGGAGAATTTCAGCAAGACCCCTAACAATAGAGATAGAAAACATAAAAAAGAACACTAGATTTAACATAATAGAAAAGAAGAAGCAGAAGAATGGATCAGTGGCCTGGAGGACAGAGTAATGGAAAGCAATTGAGCTGAAAAGGAGAAATAAAAACTACTAATGAAAAGTGAAAATAAACTTAGGGAACTCTTTGGACACAAGTAACATAGTAACATTTATATTATAGGGCTCCTGGGAGGAGAAAAGAGAGAAAAGAGGCAGAAAATTTGAAGAAATAATATCTCAAATCTTCTCAATTCTGAGGAAGGAAACAGATATCTAGATCAGAAGGCACAGATACCCTCCCCCATCAACCCAAGGGATCCACACCAACAAACATAGTAATTAAAATGGCAAAAAATAGTTATAAACAGAGAATTTTAAAAGCATCAAGAAAAAAGAAAACTGTTACATCCAAAGGAAACCCCATAAGGCTACCAGCTAATTTTGAGTCGAAACTTTGCAGACCAGAAGGCAGTGGTATGATATATTCATAGTGCAGAAAGAAAAAAAACCTGCAGCCGAGAATACTTTACCCAGCAAGGCTATAATTCAGAATAGAAAGAGAGGTAAAGAGTTTCCTAGACAAGAAAAATTAAAGGAATTCATGACCACTAAGCCACCCCTACGAGAAATGTTAAAGGTAACTCTTTGAGTAGAAAGGAAAGACCATAAATAGGAGAAAGAAAGGTAAGATGCACAAAAGCAGTAAAAGTAAGTCTAACTATTAAAACCAGTCCAGGGATTCACAAAATAAAAGGATATAAAGTACGACATCATATACCTAAAACCTGGGGCAAGAGGAAGAACAGATTGAAAATTAAGCGACTATCAACCCAATGTAGATTGCTATATGTATAAAATGTTACATACAAACCTAATGGTAGCCACAAATCAAAAATCTGTAATAGATATGCACAAAATGCAGAGAGAAAGAAATTGAAACTTATTATTAAAGACTATCAAACCACAAGGAAAGGGAGCAAAAGAAGAAAGGAACAAAGAAGAACTCAAAAACAACCATAAAACAAGTAACAAAATGCCAATAAGTTCATACCTGTCAATAATTACTTTGAATGTAAATAAACTAAAAGTTCCAATCAAAAAACCAGGGTGGTGCACCTAGGTGGCTCAGTTGGTTGAGCAGTTGACTCTTGATTTCAACTCAGGTCATGATCCCAGGGTTGTGGGATCAAGCCCTGGGTTGGGCTCCATACTGAGCATGAAGCCTGCTTGAGATTATCTCTCTCACCTTCTACCTATCTTCCCCGCTCACACTCTCTCTGTATATAAAAAACAAACAGACAAAAAAACATAAGGTGATGGAATGGATAAAAAACAAGACCCATCTATAAGCTGGGGTAGCAATCTTTATAACGGGGGGTGGGGAAGGCTTTAAAACCAAGGCTGTAATAAGAGACAAAGAACCAGGGTGAACCTGGGTGGCTCAGTTACTTAAACATCCAACTCTTGATTTTAGCTTAGGTCATGATCTCACGGTAGTGAAACTGAGCCCCATGTTGGACAATGTGGAGATCATGGAGTCTGCCTGGGATTCTCTTTCTCTCCCCATCTCTCTGCTCCTCCCCAAATCATTCTCTCTCTCTTTCTATCTCTGTCTCTCTCTCTCTCAAAATAAACAAACTTTAAAAAGAGAAAACAATCCAACATGAAGATATAACAATTGTATATATTTAAACACTTAAATAATAATATAATAATGGTAGGAGACATTAGCACCCCACTTACATCATGGATAGATCATCTAAACAGGAAAACAACAAGGAAACAGTGGCTTTGAATCACCAATTGACCAAATGGATGTAACATATATTCAGAACATTCCATTCTAAAACAGCAGGAAACACGTTCTTTTCAAGTGCAAACGGAACATTCTCCAGAATAAATCACATATTAGGCCACAAACCAAGTCTCAACAAATTCAAAAGAACTGAAGTCATAGCATGAATCTTTTCTGATCACAGCACTATGGAACTACAAATTAACCATAAGAAAAAGTCCAGAAAGAACACAAATACATAGAGATTAAGTAATATGCTACTACACAATGAATGGATCAACCAAGAAATAAAAGATGAAATTAAAAAAAAAAATACATAGAGACAAATGAAAATGAAAACACAATACACAATGGTTCAAAACCTTTGGGATTCAGCAAAATTGGTTCTAAAAGGGAAACTTATAGTTATACAGGTCTACCTCAAGAAGCAAGAAAAATATCAAATAGACAACCTAACATTACACCTAAAGGAACTAGAAAAAGAAGAACAAACAAAATTCAAAGCCAGTAGAAGGAAGGAAATAATAAAGATAAGAACAGAAATAAATGAAATAAAAACTAAAAAACAAAAACAAAAGAACAGATCTATGAAACCAGGATGTTTCTTTGAGAAGATCAACAAAATTGATAAACCTCTAGTCAAACTCATCAAAAGAGAGAGAGATAGAGACAGAGAAAACACTCAAATAAGCAAAATCAGAAATGAAAGAGGAGAAATAAAAAATAACACCACAGAAATATGAAGGATTATAAGAGAAAATTTTAGAAAATGATATGCCAACAATTTGGACAACTTAGAAGAAATAGATAAATTCCTAGAAACATAAAACCTCCCAAAACTGAATCAGGAATACAAAATCTGGTCTGACAAATTACTAGCAATGAAATTGAATCAATAATCAAAAACCTCCACACAAACAAAAGTCCAGGACCAGATGGCCTCACAGGTGAATTTTACCAACCATTTCAAGAAAAGTTAATACCTAGTCTTTTCGAACTATTCCAAAAAAAGGAAGAGGAAAGAAATATCCCAAATTCATTCTATAAGGCCAACATTACCCTGATACCAAAACCAGATAAAGACAACACAAAAAAGACAATTACAGGCTAATATCTCTGTTAAACATAAATGCAAACATCCTCAACAAAATATGAGCCAACTGAATCCAACAATACATTAAAAATCATTCACCATGATCAAGTTGGATTTATTCCTAGGATGCAAGTGTGGTTCAATATTCACAAATCAGTTAACATGATACATCACATCAACAAGAGAAAAGATAAAAACCATATGATCATTTCAACAGATGAAAAAAAAAGCATTTGGCAAAGTACAACATCCATACATGATAAAAACCCTCAACAAAGTAGGTTTACAGGGAACATATTTCAACACAATAAAAGCCATATATGAAAAACCCACAGCTAACATCATACTCAATGATAAAAAGCTGAGAGGTTTCCTCCTAAAATCAGGAACAGGACAAGGATGTTCACTCTCACCACTTTTATTCAACATAGTACTGGATGTTTTCATCCACAGCAATCAGACAAGAAAAAGAAATAAAGACATCCAAATCAGTAGGAAAGAAGTAAAGCTGTCACCAGTTGCAGATAACATGATACTACACATGCCAAAAAACTATATATACTAAAATACTATATATACTAAAATACTTTATATACTAAAAAAAAACTATTAGAAAGATAAATCAATTCAGTACGTTTCAGTATATAAAATCAATATACAGAAATTTGTTGCATTTTTATACACTAATAATTAAGCAGCAGAAAGAAATTAAGAAAACAACCGCACTTACAACTGTGCCAAAAATAATAAGATAGCTAAGAATAAACTTAACCAAGGAAGTAAAAGATCTGCACTCTGAAAACTAAAAAGCATTGATGAAAGAGACTGAGGAGGACACAAAGAGATGGAAAGACATTCCATGCTCATGGATGGGAAGAACAAATATTACTAAAATACCCATACTACCCAAAGTAATGTACATATTTAATGCAATCCCTTTCCAAATACCAACAGCATTTTTCACAGAAATAAAACAATCTTAAAATTGTATTGAATCACAGAGGTCCCCAAATAGCCAAAGCAATATTGAGAAAAACAAAACAAGACAAAACTGGAGGAATCACAATCCCTAGATATACTACAAAGCTGCAGTAATCAAAACAGCATGGTACTGGCACAAAAAAAATAGTCACATACATCAATAGAACAGAATAGAGAGCCCATAAATAAACCCACAATTATATGATCAACTAACCTTTGAAAAAGGAGGCAAAAATATGATGTGGGAAAAAGACAATCTGTTGAGCAAATGGTGTTGGGAAAACTGGAGGGTTACATGCAAAAGAAAGAAGCTGGATCACTTTCTTATGCCATACACAAATATAAACTCAAATGGATTAAAGACCTAAATGCATTCCTGAAACTATAAAAATCCTAGAAAAGAGTATAGGCAGTGATTCCTCTGACATCAGCTATAGCAATATTTTTCTAGATATGTCTCCTGAAGCAAGGAAAATCAAAATAAAAGTAAACAATTGGGACTACAGCAAATAAACAAAAAGCTTATGCACAGCAAAGAAAACAACCAACAAAACCAGAATACAGCCTACTGAATGGGAGAAGATATTTGCAAATGACATATGTGATAAAGGGTTAGTGTCTAAAACATATAAAGAATTTATAAAACTTGACACCAAAGAACCCCAAATAATCCAAATTAAAAATGAGCAGAAGAAATAAACAGCTATTTTTCCTAAGAAGACATCCAGTTGGGCAAAAGACACATGAAAAGATTCTCAGCATCACTCATCATCAGGGAAATGCAAATCAAAAGTACAATGAGATGTCACCTCACACCTGTCAGAATAGCTAAAATAAAAAACACAAGAAACAAGTGTTGGTGAGGATGTCAAGATAAAGGAATCTTTGCTCACTATTGATGGAAGTGCAAACTGGTACAGCTACTATAAAAAATAGCATACAGAGTTCTCAAAAAATTAAAAGTGGAGCTATCATATGATCCAATAATTCTATTCCTGGGTATTTACCCAAAAAATACAAAAATACTAAGTTGAAAGGATATACACATCCATATGTTTATAGCAGCATTATGTACAATAGCCAAATTATGGAAGCAGAGCCCCAGTGGCCAAGGATAGACGAATGAATAAAGAGGATGTGATATATATAAAACCTAATATCACTCATGCAAAAAAAAGGAGGTCTTGCCATTTGCAACAATCTATGGATTGTTTAGATCCAAACAATGGATCTAAAGGGTATAATGTTAAGTGAAATAAGTCAGTCAAGACAAATATCATATGATTTTACTTATTTATAAAATTTAAAAACAAAACAAATTAACAATAGACAAACCAAAAAATACACTCTAATTGTAGCTAACAAACTGATGGTTACCAGAGGGTAGGTGGGTGGAGGGATGGGTGAAATAGGTGAAGGGGATTTTAGAGAACACTATCTCCATTTTTGCCTTTTAGAGAATGTCATATAGTTGGAATCACAGTATGCAGCCTTTTCAGATTAGCTCCTCTCACTTACTAATATGCATTTAAGATTCCTCCCTGTCTCTTCATGGCTTGATAGTTCATTTCTTTCTAATGCTGACTAATATTCCATTGTTTGGAATACCACAATCTATCCACTCACCTTTGAAGGACATCTTGATTTCTTCCAAATTTTAGAAATTATAAATAAAACCACTATAAATATTCATGTACATGGTTATATGTGAATGCGAATATTTTACTCATTTGATTTAAGATCAAAGAGCACCACTACTTGATTGTAAGGTCAGAGTATATTTAGCTTTGAAAGAAATTTCCAAATTCTAAGTGGCTGTACCATTTTGCATTTCTACCAGTGATGAGTGGGATTTCCTGATGTTCATCTCCATCAGCCTGATCTTAACAAGAAAGCCTCCAGTTTCTCACCATTACATAAGATGTTAGCTGCAGCACTTTTGTAGATACTATTTATCAAATTTGGGATTAGATTTTCAAGTGGCAAATCAGACTTTCATGCCTGGAATGAATCCCACGGGGTTGCGAGGTATAATATTAATACATGTTTGGATCTTATTTACTAGTAAGTTGTTGAAGATCTTTGTGTCTATGTTCATGAGAGATATTGATCTGTAGTTTTCCTTTCTTGTAATGTGTTTATCTGGTTTAAGTATTATTGTAATGCTGGACTCATAGAATGAGTTATGAAGTATTTCTTTTTTTACTAATTTCTAATTTCTGGAAAATATTGTAGATAATTGGTATCACTTCTTCCTTAAGTGTTTGGTAGAATTCACCAGTGCACCCATTCAGTGCTTTTTGGAAGGTTATAAATTATTGATTCAATATTTTTAATAGGTATGGCCTAGTCAGATTAATTTCTGGTATGAGTTTTGGTAGATCGTGTCTTTCAAAGAATTGGTGCATTTCATCTGGATTATCAACTGTGTGGGCACAGAGTTGTTAATATCCCTTAATTATCATTTTTTTATTGTCAAGGCTTTATTTTTTGAGAGTAGTTTTAAGTTCACAGCAAAATTGGGAGGAAGGTACAGAGACCTCCCATATGCCTCTAACCCAACACATGCATCGCTTCACTTATTATCAACATACTCCACCAGAGTGGTACATTTGTTATAATCAATGAGCCTACCTTAATACATCATGATCACTCAAAATTCATAGTTTGCCCTAGGATCACACTAGATATTATACATTCTATAGGCTTGGACAAATGTATGATGACGTGTATTCATCATTATATCATACAATATATTCATAGCCCTAAAAATTCTCTCTGCGGTGCCTATTCATCCCTCCCCACAACTATCCAACCCTGGCAATCACTGATCTTTTTAGTGTCTGCATAGTTTAAACTTCTACAGAATGTCATATACTTGAAACTATACAATATGTAGCATTTTCAGATTGGCTTATTTCACCTAGTAATATGCATTTAATTTTCTCCATGCCTTTTCATGGTTGAATAGCTTATTTCTTTTTAGCACTGAACAATATTCCATTGTCTGCATGTTTATTTTCCTATTGAAGGACATCTCGGTTGCTCCCAAGTTCTGGCAATCATGAATAAAACTGCTATAAATGTCCATGTACAGGTTGTTTTTTGACATGTTTTCAACTCCCTTCAAGCAAACACCAAAAATTGTTGGATCATATGACAGGAGTATTTATAGTTTTGTTAGAAACCACCAGACTGCCTTGCAAAGCAGCAATACATTTTGCATTCTCATCAGGAGTGATTAAGAGTTTCTGTTGTGGGGCGCCTGGGTGGCTCAGTCGGTTAAGCGTCCGACTTCGGCTCAGGTCATGATCTCACGGTTCGTGGGTTCGAGCCCCACGTCGGTCTCTGTGCTGACAGCTAGCTCAGAGCCTGGAGCCTGTTTCAGATTCTGTGTCTCCCTCTCTCTCTGAGCCTCCCCTGCTCACACTGTCTCTCTCTCTCTCAGAAATAAATAAAACTTAAAAAAAAAAAAAGAATTTCTGTTGCTCCCTATTCTCACCAGCATTTGGTTGTTGTTAGTGTTATGGATTTTGGCCATTTTGATAGGTGTGTAGTGGCATCTCATTTTTGTTTTTATTTGCATTTCTCTGCTGATATATAATGTGGAGCATCTTCTCACATGCTTACTTGCCATCTTTAAATTTGTTTGGTGAGATGTCTGTTAAGGTCTTTGGCCCATTCTTAAAAATTGGGCTGTTTGAAAAAAATTGGTCTGGAACTTTTTGTTTTTCTTTTTGTTGAATTTTAAGAGTTCTTTATATATTCTGGGTAACAGTCCATAGTAGATGTGTCATTTGCAAATAACTTCCCAGTCTGTGGCTTGTCTTTTCATTCTCTTCATATTGTCTTTTGTAGAACAGAAGGTTTTAATTTTAACAAAGTTCAGGTTATAACCTATAGGAGTTTTATAGTTTTGCATTTTATTTATACTCCATTTTGAATAAGTTTTTAGGAAGGGTGTAAAGTCTGTGTCTAGATTCATTTATTTGCATGTAGATGTCCTATTGTTCAAACATCATTTGTTGAAAAAACTATTTGCTCCATTATATTGCCTCTGCTCCTTTGCAAAAGATCAGTTGATTATACATATGTGTGATTCTTTCTTGGCTTTCTATTGTGTCCAGTTGATCTTTTTCTTTATTAGTATCATAGTCTTTATTACTGTAGATTTATAGTAAGCCTTGAAGTAATGTGGTATTATTCATCTAAATTTTTCTACTTTAATTCTGTGTTGACTTCATTATCCTTTTAACGTCCATGGGATCAGTAATGACATAAAAGACATTAGTATTTATGTCTTTTTTTTTCTTAGCATGGCTAGATGTTTCTCAGATTTGTTTTCAAAGAACTAGAATTGGTTTGGTTGATTTCCTCTGTTGATTTTGTTTTCAGTTTTATTGATTTATGCTCTAATTGGTACTATTTTCCTTATGCTTGTTTTGGATTTACTTTTCTCTTTTTCTGGTTTCCTAAGGCAGGAGCTCAGATTATTGATTTTACAATACATACTATAAATATATATATATATATATATACTATTTAATATATACTATATAATATATACTTTAGGTGCTAGGAGTTGCCTTCTAATTACCATTATTACTGCATCCCGCAGATTCTAAGACATTGTATTTCGTTTTTATTAGTTAAAAATATGTTTAACTTCTCTGGAGGCTTCTTTGACTCATGTGTTGTTTAATCTCTATTTTGAGATTTTTCCAGCAATCTTTCTGTTTTTCTTTCTACTTTAACTCCATTGTAGTCAGAGCAAACATTGTGTGATTTCTATTCTTTTTTTTTAAGTTTATTTATTTTGAGGTGGGAAGAGGCAGAGAGAGAGAGAGAGAATCCCAAGGAGGCCCCATGCTGTCAGTGTGGGGCTTGAGGTAGGGCTTGAACTCACGAACTGTGAGATCATGACCTGAACCAAAATCAAGAATCTGACACCTAACCCACTGAGCTATCCAGGTGCCCTGATTTCTATTCTTTTGAATTAAGATGTGTTTTATGGTCCAGAATCTTGGTGGATCTTCCCTGTGAGTTTAAGAATGGGTGCTCTGCTGTCGCTGGATAAAATATTCTGTAATGCCAATAAGATCCAGTTGACTGATGCTGCTGTTCAATACAACTAACAAGTTATGTCCTTACTAATATTCTTTCTTCTGAATGCCAATTACTTCAAGGGATGTTGTAGACTCCAACCATAACAGTGGATTAATTTATTTCCCCATGCAGTTCTAACACTTTCTGCATTACATAGTTTAATGTTTTGTTGTTAGTGCATATACATTTAAGATTATACATATACATTTAAGGTCAATTCTGGAGAATTGACCCATTTATTACTATTCGGTATTGCCTGTAACCCAGCTTGAGAAACACAGCTTCTTATCTAGCCTCATAAGCCAAATGGGTACTGCCAATGCAGAAACAGCATAAGATACATCTCCTGCTCTCATGGGACTTAAATCCTGTTTCAAGATATTAAAAAAAAAAAATTAACAGAACAAAGCAGCACCTAATGAAGGAGGTCTCAAAGACATTCAAAGAAGAGGAAATCACAGAAGGAAGAAAGCAAAATCTTAATGGGTGAATAAAATTTGGCACACACACTAAAAAGATTTGCATCTTCAACCATGGCGGAGCAATAAGCACAGCAAATTTAGAGATACTGATGAGTTCATTCTAATTTTACTCACATTCATAATTTTAAACCATTATTGTAATGTTGAGAGAAATTGACTTATTTAAAAAAAAACCTGTATGCAACAATAACTCTAAATATTACACCAGCAGTCTTCCCCAAATTACAAAATAATTACCTTCTATCAACTTGTTTCTGAATTGTTTGGTAGAAACAGTGTTCAGCAGAGTGCAAGCCACATAAGCAGGCACGGCCACAGTGTAACTAACATCCAGCACTCTACTATCCCTGAATGTATCCACCACACAGAACAGAACCATTTGGAAAGTTATATTCTGACATCACAGTCCTGATGCCAGCACTAGAGACTTTCCCTCTTGCTAATTTCTCAGCCAAGGCACTTCTTCTGTTCAAGACCAACATGAGTGGATTTCACCATGGCTGCCCTCCATGGCAAAGATAGCTGGTAAAGGTTTATAAGATTATGTCTGGGAACAGTAGTGGGAAAAGAAGAGCTCTTTAGCATAAAACAGTCCATCTGCAGTAATTAAATTTCCCCATTGTTTATAGATCCACAGGGCAAAGTTCTGGGCCATGGAGTTGCAGCAGAAAAGATATTCATCGGGAGAAAGATTCAGAAGTTGTTCTTACGACAAAAGGATTCTTAACTCAATATACACCATATATTGGGGGCTACGGGGATAAAATACAAGACATCAGGACATTATAAATATATCCCCACCAGATATGACTAAAACTACAAATTAACACTAATAAGGAGATGTACACTGAGTATATTTCAGAGGTGTGATGGAGCAGAGTGATCAGCTTAGGAAACAGCCAGAGGTTTCCCATTGTCGTATGGGAGCTTTTGGAACAGAGCACAGCCACAACCTGGATCTCCTCTCTCAAGCTGTTAATCTTTCATGATACAACGTTGCCAGTAAAGAAAATAATACATGTTCCTTGATGTTAAAGAAAGAAAAACGTTTCCTCTATATCATTCATGCTTAAAACTCATAAAGTGGCAACACTGCTCTGAGACCGCACCATTATTTCCTAGAATGTCATTCTTCTTTTTATTAAGTTTTTATTTATTTTTTTATTTTGAGAGACAGAGACAGCACAAGTCGGGGAGGGGCAGACAGAGGGAGAGAGAGAATCCAAGCAGCCTCTGCACTGCCAGTCCTGAGCCGAATGTGGAGCTCGAACTTACAAAACCATGAAGTCATGACCTGAGCTGAAACCAAGAGTCGACTGAGCCACCCGGGCATTCTTCCTTGAATGGCATTCTTAAATAACTCTGCCCACACTGAATTGAGATGGAAGATGGTGAGAGAGAGAGAGACTGCAGGCGTTTTTCTAAAAATGTTTTCTATATCCTTATAAAAAAAAGCTAATAGGTAGGCTATTGCCAACTTACTCTCCTACAATTTGGGGCGGGGGCATGGGCACTTATTAATGCTGGCCTATCTTGGAATCTAGTATAAATGGATGTCTGATTTAACAGCAACAAAAATAAAAAGTATACATTTATTTCAAGATCTATTAAATTCAGTAACTTTAGGTTATCTGCAAAGGGTAGCATGAATTTAAAGGACTCTGTCACTGTTTAAGAACAGATCCCTTCTATTATCTACCTGATCTCTGAAGGGAGTAAAATTTTCCAAAACACTATTAAAAGTCAGCTCTACAAACAAGTAATCTTTATGTTATTTCAATAAAGGACAATGTCAATGCTTAGGGGAACCCACAAAGTGGGAATCAACACAAGGCAAGGGGCAGGGCCTGTGTAGCTGTCCCCGCCCGTCCCCCCAACTTTCCATTCTCAAGTGAGGCAGACTGCAGGCTGACGCCAGGATGCAAGGTAAGAAAGGAGAAAAGGAGGGAAAGGTCAGCTCAGAGCTGAACGGCATGCAGGGGCGCAGGCTGCAACTGCAGACCCTACCGGCGATCCTCGCCCTCCACAACCTGACCTTTTCTACGTGTTCTTTTCTTCACCAACCAGTTTCACAAACTATGGAGATTTCGTATCGAAGAATGGAAAAACAGGGGCGCCTGGGTGGCTTAGTCGGTTAAGCGTCCTACTTTCGCTTGGGTCATGATCTCGCAGTTCGTGGGTTCCAGCCCCGCGTCGGGCTCTGTGCTGACTGCCAGCTCTGAGCCTGGAGCCTATTTCAGAGTCTGTGTCTCCCTCTCTCTCTGACCCTCTCCTGCTCATGCTGTCTCTCTCTCTCTCCTAGAAATAAATAAAAAAAATTAAAAAAAAAAAAGAATGGAAAAACAGTGAAATTATAACTGGCACCATTAGTGCAAATTTAAACAAAATATTTTAAATAAATTTATTTAAGTGAAAGATAGTAAAAAATATGTTAGATTTTTTCCTTTCTTGTTTTTCCAGGGTGGGAGTTAACTCAGCTGAGTGCTAGAAAAACACAATCTCCCTCGAGAGTGTTAAATGTGCCATCACCCCAGAATAAGGAACCAGGCTTAGGAGCAGGTGCATCCGTGAGGGGCTTGGGCTGATTCACCATTTTCATGATTCTCTTTTCACAATCTTGTCAGTATTTCGTGTGTGTAATGTCCTTAATACCAGGTCTGGCTACCACAGTGGTCAGCTGCACTAACTAGTTGAATCCATAGAATATCTAGAGCTAGTTATCAGAGGCTGATATGTAAATTAATGCAAAGTATATGTAAATAGGTCTCTAATTCAAAATGCTGCCTCATGGGAAAGAGGAGTCCACACCCCAACTGCATGCTTCCCACAACTCTGAGCAGCCAATGGCACTTGCACATGGAGACGCAATAATGCTCAGAGCAAACACTGTGCTGTGTGGCTCACGTGGGGCCTCCCATGTGACTGATGGGCTCTGGGCCCAAGTTTCTAGACAGAGAAGAGTGACAAGACCATCGTCCTTGGAATACAAAGACTTAACAAAGGTGGCAGAAGAGTGAGAAAAGGGAGGAGCCTGGCTATTTGCTCAGCAGCCCCAGGCCCTTCCAATCTCTAGTCCCTGTTGGTGCCAGTGAGGACGGGGGAGAGACCTGACTTGTCCTTGATAAGGACCTCCAGGAGGATCTCAAAGTAGCCATTGGAGCCCAGGGAATGGCAGCCACGTGGGCAAGGCTTACCAGGATGTCCTGTGCCAGATGCTAACGGTTGAGGGAAATGAAAAGTGTTCCTCCTGACACCATGTCAGGGCCCCTGCTCTAGACTCTGTGGTCATTCTTCCCAAAGCAAAAGAGATGTCCTTTCAGTCACCAGCACAGAAACGTGGACTTGCACTGGGACAAAGCATGAGTCCTGAGTGCAGTGACTTACACATCAGACAGAATGGGGGGCAGAGTAAGCTCTCCACTGATGATCACATGAAATAAAAATTGCTGCACTAGGGGCGCCTGGGTGGCTTAGTCGGTTAAGCGACCGACTTTCGCTTAGGTCATGATCTCGTGGTTCGTGGGTTCGAGCCCCGCGTCGGGCTCTGTGCTGACTGCCAGCTCAGAGCCTGGAGCCTGTTTCATTCTGTGATTCCCTCTCTCTCTGATTCTCCCCTGCTCACGCTGTCTGTCTCTCTCTCTCTCTCTCTCCTAAAAATAAATAAAACATTTAAAAAAAAATTGCTGCGCTAAACAATCCTGGATGAAGATAGCCTCCATGTCAAAAGATGTGTGTGCATCTTCTAACTTGCATAATGTATTTGCAGACATCCTTATAAAAACATAGTACCTGTAAATGCTCCCACCAGTAGTAAATTGGAAAGCACATCTGCAGGTCCTCTCTGACACTAAGTATTGTGAATTTTTTTTTATCTATGCCACTCTGCTGCTTAAAAAATGTATGCTTTTAAGCACTATCAACAATAGCCAAATGATGGAAGGAGCCCAAATGTCCATCAACTGATGAATGGAAAAAGAAGATGTGGTGTATATATATATACAATGGAATACTCTTGGGGATGGAAGAGAGTGAAATATTGCCCTTTGCAAGTGTGGATGGAACTGGAGGTTATTTCGCTAAGTGAAATGAATCAGTCAAACAAAGGCAAGTATCACATGATTTCACTCATGTGGAATTTGAGAAACTTAACAGATGATCAGAGGGGAAGAGAAGGAAAAATAAACTAAAAAGAGAGAGGGAGGCAAACCATAGACTATTAAATACAGAGAACAAACTGTTTGATGGAGGGGTGGGAGAGGGGGAAATGGGTGATGGGTATTAAGAAGGACACTTGTTGGGATGAGCACTGGGTGTCATATGTAAGTAATGAATCACTTTATTCTACTCCTGAAGCCAAGACTACACTATATGTTAACTAACTTGAGAATTAAAAAATATATATGTATGCTTCTATACTCATTTCTTTGATTATTAATGATGTTTAAAATCTTTTCATATTTTTTTAGATTTGAGTATTTCTTTTTTTTAACTCCTAATTCCTGACATTTTATTAGTAGGTTATTGACTGTGTTTTTTTTAAGTCTGTTTGTTTTGTTTGTTTTGAGAAAAAGAGCTTGAACAGGGGAAGGGTGGAGAGAGAAGGAGAGAGAGAATCCCAAGCAGGCTCCACACTGTCAACACAGAGCCCAATGAGGGGCTCAAACCCGTGAACTGTGAGATCAGAAATCAAGAGCAGAGCACTCAACCAACTGAGCCACCCAGGCACCCTTTGATTGTTTTCTTACTGATTTGTCATGGCATATACTGGCAAATGTCAGTTAAGCATCCCGCTTCACCTCAGGTCAGGATCTCACGGTTGGTGGGTTGAACCCCGCATCAGGGTCTGTGCTGACAGCTCAGAGCCTGGAGCCTGCTTAGGATTCTGTATCTCCCTCTCTCAAAAGTAAATAAAACATTTAAAAATTTTTAATTAAATTTTTTTTAAAAACTTTTTCATCACAACACATTAATCATGGCATCTTCCTAAATAAGTGGACTTGTTTTTCAAGAGTAGCCTAAAAATGTATGCAAAATAGTTCTACCTGATAATTGTTTTCTAAGAAACTGGCTTTAGCTGTAGAAGATAACATGCCCTACAGTAAACCACCAGAAATGCTTGTGGCCCCTGCTTTTCAGCAAGTGAATGGTCCTTTGTGCTCCAGATGCTTGAGAATGCTGGGCACGCTGACATCTGCCCCTAGCAGGGAGGCAGACAAATCAGGTAGAATCAGGCCAGTCCTTGACCACGATGGATGGCAGAGCGGACAGCACTTAGCACATGTGTTATGTACACTTAGCATCAGGGAGGAGAAAATAATGTATCATTCTTGAATTTTTTAACTGTGATATTCAAACTGAAAATAAATCTGTTTCCAGTGCTCTGGTACACATTATGTCAGCAATTCCTCTCCATTTCTACTGGGGGGGGGGGGGGGGAAGGAACACCAGATTTTAAAACATCCACCAGGAGTTTCACCTTACAAGGAGTTGAGACACATCCAAAGGAGCTGATATGCCTTGGATCTAAGGGGTAGGCCAAGCAACATAGAAACATTTTATTTAATCTAAAAAAACCTAACCAGAACTTGAAAGAACCATTTTAAAAGTAAAAGCCCTTTCTGAACACTGCCCAGATTTCTCGGGCTCTGCACCTGCAAGGTACCCGGAGGCACAAGTGACCAGATGTTGGGCCGGGTTTGCTAACAAACGCCTTCCTGCGCACAATGACATGTCTCTCCACATGACAGTCTGAGGAGGCAGGGAAGTGACACAGGAAATATGTGGTCCTTTCTCTGTGGAAAGTCAGTCTGGCTCCCCGTCGACTGCACGCGGCAACCTTAGTGCCCGTCCTCCCAGAAGCAGGACTGCATCTCAGGGGCCGCGAGCCAAGCCCAGAGAGATAAGGAAAGTCCAGATTCCATCATTTGTCACACTGACTTGTTAGAGATACCACTAGATTTCCCCTGGCACTGTCTGCATGCAGTTTATCATACACCTCTGTTTGGGGTCCCTGAGCGTGCCTTCATCATACGCTGGTCAATGGAAATTCGCTCCACCAAAATGGCTCAACTGCTCCTTCACTACTATGTTCTCAACACGTGTGGGTAGCGACACAAGAACCGAGGAAGGGAAGGGACGATGGCTGAGAGGTCGGAGGGCCCACGTGCTCACACCACAGTGGAAGGAGTTCTAACACACACCTTGGTAGAAAGTCGTAGTCCCTTCCCTGCAGTTATCACTAAAAAGAGCAGTGATTGGCAGGTAAGGGAAGAGAAAGTAGAAAACTGCCAACCAGTTTCAATTAGGTAAAATGGATATGCATTATCTTCACTCTTTTGAATAATTTCACAGCCCGCTGCAATAGAAGCTGCCATCACTGCAGAACCAGGGGCAGCTGTGCAAAGTCCTGGGTGAGGGCAGCTTCCTGCCTGCTCTTCCCTAGGGCCCAGCAGTAATGAGCCCTTCTCCTCAGCCTGGTCATTTCGCTCTGGAAATCCTGGCAAGACTCTGGATGACCACTGTTCTCCATCTTACATGCTCATACTTCAACGGAGACTCATGAGGAAAAGTCTAAAGACTTAGAAGTATAACTTGCTACTTGCTACACTTAATTTTGTGTATAAGGGAAGCAGTGGGAGGTCTTTCCAGCATCTCTCAAATCATAATGGAAAAATAACCTTGTCTTCATAACACAAACCCTTGGTATCTGTTATGCAAAGCAGGGTGAGTCCTAGATGCTGTAAAAGACAGGTTGTATGCAATATTATCCTGTCCATCAGAATTATGTCACTTAAAATGACAGTGTTTAAAATTAGTTATAGAACATGAAGAAAAATTTTCTTGTGGGTGGGAGGAATATTACAGATCAGAGGAACAACTAGAATTTTCATACCTTATAATAAATTATATGCCCTACTCTACCCCGATCTGGTACTATCAGTTCCTCCATAATATATGCTTTTTTTTTCATCTTGAAAATGCCTATCTGTTTAAAAAAACTCCAAAAGAACGCTAAATAAAAATTTGGAAACAGTGTTTTTGTTTTCCAAAGCTAATAAAAGTAATAACACATCACTGACTTTCTAAGTTCTCAAACGAAACAATCATGGTTTGTGGGGATGGTAGAAGATGGGCGCTATCCCTGTGAATGATGGAACTAATCCAGAACAACTCAAATACTGATTAATAACAAAGGAATTTAATCAAATGCCCAGGAATACTTACTTGGAAGTCAAACTCCCATCATCATCCCTGGAAACATTTCTGGAACTTTCCCTCTGGACACAAGGTTTTATCTTCCAATAGAGATAAACCCAGAGCAAAGCAAGACCCACAGCCGACTAAGGAAGGTGAGCCCTGAAGGGGCAGCACCGAGAGGGAGTCGGTGCCTGGATCTCACACCTCCAGGGATGTGTGACATTACTGGATGACAGCTTCCATCAGAACAATTCTTGCCCCACTCAGCAGAGGTCCTCAGTGACATTTAGCTTACTTCCCCCCTCGCCATCAAAACCAAACCAAACCAAAACAACTAAAGCATATAAAGTATCTAATAAATTCAACAATGGGAAAACAAATCTACTAGCTTCCCAGCAACAGCAGTGCTCTTTAATGAGGACATACTCCATGCTTCATAGCCTCCTCACCAGGAATAATCATTGCTCGATGTGCTAGATAATCTGGTTTCCTATGCCTCCCAAAACATCTATTGGTTTTATAAAGCAGGGATTATATCCCACTTTTTAAAGCACCCAGTGTTATGATAATCATTTCACAATTCTTTAATTATAAATCTCAATGAGTATATAACATTAAATTCAAAAAACTAGTTATAATTTACTTCACCATTGTCTTATAAGACATTTAGGTAGCTTCCCATGTAAATTTATATGTATTTATGTGATTATTTGATGAATGTTTGTCTGCCTCAACAGACTGTAAATCCTTATATTTATTTTTTGGTCATGTATTCTCATTCCATACCAGTACCTGAAAATGTGATGGGTAAGACTACAGCATTTGGTGAACGTGGGCTTAAATTCTTAGCTCAGATAAGCCTCATCCACAAAATAGTCCAGGTCCCACACAGAGGAACATGTATCTGTTGCACTGCTCCCTCCCGCAGCTGTTTGTCTCCAGAACCTGACCATGTCTGGCACCATGTCCTGTCTTTGGGCTCCATGGAGCTCAGGATCTTTGGGTTCATTGTAAAGTGCAGGGAGCTTAGCCTGACCTAACATTCTTTATCATCTCCACTCCACCACATGATGTTTGATAGGCTCCACTCAGTTTTCAGCTACATGCTGAGTCCTTCCTGCTGAACTAAAACACAAGTGTCTATCTACGAAGGTGAGGAAACTCCCAATGGCCCCGTTAGCCCTGGTTGTTACCAGAGGGGGAGCCTGGTGTCACACCTTCAGGCAAATTCTGCTAGTCCTGACCAAGCTGCCCAGTGTGAAGAGAATTTTTTTTCAGGGTACACCATGGAGGCAGTTGCTTCTTCCTGGAGCTCTACCATTGGTGCTGCAGGTAGAGGGGGAGGCCACAGGGCCACCCTGGGAGATTGTGCAGCAGGTGGTGAGCTCTAGGCCAGGTAGGGGACTGGCAGGTGCTTGGGCTGTTCTATTGGCCTTTCACACTGACTCCTGGTCCTCATGGAGCTTACCTTTTATGTTAAAGAACCACATAAAAGTGGGAACGGCGGGTTCCTGCAACTCCAGTACATTGAGACGACAGAAACCCTAGGCTCCGTCTCATAGGATAGGGAGGGACCCAGCTGTTGGTGGGTCCACTGAAGTACGGGCTTCATGGTAATGGTGTAGTTCTCAGGCTGGGATGCCTTGTAGCTCAGGAGCTGATAGGTAGCCTTCACTTCCTCATACTTCTGGCCCATCAGTGAGTCCTGGATTTCTGCCTCTTTGTAGTTCATGACATCAACTCAGTGCTGGGCATCCCTCCTGATTTCCTTTAAAATTCCACTGTCTTTTTCACACTCCACAGATAATGTAAAAGACAATGTGGCATATTTATCTCAATATCCATTGCTGAAGCACTCGGACGTTCTGTGCATTAAAAAGCAGGGGCCCAGTGACCATCAGATCAATGATGGTGGTCACCTCTCCACACACCCACTATGAGGCCATCCAAAGATCTCTGGGGAGGCATAAGAGAAATTGCCACAGAAAGTATCCCGCTTGATACTACAGGTGAACTTGTTGCTGAAGCCAAAGTCCAAAAGCATGACATTAAAGTCAGCACCCAAGTACAGGTTCTTTGGTTTTAGATCCCTGTGAACATGCCCATCTGTTGGCAGCACTGCACAGGGACACCATCTGGAGGAAGTGGCTACAAGCCTCTTTCTCTTTCATGAGGCTGTGTTGAGGTGGGCAACCAACCATTTCTCCTTCACTAGCATATTCCATGGCCGGGTGGAGTTTCCTGGGTCTCAATCACCTCACGTACCTTCAGGATATTGGGATGATTCAAAGCCATTATGCTCTGGACTTCAAGGCAAAGTCTTTGGAAGGTGGAGGAGCTCTGCTGATCTTATTAATGAACTTCATGGACACAAGAAAGAAGTGGAAAAACAAGATGGGAAAAATAAAGAAAAAAATGAGAAAAACAAAAATCAAAGAATAAAAAAAAACCCTGAAAAACCCAACAATAAAGAAAAATTAGAATTTATAAGAAACAGAAAGTAAATAAGAAATAAAAGGAAAAAGCAAAAATATTAAAGAATAAGACAAAATGAGGAAAAGGAAAAAAAAAGAGTAGAGAAAAATAAAATGGGCAAAAAGTCAGAGATAGTGCTAACTGTGGTCCAGATCTTTCTGGTCACCAAAATGAGCTTCGTAGGTAAAAAGGACAAAAAAGCCTAAGCCCTCCAAGGACTGCTACAGGTGCTTGGAATTCCCTAACAATTGTTTCTTATGAGGTCATAGCCAGAAATGGACCAATCACAGCTAGGGGTAATCCACAGTGGTTTTCTCACACAAAAACCCTGTACTCTTTAAAAAATGGGGGGGGGGGGGTGGAGAAGAGACCCCAGTGTTTTTTTTGTTTTTGTGAGTTATAGCAATCAATATTTACCTTATTAGAAATTAAAACCTATAGGATGCTTTTCATTTCCAGTTTTCATTACCTTTCTTGTTTTCTAAAAAGCTCATTATGTCTGTACTTTAATTCAATTCCTCTTCTTTAAAAACCTCTGAAAAATTGGTCTCAAAAATGGTATCACAATTTAACTGGCATTACAATGCTATAAGAAAATGTTCTGTAGCATAACATACAACAGGTACATTATTAGCATTAATATACAGCTACATTAATACCGCACAGTATAAGGTCAGTACATTAATATAGAGCCGAGAGAGAAATCCCTTTCATCATATATTCATTTCTGATCACAGTTTTGTTGGGAGTCTTTGGAGGAGAATCTTCCCTTCCATGAGCCAGAGAACTTGCTATGGCCATTTTGATATTCTTAAATGTAGAGCTGGAAGCTGTGGATTTAAAAAAGCAAGTCTATCTCTCTTTCTATCTCTCTCTTTTTTTTAATGTTTATTTTTTTTTAATTTTTTTATGTTTTATTTATTTCTAGGAGAGAGAGAGAGAGACAGCATGAGCAGTGTAGGGTCAGAGAGAGAGGGAGTCACAGACTGAAACAGGCCCCAGGCTCCGAGTTGGCAGTCAGCACAGAGCCTGATGCGGGGCTCGAACCCATGAACCGCGAGATAATGACCTAAGCGAAAGTCGGATGCTTAACCGGCTAAGCCACCCAGGCGCCCCAATGTTTATTTATTTTTGAGAGAGAAAGAAGACAGAGTGTGATCAGGAGAGGGGCAGAGAGAGAAGTAAACACAGAATCCAAAGCACACTCCAAGCTGTCAGCATAGAGCCCGACCAGGGCTCAGACTCACAAACTGCAAGGTCATGACCTGAGCCAAAGTCAGATATTTAACCAACTGAAGCCCCTAGGCATCCCTTCCATCTCTTATTTATTTATTTGTTTGTTTGTTTTAAGAGAGATAGAGAAAGAGTAGGGAGGGGCAAACAGAGAGAGGGAGAGAGAGAATCCTAAGCAGGATCCATGTTGTCAGCACAGAGCCTGATGTGGAGCTGAAACTCAGGAACCCTGGAGATCTTGATCTGAGCCAAAAGTTAGCTGTTTAACTGACCAAGCCACCCCATGAAGATGGGGGAACCCCATCTCTTTTTTAAGACAACAATCCTTCATGCTCTGTGTGGTACTGTTCAGTATGGAGGGGGACTAGATGTTGGGCATGACAACAGAGCCTCAGGGGAGGAAACCAAGAACCCCTTCATTTATTTCTTCTCTAAAACTATTCCTTTCTTTATGTAGATCCAAGTTTCTGATGTAACTAATTTTCTTTCTCTCTAAAAGCCTTATTTTCACATTTATTGACAGGTAGATCTACTAGTGACACATTTTTGTTGTTGTCTAGAAAGTCTATTTCTCCTTCACTTTTGAAGGATAATTTTGCTAGATACAAAGTCTAGGTTCATAGGTGTTTACTATATTGCTGTTTTTGGTTTCTTACATAGTTTCTGAATACAAGTCTGAAGTAATTTTTAAACTTGTCCCTCTGCAGTTAAGCTTTTTCCCCCCCTCTGGCTTCTTTAAAGCTTTTCTCTTTCTCTGCCTTTTTCTGCAGTTGAATATAATATGCCTAAGTATCTTGTGTGTGTGTGTGTGTGTGTGTGTGTGTGTGTGTGGTATTTTTCTGCTTACATTTTGTTGAGCTTTCTGGGTCTGTGGTTTGATGTTTATCATTAATTTTGTAAAATTTTCAGTCATTATTACTTCAAATATTTGTTACTGTTTTTTTTCTTTTCTTTTTTTGGTATTCCCATTATATATATTATACTTTTAAAAATCATCCCACAGTTCTTGGATATTTTCTTCTGTTTCTTTCATTCCTTTTGTTTTCACTCTGCTTTTCAATTTGGAATGTTTCTATTGACACATCTTCAAACTCGTTGATTCTTTTTTTGGTGTATCCAAGCCACTAATAAGCCTATCAAAGACATTCTTCATTTCTGTTAACAGTAGTTTTGATTCTAGCATTTCCTTTTGATTCTTCCTTAGAATTTCCATCTCTTATTACATTACCCATCTGTTCTTGCATGTTGTCCACTTTTCCTATTACAGCCCTTAGCATATTATTCATAGCTGTTTTAAATTCCTTGTCTGACAGTTCCAAGATTTCTGCCATATCTGAGTCCAGTTCTGATTCTTGATCTGTCTCTTATCATGCTTTGTCACTTTTTGTTGAAAGATGACCATCGTGTATTAGGTAAATAGGCTAAAATAAATATGCTTTTACTGTGAAGTTTAGTTTATCTGGCTAGTGGTTTATCTGTGTTTACTCTCTGCTGCAGCTGTGTTAGAAGCTAAATGTTCCCTATGTTTTTGGTTTGTTTCTCCCCTGTTGTCTATGGGTTTTCCTAGAAACTTCTTCAATAAGATCTGAGGCTTGTAGTTCTTTCAATGTAATCTATTATTGTACAGGAGCTCTGCTGCTGTCGTGAGGAAGTGTGGAGGGAGGGAGAATATTCTTAGACCTAGTCTATTAGACATCAGTTTTTAATGAGCCTGTGCCCTATGCTATGACCTTCAAAAAGAGTTCCTCGGGCAACGACCACATTCTCCTGTCCTTAGGTAAGACAGAAGAGCTATGGGGGTGAGAGCTGGGTATTTCTCATATGTTAGGTTTGTTAGGCTCTGGTAAATCCCAAGGTGGTCAGGCTCTAACAAAATGTATTCCTTGAGGGCAGACTTTTGTTAAGAAGAACAGAATGCTCTGGGTATATTTCAAAATGGTGACTTCTCCCCTTCCCTGTGGAAGACAGTAAGGAGTTTTCTCTGATTTCCACTCTAAACACCTGGTAGGGCTCCTGGGAGTAGCCTTGCAAAAGTATGAAGCCCCTTAAGTAAGATTGGGCCCTCTTAATTTTAATTCTCAAGCTTATTATGCACACTGAGCCTCCAGCAATTGGCCCGTTAAAGTTTAAGCTTCCTTAGTCTAGTACTGGCTCCAGTAGTTAGCCTCTGTTCCTAGCCTTCTGATCCTGGTAAGCTATGATTCTCTGTAATCACCTGTCTCTCCAAATTTAGAGGCAGCAGTTTGCCTTGTGGCCTCATTCATTCTCTAATGAGCCTAAGAAAAGTTGTTGAGAGTGATGTCAGCATTGTGGTGGCATAAGACATACAGAAAACACATAGAATTATAAGAGACAATGCTTATACTTATTATAATTATACTTATACAATGTATATACTTATATATAAGTATAAACTATATATACTATAACTATATCTATATAAACTATAAAAATGCCAAAAATCAGATAACTTAGAATAAATCAGTAAATTAATAAAAACATAAACCTACCAAGACTGAATCAGCAATAAATCGAAAATATGAACAGACCAATAAGATGTAAAGAGATTAAATAAGTAATCCAAAACCTCCCCATACAGAAAAGCTTAGAACTGGATAGCTTTACTGGTGAATTGTACCAAACATTTACGAATTAACCACCAGTCCTTCTCAAACTCCTCCAAGAAACTGAAGAGGATGGAACACTTAAAATCATTTTATGAGGTCAGCATTACCCTGATACCAAAGCCAGATAAGAACACTACAAAAAACTATCGGTCAATATCCCTGATGAATATAGATGCAAATATTCTCAACAAAATATTAGCAAGCCAAATTTAACAACACATTGAAAGAATCATACACTATGATCAAGTGGGATTTATTCCTAGGATGCAAGGATAGTTCAACATATGCAAATCAATAAATATGATGTACTGCATTAATAGATTGAGAGATAAAAATCATATGATTATCTCAATGATGCAGAAAAAGCACTTGACAAAAATACAGCATCTTTTCATGATAAAAACCCTCAACAAATTTGGTATAGAAAGAAATACCTCAACATAGTAAAGGCCATATATGACAAACCCACAGCTAACATACTCAACAGTGAATGATTGAAAGCTTTTCTTCTAAGACTAGGTACAAGAAATAGGCACAGTTGCAGGAAGTCATCAGTAGACTTGTCTACCAGATGACCCATGAGCTCAATCCAGGCAACCAGAGGCTCCTCACCCCCTTCATCCCCTGTCCTTAGAATGTGCATTCCACTTGCCTTATTTGCTCCCAGAAGCTACACCAACTACATAGCTTTGAGATAGTGATGTGGTACTGAGACCATCTGCAGAGTGTATGTGACTGAACCCAATTAGGACTTCTATATAAACTGTTAAGACTTGATGGGCAGATGCAGAGATTGCCTTATATTGGGCCATCCAAAACAAGCATCTTATTTAAGTTCCCTTGCTTATTAAATCTGCCACCTACCAATCTGGGGCAGTCTGCCTCTTTCTTTGGTCTCCCTGTGTCCTCTGTGTTTGAGGGCCTTTTTCAGATTACACCTCGGAAGCTTCTGATGTTTTAAATCAATAATGGGTGAACTAGCATGAGACCAAAGAAATTGACCTTGAGAATGAGGCACCTTCAGGGAAAATCCTGAATTGGCCACCAACCTCTGTGTAAAGAGGAGTGACCCATATGTCAGATGCTTATATACTGCTACATGAGTATGTGGATACCCCCAAAATGCTGGTTGTTTTAATGCACTTGTTTGAGGAATTTTTGCACAGCTGCACTATGACAGAAAAGAGAAACAAATGATAGCTGCAGTGCACTGGCCTCTACTTTGCACAGTTCAGCTGGACACCAATGCCCTACTAGAGACTGAAGCTTGAGTTAAAAGGCTGGATGAAGAGATGAGATTAGATAAGGACATGTGGTTGTCCACTATTCTGCTGGATTAAAGGCTGGCAGATAAGGTGGGAAGGCAGGATAATCATTTGAAGACCTTAGCATGTTCTTTTGCAAAGCTAGGAGAGCACAAGCTGCCTTGGGTTAAGGTCTGAGCACTTGTGACAAAGCCCAACTAAAACGCTAAGAGGTGGAATCCCTAGAAAAGTGATGAGCATAAAGAGGAGGATGTCATGGTGATTGGTGAGGAAATGGATGGACTGTCCCATGCCATCCACCCCCTAATACAAAGGAAATTTTTAAATAGCAGCTATCCAAAGAGCTAGGAGAAAATTTGCATTCTTTCTCTGTCACTTGAGGTTGTAAGTCTTATCATATCTTTGAAATGTAAATACCTCAAAAAGTAACCAAAACACTGCCCACAAAGACTGAAGAAAAAAGTGGGGACTGGGCATGTTCTGTTTTCCACTGAAAGGATCATTTGGCTGCTGTCTTTGTTCCTTCTATTAGTTTACAGGATATTACAGCACACATGGAAACCCTTTAAAATTTTACCCAGCAAGCCTTAAGTGATAGCCAGCAAAACCTGTCCTTACTGAATACTGAAATGTCTCTAGTGAGAAAAGCTGTCCTCTAAGATAGGAGGGCCTTGGACATTATTAATATCCTACAAGAAGGCACCTATGCCATTACCCAAACAGAATGTCATATGTTCATAATTGATGACTCTGTTAATTTCTTTCAGAATAATTTCTTTCAGAAATCATGTGAGGATATAAGCAAACGCTCTGAGTGATCTGACTCCAGCCTAAGGACTCAACAAATCAGTAGCTCAGATCATGAAGCTCCTGGTAGAAGAAGTTGTCATTAATTTGGGGAATCACTGTCTTAGTATGTGTTTTCTCTTGCATGTGCTGGTACTGTTGCTGTGGCATCTGCCTCCAATGCAGCCAGATAGCAACCAAAGGAGCCACCTCTGTACTAATGAAACCCCTTTAGGATAGCTCAGGGAACACTATGAAAGAGGGGGGCATGTGAGATTTTAAGAGCCAGTCACAAGGTTTTGGTTTTCTTCCTCAATATTAGTTTGGCTATTCGGGGTCTTTTGTGGTTCCATACAAATTTTAGGTTAGTTTGTTCTAGTTTTGAGAAGTATGTTGGTGCATTTTTGATTGGGATTGCATTGAATGTGTAGATTGCTTTGTGTAGTAATGACATTTTAACTATATTTATTCTTCCAATCCATGAGCATGGAATGTTTTTCCATTTCTTTGTGTCTTCTTCAATTTCCTTCAGAATGGGAAATGATAGTTGCAAATGACATATCAGATAAAGGGCTAGTATCCAAAATCTATAAGGAACTCACCAAACTCCATACCCAAAAAACAAACAATCCAGTGAAGAAATGGGAAGAAGATATGAACAGACACTTTTCCAAAGAGGACATCCAGATGGCCAACAGACCCATGAAATGATGCTCAGTGTCCCTCATCATCAGGGAAATGTAGATGAAAACGACACTGAGATACCACTTCACACAGGTCAGAGTGGCTAAAATGAACAAATCAGGAGACTATAGATGCTGGTGAGGGTGTGGAGAAGCAGGCACCCTCCTACACTATTGGTGGCAATGTGAACTGGTGCAGCTCCTCTGGAAAACAGTGTGCAGTTTCCTCAAAAAGTTAACAATAGAACTCCCCTAGGACCCAGCAATAGCACTGCTAGGAATTTTCCCAAGGGATACAGGAGTGCTGATGCATAGGAGCACATGGACCCCAATGTTCATAGCAGCACTCTCAACAATAGCCAAAACATGGAAAGAGCCTAAGTGTCCATCAACTGACGAATGGATCAAGAAGATATGGTTTATCTATACAATGGAATACTACATGGCAATGAGAAAGAATGAAATCTGGCCATTTGTAGCAACATGGATGGAACTTGATGGTGTTATTCTGAGCGAAATAAGTCAGACAGAGAAGGACAGCTACCATATGTTTGCACGTACAGGAGGATTAGGAGGAACTTAACAGAGGACTGTGGGGGAGAAGAAGCGGGGGAAAATAGTGGAGGAGAGGGAGGGAGGCAAACCATGAGAGACTCTTGAATGCTGAGAACAAACTGAGGACTGATGGGGGTGGGGGAAGGGGAAGGGTGGTGATGGGCATGGAGGAGGGCTCATGTGGGGATGAGCACTGGGTGTTATATGGAAACCAACTTGACAATAAACTATTTAAAAAATTAAAAATAAAAAATAAATAAGAATTTAAAAATTAAGTAAATAAATAAATTTTAAAAAAGAGTCAGTCACAAGGGGTTGAATGTTGGGGGAGGTCACCAAGAAAACATGACTGCTTGTTCACCCATAAACTGGATCCAAGCAATTGAAGGCTCCCTTGTCCTTGAAATGTGCATTCCACTTGCCTTGCAAACTTCCAGAAGCTGTCCCAAGGACACAGCCTTAGGATAGTGATGTGGTACTGACACTGGTATATGTGACTGAATCCAGTTAAAGCTTCAATATAAACTTTTGAGATTTGATGGGCAGATGTGGAGGTCTACTCACCCTGAGGCTAGCCAACACAAGTCCAGTGTATAAGTTCCCTTGCTGTTAAACCTGCCACCTATCATTCTAGAATGGCCTACCTCTTCCTTTAGTCTCTCCCTGCCATCCGCATATAGGAGCCAGTTTCAGATTATACCTGGGAAGTACCTAAGGAGGTTGAAATGCAATAGATGTCCACTCTGACCATTCTTATTCAACATAGCATTAGAAGTCCTTAGTAGAGCAATCAAGCAAAATAAACAAACGACATCCACAACAGAAGGAAATAAAATTGCCACTATTTGCATATGATATGATGTTATATAGATAAAATCCTAAAGATGCTGATGGAATTAATAAATTCAGTAAAGTTGCAGATATAAAATCAACATACAGAAATCAGTTCCATTTTCCTATTCTAACAACGAAATACTTGAAAAAGAAATAAAGAAAACTATCCTATTCACTCACAATAGCATCAAAAACAATAAAGTACTTAGGAATAAATCTAACCAAGGAAGTGAAAGATCTGTAAAAAGAAAACTACAAGACAGATAAAATAAATTTAAGAAGACACAAGTAAATGAAAAGATACCATACATTTATGGATTGGGAGAATTAGTATTGTTAAAATGTTTATATTACCCAAAGACATCTATAGGTCCACTTCGATCCTTAGCAAACTTCCAATTTTTCTCAAATAGAAAAAAAAAAAACAATTCTAAAATGTTATGGAAATACAAAAGACCCCAACAGACAAAGCAATCCTAAGAAAGAACAAAGCCAAAGACATCATACTTCCTGATTTCAGACGACACTACATAGCTTTAGTAATTAAAACGGCATGGCATCAACGTAAAATAGACAGAGACCAAGGGAACAGAAGACCCAGGAGTAACACCTTGTGTAGATGGTCAACTATTATTTGACCAGAGAGCCAAGAACATTTAATAGGGAAAGAATAATCTCTTCAATGAATGGTTTTGGGAAAATTGAATAACCATATGCAGAAAAATCAAAATGGACCCCTATCTTAAATCACTCACAAAAATTAACTTAAAATGGATTAAAGACTTAAACATAAGACTTGATACCATGAAATTCCTAGAATAAAAAGTAAGAAAGAAGGTCCTTGACGTTGGTTTCGGCAATGATTTTTTTTTTAATATGACACCAAAAGCACAAGGCAGCAAAAGCTAAAATAAACAAGAAGAACTAGATCAAACTATAAAACTTCTGAAAAGCAGAAGAAACAGTCAACAAAATGGAAAAGGCAACTTACAGAATGAAAGGAAATATTTGCAAGCCAAATATCAGATAAGATGTCCAAAATGTTTTGATGTAGTCCCAATAGTTTATTTTTGCTTTTGTTTCCCTTTCCTCAGGAGACATATCTAGAAAATAGTTGCTACAGCCGATTTCAAAGAGGTTACTGCCTGTGTTCTCCTCCAGGATTTTTATGGTTTCAAGTCTCACATTTAGATCTTTATAATCCATTTTTAATTTATTTTTATGTAAAAAAGTGGTCCAGTTTCTTTCTTTTGTATGTTCCTATCCAAATTTCCCAACATTATTTGCTGAAGAGACACTGTTTTCCCCATTGGATATTCTTTCCTACTTTGTCAAAGATTAATTGACCATATAATTGACAAATATGGTTTATTTATTTCTATGGCTTTTCATTCTGTTCCATTGATCTATGTGTCTATTTACACTGATGCCATACTGTTTTGATTATTACAGCTTTGTAATATAACTTGAAGCCCAGAATTGTATGCCTCCAGCTTTGCTTCGCTTTTTCAATATTGCTTTGGCTACTGGGGGTCTTTAGTGGTCCATATAAATTTTAGAGTTATTTGTTTTAGTTCTGTGAACAATGCTGTTGGTATTTTGATAGGGATTGCATTAGATTTGTACATTGCTTTGGGTTGTATAGACATGTTAACAATATTTGTTCTTCCAATCCATGAAAATAGAATGTTTTTCCATTTCTTCATGTCATCTTTAGTTTCTTTTATCAGTGTTTTGTAGTTTTCAGAGTAAAGTTCATTTACCTCTTTGGTTAGGTTTATTCCTAGGTATCTTACTGTTTTGGTGCAATTGTAAATGGGATTGTTTTCTTAATTTCACTTTCTATTACTTCATTACTGATATATAGAAATGCAACAGATTACTGTACATTGATTTTATGTTCTATGACTTTACTGAGTTGATTTACCAGTTCTAGTAGTATTTTTGGTGGAGTCTGCATGTCACCTGCAAATAGTGAAAGTTTTATTTCTTCTTTATTAATTAGCATGCCTTTTATTTCTTTTTGTTGTCTGATTGCTGTGGTTAGGACTTCCAGTACTATATTGAATAAAAGTGATGAGAGTTGACATGCTTATCTTATTCCCAGCCTTAGGGGAAAAGCTCCCAGTTTTTCCCCAATGAAGATGATGTTAGCTGTGGGTTTTTTATATATGACCTTCATTATGTTGAGGTATGTTCCTTCTAAACCTACTTTGTTGAGGATTTTTATCATGAATGGATGTTTGTACTTGTCAAGTGTTTCTCTGCATCTATTGAAACAATCAAATGGTTCCTATCCTTTACTTTGATAGGATGTGATGTGATGTGATGTACCACACTGATTGATTTGCAAATATTAAACCACTCTGCTATATCAAAATAAAATCTTCTACAAAGTGAAGGAAACAATCAACAAAACCAAAAAAGGCAACATATGGAATGGGAGAAGATACTTGCAAATGATATATCCAATAAAGGATTAGTATCCAAAATATGTAAAGAACATATAAAACTCAACATGCAAAACATAGGTAATCTAATTTAAAAATGGGCAGAAGACCATGAACAGACATTTGTCTCAAAAAAGACATATAGATGGCCAACAGACACATGAATAGACGTTCATCATCACTTGTCATGAGGGAAATGCAAATCAAAACTGCAATAAGAGGTGCCTGGGTGGCTCAGTCGGTTATTACTTCAGCTCAGGTCATGATCTTATGGTTCGTGTGTTTGAGCCCTGCGTTGAGCTCTGTGCTGGAAGCTCAGAGCCCAGAGCCTGCTTAAGATTCTGTATCTCCCACTCTCTCTCCCCCTCCTCTGCTTATTCTCTCTCTCTCTAAAACAAATTTTAAAAAACTACAATGAGATATCACCTCACACTTGTCAGAATGGCTAAAATCAACAACACAAGAAACAACAGGTGTTGGCAAGGATGTGGAGAAAAAGGAACGCTCATACTGTGTTGGTAGGAATGCAACCTAATGCAGCCACTATGGAACACATTATGGCGGTTTCTCAAAAAGTTAAAAATAAAACTTCCCTATGATCCAGCAATTGCACTTCTGGGTATTGACCCAAAGAATACAAAACACTAATTCAAAAGGATACATGCAACTTTATGTTTAGAGCATTGATACTTACAATAGCCAAGATATGGAAGCAGCCCAAGTGTGCATCCATAGATGATTGAATAAAGAAGAGGTGGTATATATACACAATGGAATATTATTCTGCCATAAAAAAGAATGAAATCTTGCCATCTGCAATGTCATGGATGGAACTAGAGAATACAATGCAAGAGAAATAAGCCAGTCAGAAAAAGACAAATACCATATGATTTCACACGTATACGGAATTTAAGAAACAACACAAAAGAGCAAAGGGTAAAAAAGTGAGCACAAGACAAACCAAGAAACACACTCTTAATTATATAGAACAAACTGATGGTTAATAGAGGGGTAAGTGTGGAGACATAGGTTAAATAGGTGATGGAGATTAAGGAGTGCACTTGTTATGATGAGCACCAGGTGACTTATGGAATTGTTGAATCAGTATATTGTACACCTGAAACTAATATAGCACTGTATGTTAACTAAGTGGAATTAAAATAAAAACCTTAGAAAATAAAAACATATCCAAAATATATAAAGAATTCATACAACTCAATAACAATTAAACACAAATCCAGTTTTAAAAATGGGCAGAAGAGCTGAATTTTTCCAAAGAAGACATCCAAATTGTCTATGAATCTTGAAAAATGCTCAATATCACTTTTCATGAAGGAAATGCAAATCAAAAGCACAATGATGTGTCACCTCGATCAACAGAATGATAAGAGATAACAAGTATTGGTGTTACCACAAAAAAAGAAATGATAACTATATGGTGTGATAGATGTGTCAGCTAATGCTATAGTGGCAATAGTATTGCAATAAATAAATGTATAAAAAATACATTGTAGGGGTACCTGACTGGCTCAGTTAGTTAAACGTCCGACTTCGGCTCAGTCATGATCTCACAGTTCGTGGGTTCCAGCCCCGCATCGGGCTCTGTGCTGACTGCCAACTCAGAGCCTGGAGCCTATTTCAGATTCTGTATCTCCCTCTCTTGACCTTCCCCTGCTCGTGCTCTCTCTCTCAGAAATAAATAAAACATTAAATAATAAAAAAATAAAGAATACGTTGTATACCTTAAACCTACACAATGTTATATGTCAATTATATCTCAAAAAGAAGTTGTTTACTTTGTTTAGCTTTTTTCTTCTTGTGAAGTTGGGAGTGACAACTTCTACGTTAAAAACCAGAAGTCTCATTTGGATTTTTAAAGGTTTTTTTTTTCTATTATAAATAATAATGCTACCCATATTCTTATACATATCTTTTAATGCACATGCATTTCTGTTACCCTAAGAGTGAAATACCTGGGTCCCAGGGTATGCTATATACAATGCTGAATACAATATACTCCTTCTAGCCATAAATGTCCCATTGCTCTACATCCTCACCAACACTTGATATTGTCAGTCTTGAATTTTAGCTATTCTGGAGGGTGTGTGGTGCTATCTCATTGTGATTTTAATTTGCATTTACATGATTATTAATGAAGCTGAACACCATTGAGTATCTTCTTTCATAAATTACCTGCACAGGTCTTCCATCTATTTTTCTATTAGAATGCCTTTTTCTTATTGATATATAGGAATTCTTTATATACTCTGGATGTGAATCCTTTGTCAGTTTTCTGTGTAGCATATATTTGTTCCCACTCTGTATTTTACTCTTCACTCTCTTAAGATGCTTTTAATAAACAGAAATGCTTAATTTGAATGTAGCCAACTTACCAATCTCTTCCTTTAGAGCTAGTGCTTTTGTAATCTGTTGGAGAAATCTTTCCTTAACTCAAGATTATAGAAATAAATTGTCTTACAAAAGCATTCTTTTTTAAATTTTTTTAAATTTACATGCAAGTTAACATATAGCGCAATAAGGATTTCAGGGGTAGAATCCAATGATTCATCCCCTACATTTAACACCCAGTGCTCATCCTAACAAGTGTCCCTTGCCCATTTAGCCCATCCCCCACCCAAACCCCTCCAGCAACCCTCAGTTTGCTCTCCATATTTGAGTCCATATTTTGTCCCCCTCCTTGTTTTTATATTATTTTTACTTCCCTTCCCTTCTGTTCGTTCGTTCGTTTTGTATCTTAAATTCGACATATGAGTGAAGTCATGATATTTGTCTTTCTCTGGCTGGCTAATTTCACTTAGTATAATATCCTCTAGTTCCATCCATGCTGTTGCAAATAGCAGAATTTCATTATTTTTGATTCCTGCGTAATACTCCATTGTATATATATACCACATCTTCTTTATCCATTCATCCATCAATGGACATTTGGGCTCTTTCCATACTTTGGCTATTGTTGATAGAGCTGCTATAAACATTGAGGTTCGTGTGCCCCTTTGAAACAGCACACCTATATCTTTCGGATAAACACCTAGTAGTGCAATTGCTGGATCATAGGGTAGTTCTGATTTTAATTTTCTGAGGAACCTCCATACTGTTTTCTATAGTGGCTGCACCAGTTTGCCACCTACTAGCAATGCAAAAGGGTTCCTCCTTCTTCACATCCTTGTCAGCATCTGTCATTGAGTTGTTAATTTTAGCCATTCTAACAGGCATTAGGTGGCATCTCACTGTGGTTTTGATTTGCATCCCTGATGATGAGTGATGTTGAGCATTTTTCATGTGTCTGTTAGGCATCTGTGTGTCTTCCTTAGAAATGTGTCTATTCATGTCTTTAGCTCATTTCTTCATTAGATTATTTGTTTTCTGGGTATTGAGTTTGTAAGTTCTGTATAGATTTTGGATATATAACCCTTTATTTGATATGTCATTTGCAAATATCTTCTCCCATTCCATTGGTTGCCTTTTAGTTTTGCTGATTGTTTCCTTCACCATGCAGAAGCTTTTTATCTTGATGAGGTCTCAATAGTTCATTTTTGCTTTTGTTTCCCTTGCTTCTAGAGACGTGTTGAGTAAGAAGCTGCTGTAGCCAAAGTCAAAGAGTTTTTGCCTGCTTTTTCCTCCAGGATTTTGATGGTTTCCTGTCTTGCATTTAGATCATTCATCCATTTTGAGTTTATTTTTGTGTATGGTGTAAGAAAATGGCCTAGGTTCATTCTTCTGCATGTTGCTGTCCAGTTTTCCCAGCACCATTTGCTGAAGAGACTGTCTTTATTCCATTGGATACTCTTTCCTGAAAAATGAATTCTTTTCAACACTCATATTTAAGGTAACTTTCATAATTATTTTTATGAATGGTAGAAGATAGGTTTCAAGATTTGGTTTTTAACATATGGCTGTCCAAATGACCTAGCACTATTAAATTTTTTTAATGTATTTTTATCAGTAATCTACAGTACTTCCTTTATCATAGATCACATGTCCACATCTGTGTGGGTGGCTTTTCTCTTGGTCTAATTTCTATTCCTGTTTCAGTAATACTTTCTTAATTCCTATAAATTTGTTCTAAGTCTTATATCTATAGTTTCTTTTGTTTAGTTATTCTTTTTAAAGAATGTCTTGGATTTTCTTGGCCCTTTATATCTTACATAAGTTTTAGAATTAGATTCCAATTTCCACTTTAAAACTTTGATGGAATTCTTTCTTTATTTAGTGTTAATTTTTCAGCAGATTTTATATTTTTCTGTTTCTGACGATGATGATGACGATGATGATGATTTTAATAGGTAATGAAAGCAGGATTACAAACTATCAGAAAGCAGTGTAAAGATTTACATAATCCTTCAATGTTAAATATATACTGCAAAAAAAACACTCTCTGTCAGATAGACTTATAACTGGTTATTAGGACAGATTTGTTAACATAACCATCCAATCAAGATTAGTAGGTCAATATGGCTTTTTGTGGGAGTCTCCAAATCCTATGAGAGACAAATGGAGCTCTTAATCATTTCAACAAAAACAAACTATAGCAAGATCTCAAACTCCCTGGAAGCTAGAGACATATTTTCAATGAGCTCAGATTTCTCAAAAATATTTTTAAATGTTTTATTTTAACTAATAATCTTTAAAAATGGCAATAGCGTATTCTTGATCTTCTAGATGACTTTTATTTTTCTAACCAAGTCATATAATTTATATGCCCAAAATTACAAGAAGGAAAGCCAGAAACTATATGTAAATTTTTGTTTCCATATGTGTAACAGATTCACCAAAAGCCTATAAGCCTCATTTTACATGGTTGACATGAAATAACTACTAGATAAGGGGAAGGATTTAATTGCCCAGTGTTTTATACATGTAAAGTAACTCACCAGACTTTAATAATAATTGACATTTTTTAAATATAAATATAGATTTTCACAATAATAGTGAAATGACTTCAGGAAAATTTATTCCAGTGTTACAAATTTACTAGTGTAACCAATATTTTAATCTCATTCATGATAAATGTGTTATCCTGAGACTACCTCTAACAACCCACCTACCTGAGCAGGCATGAAGCTGCCCAGACACTTCAATCTGCTTGTGAGACAATCCGTGTGTCCAAGGTTGAACTATCCATAAAGCAATTGACTTAAGAGTGACTTCCAGATGAATCTGACTGTTGGTTCATTTCCAGAGGCAAAGGGATCAGATACATTTTTCTCCCCATGAAACTGCCCTGTGGTTCAAATCCCGGGGTGCTTACCTTCCCTATTGGGAATCACAGTATTGTACAAATTGGGAGCAGCTAGAGTAGGACTAATCTACTAATTATGGGGCCTCTCAACTAATTATGTACAGAAATAATCCAAGGGTCAAGGGCAGAGAGAGCCTTTGGTTGAGGAAGCTGAGTATACAAACTGGGTCAAACACAGAAGCACAGTTGGGTGATTTTTAGCTCAAAGGTGTAAATCCATGTTCGATTTTAAATAAAGTGACATGGAAAGTGAGTGGAAAATGTTCAGGCACACGCCAAGGTTTTACTCTGGGGCTCAGTATCCTTTGTCTTGAGGAATGATGAAGTCATCATCTGCTGGCCCGCATCCGGAGTTTGATGTTCTGGGTAACATTCCCCGCAGGAACGTAGGCCTTTATCATTTCTCAAGGATGAGAGGTACATGCCAAGTGATATTTGACATGCTTCCCAGAAGTCGGCTGCTGAGCTCCACAACCAGTAGCGTGCCCTCCTCAGTGCTGAGAGGAACAACAGGGAAGCATCCCATTCGTGGGCCTAAGCTTTGGGGTTTCTAGTGGAAGTGTTTTAAGGGAATTTCCTTGTGAGCAATGATGAATTTGCTGCAGAAAAAAAGTAAATCAGAGCTAGAAGTAGAACAGGGTCTTCCACACTGGCCTGGGGCTGAGTAACTCAGATGGACACAAGAGGAGCCAATAATGAGTCTTTGTGTTGGAAACTGGTGACTGCTCAGGGCCTCAGGGCCTGAATCTCATCACACATCACTGGTTTTATGGAATTCTATAGCCAATCCAATAATTAACATGTCTACTGTTAATTATTTATTAAAGGTTGTTTTTATTAAGGAGAAATGAGACTGGGGAAGGAGGAAAAGGAAGAAAGCCCAATGGGTGACAAGCCCACTGATGATTAACAATATCATTGTGTCATTATTCTGGCTCACAACTTGCTTCAGGTTGGGGTTAAATTGATGTTTTCAATGTTCAGATTGCTAATTTGGCTGCTTAAATTCTTTCATAACTGCTTTAATTAGACAACTGTGGTGCAGGACTTCGAGACTTACTTTTGACCTTCACTCCACCCTTTGCACTACTCTTCCTTGTTCTAAAAATAAAAATGGAAAAACAGGTTGAGTGAATATATACTATTTAAGTTCCATGAGAGCAGGGAATATCTGTCATGTTCACTGCTGTATTCCCAGGGCTTAGTACGACATCTGGCCCACAGTTGATTCTCAATAAATATCAGTGAACTAAATATTAGTTCCCATACTGTCTTGCTTCAAAATCCTAAAACAATACTAATATCTTCTAAGTAATGGCAACTTCTGGTAAGTTTTGTACCAGTTTCCCTTGCAGTGTTACATATTTATTTTTAAGGCAGCAACTCCTTTGCTTAGATTAAGGGAAACAAATGAAAAGAAGCAATATGCTGTAGGCCCACTTACTCAGTGTTCCAGTCACATCAGACATCCTTCATTTTTAGCCAGAAGTAATTCTGATAAAAGATCCACTGGCAATGTATTTAGACAATCCACAAACAAGATGTGCCTGATCAATACAATGAAAAGGTAACTTCCAAAATAAAAGAGAATATTTGAAAATTACATATCTAATAAGAGGTTAATATCTAAAATTTATGAAGAACATATACAATGCAATAACAATATAACCATCCAATTAAGAATGAGCAAAGGAAATGAATAGACTTTAAAAAAAGAAATCATATTCAAATGGCCAACAGGTAAAAGATGCTCAACATCACTCATCATCAGGAAATGCAAATCAAAATTATGAGATATCATGTCACACTTGTTAGAATGGCTATTACCAAAAAGGAAAGAGACAACAAATGCTGGCGAGAATGTGGAGAAAAGGGAACACATGTGCACTGTTGGTGGGAATGTAAGTTGGTGCAGTCACGATGGAAAATAGTATGGAGGTTCCTCATACAATTAAAAATAGAACTAGCATATGATCCAGCAGTTCCACTTCAGGGTATCTATGCAAAGGAAATGAAATCACTGTTTCAAAAAGATATATGCACTTCCATGTTCATTCCAGCATTATTTACAATAGCAAGACATGAGAGCAAACTAACTGGCCATCAAAGAATGAATGAGGGGACATCTGGGTTGTTAAGTGTCCTACTCTTGATTTTGGCTTAGGTCATGATCTCATGATTGATGGGTTTGAGCCCAATGTTGGGCTCTGTTCTGACAGTGAGGAGTCTGCTTGGGACTCTCTCTGACCTTTCCCAGCTTTCTCTTTCCCTCTTAAAATAAATAAAGTTAAAAAAAAAGAATGGGGGCAACTGGAGCATCTGACTTTGGGTGAGGTCATGATGTCACAGTTTAGGAGTTTGAGCACTGCAACAGGCTCTCTGCTGTTGGCACAAAGCCTGTTTAAGATCCTCTGTTCCACTCTTTCTCTGCCCCTCCCTCTTTTCTCTGCCCCTCCCCTGCTCTCTCTCTCTCTCTCAAAAATAAACATTTTTTTAAAAAGAATGAATGAGAAAAGAAAATGTATATTTATATTATATTATATATTTTTTATTCATTCATTTATACTTATATTATTCATCCATAAAAAAGAAGGAAATCCTGCCATGTACAACAACATGGATGAAACTTGAGGACATTTTTCTAAGTGAAATACAGTAAAACCTTGGTTTGTGAGCATAATTTATTCTGGACACATGCTTGTAATCTGAACCACTTAAATATCAAAGAGAATTTCCCCACAAGAAATAATGAAAACTCAGATGATTTGTTCCACAACCAAAAATATACATATAAAATGATTACATTATTGTAACATAATATAAAATAATAAAAACAATACAAACTATAAAGAAAAACAAATTAACCTGCACTTACCTTTGAAAACATTTGTGGCTAGTGTGAGGGAGAAAAGGAAGAAGAGGGTTACAGTGTAGGACAACTTTCACTATATGGAATCACTGCTATCTATTGGCTCAATGGAATCTTTTTCTGCATGGGGGCCATTGTATACACTCGCATGGAAGTTGACTACAGTACAGTATTAATATATTCTTGTCATATACTGTATTTAGTGTAACTGTCAGTAAGGCAATGGAGGAAAGGGTCTATATCCACAGGCAGCCTGATCTAGAATGAAGCAAAGCATTCCTAAGCTTACTCTTGAATGGAAAAGCAAGGGACTGTCCATAGCTGCTCTGAAGAGACCAAAAATACACTAGTGTCAGTTGTGGGCACCTCCCAATGTTCTGAAAAATCACTGATTGCTAAGAAACACTGTGGCCTGAGACCAAGCATCTGAACATGGGAGACAATCACCCACAATCCCATAGTGAGGGATAGAGAGAGAAACCATTGGCTCAGTTGTGATCATGTGACCTTTTGCATCACATACTACTCATATTGCCTGACATTACTCATTTATCAAGTTAAAATTTATTAGAAATGTTTGTTTGTCTTGCAGAACACTCACAGAGCAAGTTATTTGCACTCCAAGGTTTTACTGTATGTCAGACAAATAAGTCCTATAGAAATCAAATAGTGTATGATCTCACTTATATGTGGAATATAGAAAACCAAACTCCTAGAAAGAGAGAACAGATTGGTGGCTAACAGAATGGGGGAATGTTGAGCAGTGGTAGAAATGGGTGAAACTGGTCAAAAGGTACAAACTTCCAGTTATCACATAAATGATTTCTGGAGATAAAATGCACAGCATGGTGACTATAGTTAACAATACTATACTGTATATCTGAAAGTTGCTAAGAGAAGATCTTAAAAGTTCTCATCACAAGAAAAAAAAATTTCTAACTACACGTGGTGATGGATGTTAACTAAATTCAATGTGGTAATCATTTAGCAATACATACATATATTGACTGTTACATTGTATACCTTAAATTTATATGTTATATGCCAATTATATCTCAATGAAACTGGAGGAAATAAAATGAGAGTTGCCTGTTAATGTTTGCAGGCATAACCCAAACATTTAGGGCAGATCCAAAGAAATTAGCCAAATAGGAAAGTCTTCTCAAAATCAAGGAGATGATGTCCTTCAGATACCTAGATCACAGTGAACTTTGAAAGGATCCTCCATGGGACAATGCACCTAACTTTCTAGGCTTCAAAGTCTGCCTCTGTTGACTCAGCGTGGAGCTCCCAGTGGTGTGACTTGAGGATATCCCACACCCAAAGGCCATCTCTTTGCCTTGGTTCAACAAAGAGGGGTTGGTCCCAAAGGCAACTAATTTATGGAATGGCCTTAGGAGGTAGCATGGGATGAGATTTCTTCCCAGCAGGAAGGAGAGTAACTAGCTGGCACAATTGAATTCTTTGTGGGGATTTGAATTTGGGATGGGGAATAGAGTATGCTATTCCAAAATACACACCTTTTGGGTCCTGGGTGGCTCAGTCAGTTAAGTGCCCAACTTCAGCTCAGGTCATGATCCCATGGCTCATGAGATCAAGCCCCACATCGGGCTCCGTGCTGGCAGCTCAGAGCCTGGAGCTGCTTCAAATTCTGTGTCTCCCTCTCTCTCTGCCCCTCCCCTACTCACACTCTGTGTGTCTGTCTCTCAAAAAATAGACATTAAAAAAAAAAAAACAAAATACACCACTTTGACAAAGGATTGTTTTGAGCTGAGGGCAATTGAGAAACAGCAGATACAAGGCAAACTCTCTACCCTCCCAAAGGCAGGGCATAAATTTCTTTCTCCTTTTCATCTCCCATACCAGGAAGAGGATCCAACTGTCAACTTGAATCTGCATGAATAAACCTTACTGAAATAATCGTTATCTTTTATTAGTGTCCCCCCCCCACACACACACACATTTACCTTCTTACAATTTGCCACCCCTAGAAGCCCAAACTCTTTTCCTTTTCTTGTGACCCCCCCGCCACCACAGATTTCTTGCTCTTTGTTAAAATGGTATGCCGGATCTCAAGCCTCATTGCTTCTATGGGTTTTCATTGATTTTTCTGTGAGACCACATGTACACATAAGAATTAAAATATTAACATCAACTAAAACTTGCATGTCTTCTCTCTGGTTAGCCTGTCTTTTGTCAGTTTCGTTTGCAGGGCCCAGTTACTAAGCCTAAGAAGGTAGAGTAAAAAGTTTTTCTTCCCCTACAAAGATCTGCAGACACCATCAGCACTTGCATTCTAGGCAGAAGCATAAGGCAAGCAAAGAGAATAGCAACAGAAGTAATGAGTCAGGACAAGCCACGACCAAGCATTGTCTGGAGTAGCCCCGTCTTCATAACAGCAGCCTTGGCTCCAGAAGGAGCAAATGACCAATCTCCAAAAGACAACTGGCTGTGGACTCACACAGCTGTTGTCAGATGGCCAGAGCAGAGCTGCCCACAAATGATCTCCCTTCCAGGCCCCCTCAGCCCCATATGTTCTTCTATGTTCTTTCCCCTCCTGTCTCCTTAGCTAACCTGGAAGAGCCTATATATATATATATATATATTTTTTTTTTTTTGAGAGAGAGAGAGCACAAGTGAATGAGGGGTAATGAGAGAGAGAAGTGGGGCTCACCAAGGGTTCATGTTTTACCCAAAGTGGGCCATGAGCTCACCTGATGTGGGACTCAAACTCATGAAATATGAGATCATGAAATGAGGTAAAGTCAGATGCTCAACAACTGAGCCACCCAGGCGCCCTGGAAAAGCCTAATTAACACGTGTATGAATAAGATCTCTCTGGTTCTAAAATTCTGGGATTATACTGAGCATAGTAAAAACTCATTAATGCAGACCACTTGTTCCAAGTTGCTAATTATTCCTTTTGGACTAAGCTAAAGTTTATTTTGCTCAGCAAAATTTTATTATAGATAGCTTAAATTAAAAAGAGAGAAGGCAAAGCAATTGTTTAGAATATTGAAGGAAACAAACTGTTAATTTAATATGTTAATTTCAAACTATTTTATCTACTTATTAAAAATTTATGGCTCAAAAAACCTGTTTGGTAGAATGAATATTGTTAACATTTATGCTTTTTCTTTAACAAATATTTACTGCTCTGTCTATGGGCCAGATACTATGCTAAGTACCAGAACACGTAAATAAATACAGAATCAATCAAATGTGGTGTGTACTGTATATTAGCTTAAAAAATAAAATAGGGGTGCCTGGGTGGCCCAGTCGATTGAGCATCCAACTTCAGCTCAGGTCATGATCTCATCGTTCATGAGTTTGAGCCCCATATCAGGCTCAATGCCTGCATTGAGATTGCTTTTAGAACCTCTGTCTCCCTCTCTCTCCCTGCTCCTCCCCTGCATGCACAATCTCTCTCTCTCTCTCAAAATTAAATAAACATCTTAAATAAATAAATAGATAATAGAAGTGCAACCTAAGAAATATCTTTGAGTGTTGGGCTTTGCCACCCCCCAAAAAAATATTTGTATGTATACACATATACAAATATATATACATACATTTATGTGGTGGGGGGGTGTAGAGGAATAGATGGATGGATGGATGCATGCATGTATGCATGGTTGGATGGATGGATGGATGAAGGAATAAAAAAGAAGGAGGGGTTATGGATGGAAGGAAGAAAGAAAGAAGGAAAAAAGGAAGGAAGGAACGAACGAACGAACGAACGAACGAACAAACGAACGAACTTGCCCTCAGCAGCTTAGAGACTGGTTGGGGAAACACATGTATGAAAGTCTGCATTGCTGAGATAGAGGTATAAGCACAGTATTTTAACAAGCTTAGAAGAGGACTATCTCAGTCACCCTGGGTTGGAGTCCAGAGACACTTCCTGGGGAAACTGGTAAAGAGGTTTAAGGATGAATGTCAGTGATCAGATGGAGAGAAAAAAGAGGGCACTGAAGCAACTACAAATAGTGGAGCCCACACAGCAGGAATCATGAGAAGTAGTCAGTTCTCATTACTCACAGTAGTCATGCTCTGTGAAGTTAGCGTAGATATGGAATTAGAGAATACCAGAACACTACTCCTAGGGAAGCACAAGGTTGGGTTTCTGGGAGCTTCCACTCACAGTTCTGTCAATCAAAACCCCACTTGTCTCACATAGGTCCATTTGCCAACATTCTTGCAAAAGAAGCCTGTTTCATCAGCACTGAAAACCTGTTCTTCCACCTAACACCTCTCCTGTATAATGCTTAGCAGATGTTTTGGAAATTCTTCCAGAGCCTCCTGCAAGTTTAATGTTTTCACAACATATCATCTTTTGAAATATGCAAGTTAGCCTGCATTAGCTTAGAAGGGTTTAACATTTTCCTAGCCATAAATGTCTTTGCTTTTCCTCACAACAATGCCTTCTACGATTTTTTTCATCAGTCATCATCTCATGAATCCACAGATTTAGCCACTCTTCCATATTTTCCATAGCTCTATCATGCACTGTAGATGTTACTTTAGCACTGTCCAGAGTAGCCTCTTGTACAGAATGGTAAATTTTCTCTTCCTTTTTCTGGACATACTGTATTGTTGGTTCATTAACATTTGAACACAGGACTAAAAGTGCTATAGCTCATTCTTAGCACACAAATTTTCTCTATAAGCCACATCACAGCCTTCTTGAACATTGAATTTATCACTTCAATGCTATGTTTGGGGGTCCTTTTAAAATAGTGAAATCACCAACAAAAAGTACAAAAATTTTAAAAACATAGCACTTAATAGACCTTATAAAAGACATTTTTTACACTATGAGCTGAAACAAGAATGCCAGAAGGTTCAACTTCAGCTGGGAATGTGCACATTGAGCAACTCAAATTTATCACAACTATGGGTATGTCTGTAAATGACCACCAACACTGCAGGTGTTTATTTTAAGGTTACAAGAAAATTTGGTGAGTGTGCAATTTCACAAATATGAAATTCACAAATGATGGGGATCAACTGTATTTGCAAGTCATTTATCTGAAAAGAGACTGTATCCAGAATATATAAAGAACTCTAACAAGTCCAATAAAAAGGTAAATAAACCTATTTTTTAAAACTGGGCAAAGATAACGTAGGGATGGCAAATAAGATACTTAAAATCATTAGAGGCATATAAATTAAAACCACAGTCAATTAGAACAACATACTCATAAAATAACTAAATTAATTAGACTGACAGAGCCGAGTATTGACAAGGATGTCAAACTACTCGAACTTGTACATACTGCTGGTGAGAATGTAAAATGATGCATCTATTCTGGAAAATAGTTTATCAGTTTCTTATATGGTTAAAAGTACACTTACCATGTGACTCAGAAATCTCACTCCTAAACGTTTAGTCAAGAGGAAGGAAGACATATGACCACCCAGTGATGTATATGGCAGCTTTATTCAACTAGTCAAAAACTGGAAACATCTCAAATGTTCTTTTTTCCTTTTTTTCTTTTCTTTCCTTTTTTTTTTCTTCTATCTATTCCTCAAGAACTCAAATGCTCTTGAACTGGTGAATGGATTAAAAAAAACTGTATACACACATGCAATACAATACTACTCAGCAACAAAGCAGAGCAAACTATTGATACATGCAGCAATGCTTCATGAAATATGATAAATTTCAAGAGCAATATGCTAAATGACAGCAGGCCATACCCAGAAGACTAAGTACTGCATAATACCATATTATAAAATGTTATAAAAATTACAACTCAAATGACAGAAAGATCACTGGTTGCCAAAACCCAGAGCTTGGAGGAGGGGAATGAGAGAAGAGCATCAGAAGAAAGCATTCTGAGGTGGCAGAAATTTTCTATCTATTACGGTGGTGGCTACCTCACCATATATTTTTATTAAATATGATACATTATACAGCTAAAAATATAAATAATACCCCAATTAAGCTGATTTTAAAACCAAATAAAAATATTATCCTGAATCAAAGAAATCAAAACCAGAACTAAAGCAAACCAAACAGAACAAAATAAAAAACAAAAAAAGTTTAAGCCTCTAAAGTTTATTGATATATAGGAGACAAATGAACAGCCACACAATTTTGGAAGCTGGAGAGCAGATAGGCAAGTGGTGGCTGATAGCAGATCAAAGAAAACTATTTCCCAAGTCAGTTCCCAGGAAAGTGGAGGAATAACTCAATTCACATTCCCCAAAGGTCAGACACTGATAGATTCAGGTACCTCTGGTAGTAGTGGTGGAAATGGGGCTGCAGCAGCAAATCTGATTCAAAGTCTATTTGAGAAGCAGTAAGAACCCAGGTGAAGGATTACCAGGTAATGTAGGATGCCTGGTCAGATTTGAATTCCAGATAAAGATTGGGTGATTTTTAGTATAAATATATCCCAAATATTACATTAGACATAGTTACATGAGCAGTTACCTGCTGTGTATCTGAAATTTAAATTTAACAAGGCATCCCATATCTGTTTGCTAAGTCTGTCAACCCTACTCAGATACCCTCTCCCACTTCTGCAAAAGACTGAAGGGTAATTCTCTGAAAAGAGTAAAACAGAGTGTCACACAAGCACAGTAGAGTGGAGAAACTGTATTAAAAAACAAGAGGACTGACTGAAAGTCTATGTAACTGACACCTATACCATCATTGTCTTCCCAGAGCATTTATAAACAGGCCTATTATCACCAGGTGGGAGCCAGAAGATTCTTCTCTGGGAAAGACGATCAGCTCAAGGCAAAGGATCTAAAAATACTGACTTTGGAAGTTCTCCAGTGAAATTACCCTGTCAGGCTACCCTGCAGTGAAGATCATAGTTGACAAACGTCTCCACATCCCACATACAGAGAACTCTCACCTCAGCATTACAGGCTCCATTCTTAAATATGAACAAGTAGCCAAGAAACACCAAATATCTGAGAAAATCTAATATGAATCTAAAATGAAAGATGCACATGCAAGGAGACAATGCAAGGAGGAGAATGCAAGGAGGAAAAAAATCTAAAAACACTGTCATTTGTATCTTCTTATAAACAAGAAGATATTGAGCACACTCCCCAAAAATAGCATGTTATAAAAATTAAACACAGAACATAAAAGAGCTCCTAGAAACCAAAAATATGATAGAAAAAAATTTAAACTCATTATTAGGGTTACAAGATAAATTTCAACAGATTTCCCAGAAAATAGAGCAAAAAGACAGAGATAGGAATTAGATGATAAAAGAAATGAATAGCCCAATGTAGAGGTCAGTCTTCAATTGTAGAGTTCCAGAAGAGAACACAGAAGAAAAAGAAAAATGAATGGGAGGAAATCTTTAACTGGGTGACCATGTGCTCAACTAAAAATTCTGTTTCTAAGTTTGAAAAGAAGAATTCATGCTGGGAACAACTGACAATCTCTGTTTCAATAATGAAAACATACATGAGGAAGATTCTTCTGCTAAGGTATGTGGGATGGTTTGAAGGAAAAAGGTTTAGCACCCTGTGGACAATGAGCATCTGCTGACTGAGGAGAGAACTGTTAAGCCCATGGATATAATTAGGAGGTATAATAAGAATAAATACATATGTGAAGGGGTGAAGACCTCGACTGGGTGGTGGCCATATAGGTAGCCAAGAGTGGAAAAATCCAAGAAGAAATTTGAAAAGCAAAATGATACAACTTGGTGAATTCAGAAAGTTGGAAGATTCAAAGGTCCTGAACCCTGGCAGAAAGCAGAGAGCCAGCCCTGCTAGAAGTGAGATCTGGAGGGTGCACCTGCCAGAAGCAAAGAAAATGAGTTCTATTTTGGACAGTTCGAGTTAATTGAGGGGAAAACGAGTTCTGGCAATGAATGAGGCTCCATTCAAATAACATACATGTAAAATTGACTAGTAAAGTAGTCTCAGAGGAGCGCTTACAATATCAAACAAAAAGAACATTCTCTATTTTTTAACAGTTAGAACTTAACCTCTGAGCAAATATAATGTATTAAAATAGATCAGGGCCATATCAGACAGATAAAAGAAAGACCATTAACATAAAAAACAAAGCCAGAACTTAGTACCTGTACTCTCGGGTGGGAAAGCTAGACTGCAAATTTGTTCTGAGTGCAGACTGCCAAAAAAATTCAGCTTCAGCCCACTGGAAGATTATAGAGGTATTATGAGCCATTCCAAAGCCATTCCTGGACAACAGATGCTTCTAACCATTTTAAGATACCGTTCAGAGTGATGTGCCAACAAGGAGGGGAGGGAGGATGGCTCCATAATGGGGGTGGTGAGACACTGTAAATCAACCCAGAAAGTGAGATCCATTTCTCTGGGTCATTTCAGATGGTCCTCCACCCCACTCCAAGGGTAGACAGGGTTCAGAATTCCAGATATGGGAGTCTGGGCTTCTACATATCAAAGGAACCTCATAGCAACTGGAGATCTGTTCTTCTTGCCCACTTGTTGATGTTTGGTGTAGATACTATTTTCTTTTGGCCCCATAACTTTACAAGAACAGTCTGGGAGAACACTGCTAGAAAACATTTTGCTATAAATGTCAAACCTTGACGGGTGTTATATTTACACCAGGTTTCAGAATTAAACTTCTAAAAGAGAATAATAGAATTGTGGTCACCTAAGTAACACATTATTGACAATACTGTTAATTCCAAGGAACTGTTGGCTAAGCAGGACTCATAGCCTTCTCTGGAAAACTAAATAAATTGCTTCACAACATCTCCTTTAAAAAAAAAATCACAAAACTAATAAACCCTGAATGCAGGAAAACAGACACATGTGTGAGCAATTGAGAGCTCCCCCTCAACCGCCCCCAGGAACTGCTACAGAAGTGAGCGGTGCACCTTATTGATGACACTTTGAAGACTAACCAACAGGCAGGTTTAATTGTCTACAAGAGTCATAACAGCTGTTCCAAGGAAGTGCAAAACAGTACTAAGCTAGCAGAAAATGGATAATGCTAGTCAGAATGAACAAGGCACAGTTACTGTGGATAACACAAGAAACTAGAACACAAATAGACCTAAATAGATAGCCTTACTCTCCCTTTGGCTTCAGTCACTCCCCATTCTGCAACCTGCCAAGCATTTAAGGAGGTAGAGGGAGGTAAAAGCACCCTGGCAGCCCATGGGGACACGCAGGTAATGAGCTGTCTGCTCTCAGCACCTGTCTGTGAAGAAGTAGAGATCAAAGATAAATGGGTGGAATTACTCGTACAGAGCTGTACATATACAGTGGCAACTTCTGCCATACCTTAAGCAAAATCTCTTTCTAGACTGTGTGGCTTATTTTTTTAAATTTTCTATCCTGATTTTTTAAAATCTGCAATGGTGAGTTAAACGTGAATTAATAGCTGTAAACCCAAAACCATCTGTTGAATGGGAATATTCCACAACAGGTGCTATTAATAACTATCTTAAGAACCCCTATCCTTTTGGAGTTTTGAACTTATATTTGATTTTACTACCTTCTCCCCTGTGTCCGCTCTTTATGTCTAAAAGTAACAGAGAGCAGCACATGCCAAGCTTTCATGTGCGTATAGTCACCTGGAGATGATCTTGTCTGATTCTGATCTATAGGTCTGGTCTGAATTTCTAATGAGCTCTCAGGTGACATGGATGCTACTGCCATCCACACTACAAGTTGAGTACCAAGTCTGTAGAGAATATATTTACTGAAAAAACTTTTATTGTGCTCATAGAGAAGGTACTAAATTCTAACAAATAGGAAGTTATTTTCTAGAAAGGGATTATTTTGCAGGACGCCTGGGTGACTCAGTCCGTTAAGCCTCCAACTCTTGATATCAGCTCAGGTCATGATCTCCAGGTTCGAGGGCTTGAGCCCCATGTTGGTCTCCATGCTGACAGTATGGAATCTGCTTGGGATTCTCTCTCTCCCTTTCTTTCTGCCTCTCTTGGTCTCTCTCAAAATAAATAAATAACTTTTTTAAAAACTTAAAGGGATTATTTTGCAGACAATTAATACATGTATTCAGTGGTGCCACATACAAACGTGCTGGTAATGCCTCAAGCAAGGGTTCTGGTCAAGGGAATAAGCCAGCTCCAAAGTCAGCTGAGCCCTTCTCATCGAACTGGTACTCCAGGGCAAGGTTGTGTCTGCCAGGAAGGGAGCCCTCCAGGGCAGGGTTACATCTTCCCACAGAAGGGACAGCATTCTCTCATTTGCACGAAGGCGTGTGCTTTGCATGGGCCAAGTGTGGCAATTTCAGCAATTTCACTTTAAAGAGAAAAAGTCAGAATCTATCATCTTTGAAAAGAAGCAAAAAGGCCATTTTAGGAATCAACTTATTTTTATTAATTTAAATCTTAAGATTCTTTGAACAATTTTGAACTTCTTTGACCAATAAGCATATTTTGTGATTCTTTTTAAAAAAACTTTTATTACTGAGGTGTAGTTAATATACCATGTTATATTAGTTTCAGGTGCACAACATAGTGATTGAACAATTCTACACATTCCACAATGCTCACACTTAAATATAGTTACAATCTGTCACCATAGAACGTTATTAAATTGCTATTGACTAACATTCCCTATGGTGTACATTTCATCTCTGTGATTTGTTTGTAACTGCAAGTTTGAACTTCTAAATCCTCTTTGACTCTTTTGTTCTTCCCTCCACCACTTCCCCTCTGGCAACCACCAGTTTGTTCTCTATATTTATAAGTCTGTTTCAGGTTTTTGTTTGTTCAGTTGAATAAACATATTTTAATTTACTTATATTTTACCTCTCTAGAGGATGCAAATTTTTCAAAGAATAGTGTTAGTAAACTCAAAAGATTCGCAAACAACAGAAAAGTTGTTTTTTTTAACTACTAGCATATTAGATTCTATTTTTATTCCCCAAAGGTGGATGACTTGCCTAACATAAATGATATCTTAAAACATTTCTGTATTTTACTGTGTTCCTTGACAAGAAATTTAATTCAACACAGGATCAATGTTTTCTCTCACTCTGTATCTATGTATGTGTATATATATTGATGGGTTGAAGGTACATGACCCCAAAATATGGTACCTTAACATATTGAATATTTTAAGCAGGAAGGTCACCCAATCTCACCCCCCTCACCCTTTTCCCTGAAACAGATCATAAAAGGCTCATGTGAGAGGTGACCTTCCTATACCCAGAGGAAAGGAACATTTTTATGTCCAAAGACAATGCCAAGAAGAATCCTAACAAGCAAGGCTTGCTAAGTTTTCCCCAGTATTACAAATACCTCATATTCCTTAACCTACCATACTCCTCCATAAGTGTCCGCTCTTCATGAAACCTAGCATAAAAATACACAGGTTTGTTTCTTTGGGTCTTTATTTACTCCTGAAGATTCCCATGTCACATAAAACTTATAGGAAATAAATTCATATGCTTTTCTCCTGTTAATCTGTCTTTGTCAGCTTAATTCTCAGACCCAGCAAGGACCCCTAATGGGGTCACAGAAAATTCTTGCCACCCCTGCAATGTATCTATCCTCTAATTTCAAAAGGAGTTTAATATCCATTACAATAAAAATATAAGCACACCAGTATCATAAACTATTAACCTTCAAAAAGAAATGAAAACAAAGTAATGAATGAAAAAGAGACAGTCATTTCCATACACTTTATCAAAAACGAGAAATCTGATGTCAAGTTAAGGTTGAGCTCATACTCCAGCTCTTTCCCTCACATCAAACACTAGAAATGACAGAAAAGACTACATGCGTGTGTACATGGATGTTCTTAAGCTTGAGCCAAAGGGCCTCATGTGAAGGCTGGAAGTTCTCAGGGGTTATAGAGAAATCTAGATAAGGAAGAGAAGCCCAGTTTTCAGTAAGCATTTCTGGTAATCTTTAAAGGATCTCTGAAGAAATAAACTTGAAGCTCCAAGACTCCTGAAATCTGTTGTGATTTATTTTTGCATTCTAAGTAACTATCTATTTTCATAAACAATTTTGTATTATTTTCCATGGACAAAGCATTCCAAATTGTAGAAGCTTCAGGACTCACAAGACTTAGATGACCCCATATCAGAGAGATAAGGAATGTCATATCCATTGTGCAAGTATAGGTCATTATGAAAAACAACAGAGTAGAGGTCTTGAATGTGATAATTATAATTGCTGAAATTTAAAAATAACTTATTGGATGGTTTGAAAAGCAAAATGGGCCTAGATGAAGGGTGAATTAGAGGGCAAGGAAGCCCATTAAGGAATTTTTCCAGAATTCATACACTGAAAATTTAAAAGCCAAGAGATGTGGAAGGTATATCGTCTAATAGCTTTTCCAAAAGAACCGAATAGGGTGAGTGGAAGCCAGCAACATGTTAAAGAATGATGGCTGAGAATTGCCCAGGAATAAAGAAGCATAAATCCTCTGATTGAAAGGGCCTACTGAAATAAAATATTTAAATAAAATAAAATTAAAAGGAAAGGACCACTGAATGTGAGAGGGTAAATAAGAAGAAAAACAAATACTCAGGCATATAGTATTGAAATTTAAGAATACCAAGGAGAAAAGTTCCAAAAGTAACTAGTGAAGAAACAGATTACCTTAAAAGCACCAGAATCAAACCAACACTTGACATTTCCTCAGTACCACCGGAGGCAAGATGATAATGGAGCAGTATCTTCAAGAACTGAAGAAAAAACAATAGAATCCAAAACTCTATATTCAGGGAAAACATTGGTCAAATGTAAAGGCAAAATCAAGGTATTTTTAAGCATCTAAGAGCTCAGGAAGCTTACCACCTACATACTTTCTCTAAAAGGTATATTACAGCATGAAGAATAATTAATCCAGGAGACAATAATGATATATAACAATCAGTGGTGAGTTTAAAACTTAGTAAAATGTAGTGTTGTCTAAATAAATACAGTTTTAAAATTAGAATTAATATTCCCAAAGATATCAAAATGGAGAAATGTTCGGGGGAGAATTTCATGGAGAATGGAGTAAAACAAAAGTGTGCTTGGGATCATTCTATTTTGCTAACTCTAGAAGTTAGAAAAATGTAACTTTAAGCATAGGCATGACTGCTTTAAAAATAACTCTTAGGAGGGGCGCCTGGGTGGCCTCACTAAACTCTTGATAGTTTGTCTTTGGAGACCAGAGTAATTGAGACCCATGGTAATCTCGAACAAATGATTAATGTAAGCGTTTTCCTAATAATATAAAAGTCTGGAAATAAAATGACTGAATGTTAACAGTTGTTAATTCTAAATGGTGTGAGTGTGGGTATTTGTCAAAGCGATCCTTTATTTTCTGTTTTCTTTCATTTTCTCCAAAATATTATTTTATTAAAATAGGGAGGCAAGATAGGAGAAAAGGGCAAGCCAGTTACATGCTATGGCAGCTGACTGGGCTCTGACAGCCAAGATGTCATCTCCTTTCATGGGTAGTAGAGGCGAGAAAAACACACAAACAGATGGAGGTGGAAGAAGGTGCTGGAAGACATGATCAGAGTGAGCACATCAGCACTGTGATGTTGCACACATATGTAACGCATCAGAGGCCATTCACAGATGTCATACAAAAGAAATTATCACTCACCACTGCTAACAAATATATTCCCAACTTTTCAAAAGAAATTCAATATTTGAAACTTTCCCTCTAGCTTTTATAAATAGAAATCAATATTAACTGAAGAATAAGGAAGCCTTTCCTACAAGTAAGAGCTTTCTATTGACTCTCATTATCTCATTTCTTGGTCTTGCGATTCCTTGCTGACTCTTTTTCTGGCTCTTGGTGGTTAATTTGCTACGTTTCAAAAGTTATGGCCCTTTTGTGGCTTCCAGAAAGAAAACTAAACTGGTGCTTGAGAACTCAGTTCTGGTCTGGGAGCTGAAACACTGTATAAAATCTTTTTGAGCAGAAGTTCTGGAGTGTCTACCCCATTCATAAAGCCTTAAGAATTGTTATTAAATTTAGTTTTTGTTTGTTGTTCTATCTTAGTGTTGATTATAAAATGTAAAATATTTCATATTCCTATATGAGTTTTTCATTTGGACATATCATCTCCACAGTTGTTCTGTACATTTTCTTTCTTTGACTTTTTGAGGAGTTGAAGAATGATAAAAATTGAGTAAAAATCATTGGGGAAAATATGGTCTTTGCATTGGAAAGGACCCATCTAACAGCATCCCTCCATGACTTCTAGGTCAGAAAGTTCAGAGGGCTAAGTAAAAATATTTCCTTATATTAAGAATACAATTTAGCAACCTGGATGAAAAAAATGTATTGAATAGTGTTCTAATGTTCCAAAATTAGTATATATTCTATCAACAATTTTCCCTAAGTCAGATAGAAATAAGGCTAATAGAATCCAATGCTCACTGCAATGTCTGGCACATAATAGTTAGATAATAACCATTTTTTAATAAACAAACAAATGAATGAATAAATGAATATGGGATAAAATACAAATGGGAAGAGAGATTGCTGATGTACACAGCAATAATAATGACTTTACTTGACCCCCCCCCATATAACCATAATCACTTTTTTTTCCTTAAATAGTTTATTGTCAAGTTGGTTCCCATATAACACCCAGTGCTCATCCCAACAAGTGCCCTTCTCCATGCCCATCACCCCCCTTCCCCTCTCCCCCACCCCCATCAGTCCTCAGTTTGTTCTCAGCATTCAAGAGTCTCTCAACTATAATCACTTTTAAGAACATGTCTATACTGGGGAAATAATAATCAATAACTGTCCATCATTTCTAAGATCAGCAAAAAAATAAATAAATAAAATAACTCAAAGTTTTAAAATAGGAATTGTAAAACACTAGTCTCAGAAGCTCAAGTTATGGGTTGATTCGTGTCTCTCAAAAAAGATCCACTGAAACTCTAACACTCAGGACCCAGAATGTGACCTTATTTGAAAATAGAGTCTCTACAGAGACAATGAAGTAAAACTGAGGTCATTTGGGTGGGCCCTAATCCAAACTGACTAGTGTCCTTATAAAAAGGGGGAAATTTGGCTACAGATGTAGACATGCACAGAAGGAAGAGTATGTAGAAAAATTCATGAAAAATACCATATGCCAATGGGAGTTACGCTACCACAAGCCTAAGAACATGTAGGACTACCAAAAATTGGAAGAGTCAAGAAAATATTCTTCTCTTACAGCTTTCAGAGGAAATATGCCTTGCCAACACCTTGACTTTGTACTTCTGGCTTCTGGAACTGTGAGACAATAAATTTCAGTTGTTTTCAGCCACCTAGTTTGTGGTACTTATTATGGTAGCCCTAGGCAATTAATACACTCAGCCTAGTCATTTCATATTGCTGTTAGACCAATTAGAGTATTAAAAGATAAATGGAGGAATATTACAAATTTTAAAAACTTATTGAGCAAAACTTGATCCAAATCAGACAGCACCAAACTAGAAGGGGTTAGAAGCACTCCACCAACAGGAGTTAAGTGAAAGACTTTTTCAGAGAAGTGTCAGAAGCAAAGCAAAGAAATTGCCTGTAGCTTAAGAGGCTCCAGTATCCCAGAAATTCTACTTGGCTGTGTCTGATTGGCTGTCATTAGGATCTGATTTCCTAACCTTGGGGCTTGGGTTTTGGCTTGCTTATGCAGACTACTACAGCATTAAAGCCATCTCAATTTTTTTTAAGTTTACTTATTTTGAGAGAGAGAGCATAAGCATGAGAGGAACATAGAGAGAGAGAGAGAAAGAGAATCCCAGTCAAGCTCTACACTATTAGCACAGAGTCTGATGCAAGGTTTGATCTCACCAACTGTGAAATCATGACCTGAGCTGAAATCAAGATTTGGGCACTTAACCACCTGAGCCACCCAGGCACCCCAAAGTCATTTCAATCTAATGACCTCCTTGTTTAACTAAACAAGCGTTTCCCATCCAGGTTTATGATTAAGATGAGGAGAAATTATTTTGCAACCTCACTTCATTAGGAAAGATACCAATTTGTTAACGATTTATTATATATGGTTTTGAAACTGTTTAATGTCCTTGTGGAATGAATTAGTTGCCAAATGAATTTATTTCATCTTTAAAACTCATGTGAATAAAAAGAACCATCAATAATAATATGCAAAATTCAGGTTGTAGTTATATGTTTTTAAATGACCTGCATTTTATTTTCAAAAAAAATCAACATTTTCAAACATGTAACAATCTCACTAGAAATATATTAAGTGAAATTAAGTATAAATAAAAATCGTGGTATCAACATAAGGACATACAGATTGGTAGAATAAAATTGAGAATTAAGAAATAAACCCATGCATTTATGGTCAATTGCTTTTTGACAAAGGAGCCAAGGCAATTCAACTGGGTAAGGATAATCTTTTCAAAATGGTGCCAGGTGGGGCAACATCCATAAGAGTGCAGTTTGGCCCCTGTTTCATACCATTCTCAAAAAATAACTAAACATAGATCATAGACTGAAGGGTAAAAGCTAAAACTATAAAACTGTTAGAAGAAAAACATGAGTAAGCCTTTCAGACTGTGCATTAGGCAATAGTTTCTTAGCTATGACAAAAAAAAAGTACAAAGTGAGATAAATTGAACTTCATTTAAATTAAAAAAAGTTTATACTGCAGATATCATCAAGAAAGTGAAAAGGCAACCTACAGAATGAAAGAAAATGTTTGCAACGTATATCTGATAAGACACTTGTATCTTGAATATATAAAGAATTCATACAATTTAATAATAAAACATCAACACAATCTTAAAATGTCAAAGGATGTGAATATCTTGAGTATCTTCTTCAAAGAAGATATACCAATGGCCAATAAACACATGAAAACATACTCAATATCACTAATCATTAGGGAAATACAAATCAAAACCACAATAAGATACCACTCCACAACCACTAGGATAGTTAGAATCGAAAAGATATACAATGACAAGCGTTGGTAACATGTAAAAGCATTGGAATCCTCACACATTGCTGGCAGGAATGTAAAATGGTGCAACAGTTTTTGGTGATTACTCAAAAAGTTAAAAATAGAGTTACCATATCACTCAGCAATTCTTCTCCTAGGTGTAAATGCAATAGAATTGGAAATATATGTCCATACAAAAATTTATACACAAATGTTCACAGCTTCAAAGTGGAAACAACTGAAATGGCTATCAATTGACTAACAGATAAACATAATGTACTATCTATGCGGTGGAATATTATCTGATCATAATGACTAATAAAGTACTGATACATGCTACAGTATGAGTTATATATTGATTTGACTATAAACTCTAGAGGCCAAATATTGGGTCTGGTTTTATTTACTGTTATATCCTAGCATTCACTATGACACCCAGATATTTGTTGAATGAAGTAAGAAATAACATTCTAAAATTCCTATGCAATAAAATAATCTGAACATTCTCAGAGTTAAAATATCTAGAGCAGGAGCTGTGGAAGACAATGAGCAGTTCCTCCAAGAGACGAGATACAGATTCACATGAAGTAACCTGTTCCATTGCCAAAGCTAGGGACGCAACAAGTCCATCAATGTTATGGACCAGGAACTGCCTGTATTTTACAACCTTCACTGTGGTTATCCTATACATTGGGTGTGTGCAGGGTTGGAGGATGGGAAACGATTCCTAAGTCTTGAGACCAAGAGAAATTCCATCAGACTGTACATCACTTAGAGGACCTGGCATATTTAATAAATGTTCCAAAAATAGGAACACAAGAGTAAATTACAGGAAGATACAACCCAACTATGGAAGTTGGGGAACTCTGTTTTTCTTAAGTATTATTGATATGAGGTCTGAAGGAAGAGAAATTTATCTCACTGAAGAGAGGGTAGAAAAAGGTTTCAAGTAGAAGACACAAAACAAGAAGTCCCAAGAGGGGACAGTGAAAATGAGAGGAAGCGTGGAGTAAGCTAAGATGAACAGAGAAGTTGGTTTATGCACCAATTTAAAGCCCATGTTAACAATTCTGTGTTTATCTTCAGAATTTCAGGAAGTCATCTAAATAGTTTTACACAAAAGGGGTTAATACAATCAGATGTCACTTTGAAAAGATCACTCTGACTTTTAACTCCTTCCTGGAGCCTTTTGTTGGCCAAGGTGTATGCCAGCCAGCATGTCGGCTGCTCCATTACAATAAGTTTATTATTCAGGAAATGAGCATGGAAGCAGCACCAGAGGCAGCAGTAGAAGGTTGTAGTGGAGGAAGGTAAACTGCTTTTAATTTCCAAGAATTTTTGTTATTTCTTTTTATGAATGCAAATGGCCTTACAAATACTTTTGAAGATAATATACTTATTTTTAGGGCTTTTCCTGTTTTTTCTGTTAATTAGGTATTAATTATTTTTATTTTTTTAAATGTTTATTTATTTTTGAGAGACAGAGCACGAACATGCATGTGAGTAGTGGAGAGGCAGAGAGAAAGGGAAACAGAGAATCCCAAGCAGGCTCTGTGATGTTAGCATGGAGCCCACCTCAGGGCTCAAACTCACAAACCGTGAGATCATGACCTGAGCTGAAATCAAGAGTCAGGTGCTTAACCAACTGAGACACCCCAGGTGCCCCAGATGTTAATTCTTTTTTTTAACATTTCTTTCTTCTCTTGTGATGTATTTCCTCAAATATAGTGATTTTTCTGTTTATGTTATTGAGAATCCTTACCTGTTTGTGGATGTAGTTTCTGACAATGAATACGGTGGAGAAGGAAATATTATTCCAATGTTACTGGGGAAAGTGTGTTGCTAGTTTACATTTAAGAGGTTAACTACCAAGGATCTTCCGTGCCTCTCCATCCCCAGAACCCCCAGTGTCTGCTTTATACTGATAGCAAATGCCATTGTTGTGTTTGCTCACTCTAAGCAGAAGCCGGCCAAGCTGCTTCAAGTGCAATTCTCTAATGAATCATCCTGATTGTCCCCGGGGCCCCTCCTTGTAATTTTATCTCCTAAGGACATGCTCTAGACTTTTAAAGAAGTTCTCTCTTGCCCCCATTTTGGATAAAATGTCCCATAAATTTGTTTCTCTATAAATGTGACTCTGTCTGTTTTCCCTCTTTCAGGAATTTCTCAGTTTCACCTTACTGATGACACTCTTTTTTTTTTTTTTTTTTAATATTTTATTTATTTCTAGCAGAGAGAGAGAGACAGCGTGAGCAGGGGAGGGTCAGAGAGAGAGGGAGTCACAGACTGAAACAGGCTCCAGGCTCTGAGCTGGCAGTCAGCACAGAGCCCGACGCGGGGCTCGAACCCATGAACCGCGAGATCATGACCTAAGCGAAAGTCGGACGCTTAACCGACTAAGCCACCCAGGCGCCCCATGATGACACTCTTTCATGTTTTCCAATGCACTAAGTTATTCAAGTACACTCTTTTGTCAAGTCATGCCAAAAAATTCTGATTGGTGGGGAATGTCAATACCCTAATAAATACATATTGTTTCCCTTAATGATGTAAAAAAAGTTTAAAATGTTGTGGATACTCAGGATCACATTGCAGAGATCAGTTACAGAGAGTGGTATGCTCAGCAGTAAATCAGGTGGCACCATCAAGAAAATGTTCTGTTAAAAATAACAAGTTCCACAGAAGCTATATTGGTGTTCTTTTATAGTCAAAGTTTCTTTACAACATTTGACTTTAATAATTTTCAGGATAAAACTGTTTATTCCATGTCAATATGCTACAGAATATAGGCTCACAGTGAAGAACTTGTACACCTGTTAGAGCAGATGTAATTTCATGAAGTAGCAGAAAGAGAAATTAAGAAAATAATTCTACTTACAATTGCACCAAAGATAATAAAATACATAGGAATAAACTTAACCAAGGAGGTGAAACACCTTTAGTCTTAAAGCTATAAAATGTTGACAAAAAACTGACGATGATACAAACAAATGGAAAGATATTCCATGCTCATGAATTAGTAAAACCAATGTTGTTAAAATGTACATACTAGCCAAAGCTATCTACAGATTTAATGCAATCCCTATGAAAATACAAACAGTATTTTTCAAAAACTAGAACAAATTATCCTAAAATTTTTATGGGACCACAGAAGACCCCAAATAGCCAAAGCAATCTCGAAAAAGAAAAACAAAGCTAGAGGAATAATAATCCCATATTTCAAGCTATGATAAAACAGTATGGTGCTGGAACAAAAATAGACACATAGATCACTGGAACAGAATAGAAATGCCAGCAATATACCCACAATTATATGATCAATTAATCTTAAAAGAGGCAAGAATATGCAGTGGGAAAAAGATAGTCTCTTCAACAAATAGTATTGGGAAAACAGATCAACTAATGCAAAAGAATGAAACTAGACCACTTTCTTACATTATACACAAAAATAAACTCAGAATGGAATTAAGGACCTAAATGTGAGAACTGAAATCATAATAATCCTAGAAGAGAGCACAGGTAGTAATTTCTCTGGTATTAGCCATAACAGTGTTGTTCTAGATATGTCTTTCTGAGGCAAGAGAAACAAAAGCAAAAATAAACTATTAGGACTACATCAGAAAACATATTATTATTGTGTGTATTTTCATTTTGTTGAATTTTTAGTGAAAGTTTTTTTTTTTTTTCAAGTCAACTGGTTCTTTTTGTTTTGTGAATTGACTGCTAATATCCTAACCTATTTTTTCCTATTAGGGTGCTACCTTCTCTTACAGTTTTCTCTATTTAATCATCATACTTTATTAAAGCAATAAATGTACCTATTTTTTAAATCAAATCATATTCTAGGCATGGGGGTGAGGTGGGGATGGAAAACAGTCTAGAAGTCTCTCACCTTACTCTTCTCCCAACTTCATTTCTCCTTCCTAGATACAAATCTTTCCAATCTTTTAGCTGTTTTTTCTGATATTTATCTATTTCTAAATAATATTCTTTAGTTTCTACTTATTCCTTCACTATTTTAAATATTACATACCGACTTCTTCTGATTGAGCATAAGGATTTAATACTCTTATAAAACACTCACCCACCTCAAGGTGCCTGGGTGGATCAGTTGGTTAAGCATCTGACTCTTGATTTTGGCTCAGGTCATGATCTCACAGTTCATGGAATTGAGTTTTGTGTGAGACTCTGCTCTGACAGTGTGGAGACTGCTTGGGATTCTCTCTCTCCCTTTCTCTCTTCCTCTCCCCCTGCTTACACTCTAAATAAATAAACAAACAAACATTGAAAAAATACCACTCTGGAGGAGTCAAGAGGACAGAGAGGTAGAGGAGCCTGAATTTCTCTCATCCCTCAAACTCAGCAGGATTGAGGTCAGAATACTTGGAATTCCAGGAACCCAGGCTACAGTGTGACAGAAACATCTCCAAGGGACCACGGAGACAGCTAGGTAGGCCCTAGGTGCATGATTGAGAATGAAGAGAGATAAAATGGTTGGCATAGGCACATAGGCATGGAGAAGAGGGATCACCTTCAGTGGAGAGACAAAAGGAAAAGAAAAAGAGGCTGTAAAAGTGTGGGATTGTATTTGGACAAGAGAAAAACCTCTCCAGACCATGGACCAGGAAACGGAAGAAAAAGAAGGAGAGCCAGTGTCTACCTTGCAAAACAGCTTAAGAGTAACAGTCAGGGTGGCAAGACTTTCTCTGGTCTGGGGTTGGCCATCCTATGCACACACCTGGTGCACACACCTAGAGGAAAGGGGGAGCCAGCCACGACCTTGGTAAGAGCTCAGAGGCGCATTGAAAGAGAGAAATCCCCTCCCTTGAGTGCTGTGGGAAGAAGGTATATAGCCACTCCAAAGACAAAAGACCATGCAGGCACCAGCCAGAGGCCCTTTAACAGCTAGGTGGTGTGGCACTACCCCAGAACTGGGGCTGCAGACGGGGATCCTTTAAGATATTGGGGTTTGAATCCAAGCCGAACTCCTGGAAGGCATGAGAGGCTGTAGAGTGGGCCCATTCATGCCCACATGGCTCTGAGAGGATGGCCTGAACAGTGTGGTTTCAGACACCCACTCCAGGGAGGAGAGAGTGGGGTGTTGCCATTTTTCTCCCCAACACCAACACAGTGGGGCTACAGGAAACAGGACAATGGGCCCCCAGTGGAGGCAGGACTGCTACACCAAACCCTGGTAACTGCTTATCTACCAGAGTGAGATTGACACTGACCTATCCAAATGGCCCCTCCCCCAGACCAGCACAGCCAAGGCACTGACAGACAACTCTCTAGCTGTTTTTCATGTTCTGATTTGATTTTTGGTCCATACTTATTATATACATATTTTTTCTCTTTTTTCCTCTTCTTTCTCTGTTCTGGTTGTTCATTTGTTTAATCAAACATCCCACTCTATTCATTTTTACATCTGTTCTGTACCTCCTTCTTTATTTTTCTCTTCCTCTCTCTGGATTAAGCGTTATACTTTCTTTCCGGTCATTTTTTTCTCTCTGCCCCTGTTATTTCTCTTTGTACTAGATAAAGCTTCTTCTACCACCATACCCTTTTTAAGTTTTTTTTCCAAGTTTACATCAAGGAACAAACCAAAGCAAACCTGGTGGAAGGTCCAAACCACGACTACAAGAAGTAAGATAAAGCAACCATGGACACATCAAGAGAGAGCATGCAACTCACTCCAAAAATACTGCCTGACATGCCAGACGCTGCGCAGTGTATGACCTCTTTTTTATGTAGTGGTACTCGCAGATTCAGAACACATAACTAGCAAAATAATTAAAGACAGAAAATTAGCCAATATGATGAAATGGAAGAATTCTCAAAAGAAATTCAAGGAAGAAAGGATAGACAAGAAATTGCTTAAAACAGATATAAACAATATATCAGAACGATAATTTAGAGTAATAGTCATAAGACCAATAGCTGAGATTGAAAAAAGCATAGAAGACACCAGAGAATCTATTGTTGCAAAGATCAAGGACCTAAGAAATAGTGATGACAAATTAAGAAATGCTGTAAATGAGATGCAAAATAAACTAGATTCAATGACAGCAAGGATGGAGGAAGCAGAGGGGAGAATAAGTGAAACAGAAAATAAAATTATGGAAAATGATGAAGCCAAGAAAAGGAGAGATAAGAAAATACTAGACCACAAGGAGAGAATTAGAGACCTAAGTGGTTCAATGAAACATAACAATATCTGTATCATAGGACTTCCTGAAGAAGAAGAGAGAGAGAAAGGGGAAGAAAGTTTATTTGAACATATTATAGACGAGAACTTCTGTAATCTGGGGAATGAAGCAGACATCCAAATCAAGGAGGCTCAGAGAACTCCCTTCAGAATCAAAAAGAACAGGTCAACATCAAGGCATATTATAGTGAAACTAGCAAAATATAAAGATAAAGAGAGAATTCTAAAAGCAGATAGGGACAGACAGGCCTTAACCTACAAAGGTAGACACATAAGGGTAGTAGCAGACCTCTCCACAGAAATTTGGCAGGCTAAAGGGAGTGGTGGGGTATATTCAATGTACTGAATAGGAAAAAATATGTGGCCAAGAATCCTTTATCGAGCAAGGCTCTCATTCAAAATAGAAAGAGTGATAAAGGGTTTCCCAAACAAATAAAAACTAAAGAAATTCATGACCACTAAACTAGCCCTGCAGGAGATCCTGAGGGGGGCTCTGTGAGTAGAAAGCAAGACTAAAAGGACCAGAGACATCACCACAAACACGAAACCTACAGATAACACAATGACACTAAATCCACATCTTTCAATAATCGCTCTGAATGTAAATGGACTGAATGCCCCAACCAAAAGATATAGGGTAAAAGAATGGATAAAAAACCAAGATTTATCTATATGCTGTCTACAAAAGACACATTTTATCTTTTAAAAAAATTTTTTTGTTTTATTTATTTTTGAGAGAGAGACAGAGAATGAGAGGGGGAGGGGCAGAGAGCGAGGGAGACACAGAATCTGAAACAGGCTCCAGGCTCTGAGCTGTCAGCACAGAACCTGATGCGGGGCTCAAACTCACGAACCACAAGATCATGACCTGAGCCAAAGTCGGACACTTATCTGACTGAGCCACCCAGGCACCCCAAGAGACACATTTTAGACCTGAGGACACCTGCGGATTGAAGGTGATGGGATGGAGAACCAACTATCATGCTACTGGAAGTCAAAAGAAAGTTATAGTAGCCATACTTATATCAGACAAACTAGACTTTAAACTAAAGCCTTTAACAAGAGATGAAGAAGGGAATTATATAATAAATAAGAGGTCTATACATCACGAAGTGCTAACAATTATATATGTTTATGCCTTCAACTTGAACACCCAAATATATAAATCAACAAATCACAAACATAAGCAAACTTATTGATAATAATACGATAACTGTAGGTGAATTTAATACTCCACTTACAGCAATGGACAGATCATCTAGGAAGAAAGTTTGTAAACAAACAATGACTTTGAATGATACACTGAACCAGATAGACTTGACAGATATATTCGGAATGTTTCATCCCAAAGCAGCAGAATACACATTCTTCTCCAGTACACATGGAACATTCTCCAAAATAGATCACATACCAGGTCACAAAACAGCACTCAACAAATATAAAGTACTATGCATATTTTCAGATCATAATGCTATGAAACTTGAAATCAAATACAAGAAAAAATTTGGAAAGCCTCCATGCATTTGGAGGCTACTAAACACCCTACTAAAGAATGAATGGGTCAACCAGGAAATTAAAGAAAAAATTTTTAAATATATGAAAGCAAATGAAAATGAAAACCGTATGGTCCAAACCCTTTGGGATGAAGCAAAGGCAGTCCTAAGAGGAAAATACATTGCAATTCAGGCTTACTAAGGAAGCCAGAAAACAATCCCAAATAAAGAACCTAACCTCACACCTAAAGAAAATAGAAGCAGAGCACAAAGAAATCCCAAAGCCATCAGAAAAAATAATAATAATAAAGATTACATCAGAAATAAACAATATAGGATAAAAAAACAAAACAAACAAACAAACAAAAAACAGTAGAACAGATCAATGAATCTAAGAGCTGGTTCTTTTGAAAGAATAAACAAAACTGATAAACCCCTAGCAAAACTTCTCAAAAAGAAAAGAGAGAGAATCCAAAGAGATAAAAATCACAAATGATGATTATGGCTTTGTAGTACAGGCTAATGTCTAGGATTGTGATGCCTTCCACTTTTCTTTTTCAACATAACTTTGGCTATTTTAAGGTCTTTTGTGGCTTATACAAATTTAATTTTGAGAAAGAGGGGGTGGGGTAGGAGGCGCACAGAAAGGAAGGCAGAGGATCTGACACAGGCTGTGTGCTGATAGTGCAGAGCTGGAACCCATGAACCATGAGATCATTACCCGAGCCTAAGTCAGGAGTGGGGCATTAAACCGACTGAGCCACCCAGGTGCCACAGATGTCTTTCTGTTTAAGTAGGTCTTTGTTGATTTCTTTCAAATGCTTTGTAGTTTTCAGAATATAAGTTTTGCATTTTCCCAGTTAAATGTATTCATAAAGAATTTATTCTCTTTGATGCTACTGTAATTGAAATTGTCTTCCTAATTTCATTTTCAGATTGTTCTGTGATAATGCATAGGAATTCAATATCTTTTGTATTTTGATAATGTATCTTGCAACACTGATAAATTCACTTGTAAACTCTAATAGATTTTTCCTTTGTGAAATAAAGGCAAACTTTTTCAACTAAATAAAGAATATCTAAAAAGAAAAAGTACCACTCGCCCACCTCATCCACAACATGAATGCTTTTCCTAGTACAGTTGTATCATAATTCTTGATTAAATTGAAGTTAATATTTCTATTGTTGTGACTGTATAAATACTATTTACAGGTGGCCTTTATAGTATAGTATACATACGTTCTTGAACTTATAAAGTGATTACATCCTAATAAACCCATTGTAAGGTGAAACTATCATAAGTCAAAAATGCATATAACACATCTAGCTTACTGAACATCATAGCTTAGCCCTGTTTACTTTAAATGTGTTCAGAACACTACCTTAGCCTACAGTTAGACAAAGTCATCTAACACAAAGTCTGTTTTATAATAAGTATTGAATATTTCATGTAATTTATTGAATACTGTATTGAAAGTGAAAAAACAGAATGTTTGTGTGGGTACAGAGTGATTGTAATTGTGTTGATTGTTAACATTGTGATCGTGTGGCTGACTAGGAGCTATGGCTGGCTCACTGCTGCTGCCCAGTATCACAAGAAAGCACCAAACCGCATTTGATAGCCCAGGAAAAAAACAAAGTTCAGAATTCAAAGTATGGCTTCAACTGAATCTGTAGCACTTTCACACCATCATGAAGCTGACATTTTAAAGTCAAATCATTGTAAGTTTGTACTTACATTTTCGTTCTTGCACATCTTGTTCTTCCAGAAGTTAACTGTCCTATTTGTTCATTTGCTCCATTTTCTATGCACTATTACTAATTTTTCCAAATGCACTGGTAAGGCTGAAAAACCCCTCTACATGAGGCCAAAGTCATCAGGAAGTCTATCTATTTCATTTATTTTCCCCTTGGCTAAATCTTTCCCATAGCTTTCTATCCTCCTGCCCAATCTGACCTATCTGCTCTGCAGGACTATTGTACAAGTGCCCCATTAAGAATTCACTATGCTATTATTCTCTAAACTCTCTTCACCTCTCTCCTATGTTGGCTTCCTTGTTCCTCAGATCCCATATCTGTTTCTTAGGCTTTCACTCTCGTTTTCTTTTCTTTTTTTTTTTTTTTTATTTCTGAGAGAGAGAGAGAGAGAGAGAGAGACAGCATGAACAAGGGAGGGTCAGAGAGAGAGGGAGACACAGAATCTGAAAAAGCCTCCAGGCTCTGAGCTGGCTGTCAGCACAGATCCCGATGCGGGGCTTGAACCCATGAATCATGAGATCATGATCTGAGCTGAAGTCGGATGCTCAACTGACTGAGCCACCCAGGTGCCCCTTTCACTCTCATTTTCTTAATGTTAATGTTGCTTATCCTTCAGTAGCATCTTGAGAAATGTGGAAAAATTTGGAAACTTTGCATGTCTGAAAATGTCTTTATTTTACCCTCACTATTGATTAATAGTTTAGCTGGATATAGAATTCTGGCTTGGAAATCAACTTCCCTCAGCATAATGAATGCTTTGTTCAATTTTATTCTAGCTTACAGTGTTGCTGTTGACATTTCAATGCCATACTGACTTCTTATTCTTTGTATTCAATCTGTTATTTTCTGTCTGGAAACTTTATAGAATCTTGTACCCTTTGGGGTACTATCAAGAAAAAAGAAATCATTTTATGTATTCTGTATATAAAAATTTATTTATTTATTTATTTATTTATTTATTTAATGTTTAGAGAGAGAGGGGAGGGAAGGGGCAGTGGGAGAAGGTCAAAGAGAATCTCAAGCAGGCTCCATGCTCTACATGGAGCCCAAGGAGGGGCTTGATCTCATGACCATGAGATCATGAGCTGAGCCAAAACTAAGAGTAAGTCACTTAACTGACTGAGCCACCCAGGCACCCCTGTATATAAAAAATTTAATACAGAATTAGGAATTGTCTTGACTGTTGGAAGAGCTGAAGTAGCATAGGTCATGGGAGCCATCACCAAAAATCAGAGGAACTCATGCTAAACATCTCAGCTTAAGAAATGAGGCACTGGTTCTCAAAAACTTATTGAAATTCTCAAAAATCTCTAGGAAGTGTCCACCAATTATGTCAGAATTCAGTAATGAAAAAGGTAGTTCTCAAGGGTTTTCCAGAAAGCCACTGTAAATCTCTTCTTTACCCACACATTTGGCAAGTTTCTGTCACCAGCATACTCTAACCAAAAACTATATAGGAAAGAATTTTTGGAAAATGTAGCTCAGCCTTAAAGATGACTGGTATTAGTGTTGAGTTAACAGCAAACTATGGATGCATAGTCTACACCTTTGTCAGCTCAGCATCCAAAGATCCTCACTGTCAGCATTTAACTTCCACATGAAGATGTTAGCAACATTATACTTTCCCATTATATAATTTAACTATTCATCATACAACCAAACCCAAAAGAAGAAATCCAATGAGATTTCCCTCTTTGAGAAAATGTTTTTTTATCCTTTGATTCACAATTCCCTTTTGCTGTACTGTAACCTAAAACTGAGATATAGAAGTAAGCATGATTTTTCATTAATACTCTTATGTGGCATGGGAATAGGAGAGGTGAAAGAATAAATTATGAGCATTTACACAAATGTCCAAATATAGGAACAATACAGGAAATATATTTAACTACCATAGTGCCTTTATTTTTGTAACTGGTAATATGGCCATAAGTGATATTTATAATTCCCTTCTCTTACCACCCATTCCTTTTTAAACTCTTCACCAGCAAGTGCCTCAGCCAGTTATTTATGTATGTACATATGTATGTATGCATGTATGTGTATGTATGTCTGGTAAAGTGACCTAAATCCTAGTCTTGAACTCTTTGCACCATAAAGGCTCTGTCTGTTCCAGTTGCTATAGTTTTCTATTACTTCTACTATATAACTTGAGAGTACTAAGAAGTTACCAAGAGAATCTCCTGGGCCCCAAGTATTCCTCCTTTCTCTCATTGTGTAGTAGCAAACCAATTTACTATTGATAATCAAGATTAACTGTCACATCCAGTACAATAACCACTTTATTTGTCTGACGTGTGACCAGATGGCAGTCTCCACCTCCTGTTTAATGAAACTATTGTCATGCTCCTGGTAGAAGCATTCCCTGCCCTGGGAACGAAGATATCGAAGACCAGCAGAGCTCAATACTGTGGAGATGGAAAACCAAAACTTTGCTACTACATCATTAGGTGTATCAGTTTTAAAAGCACCCATTTACACCTCTTGATTCCTGAAACTGCATATCTACTGTGAGTAAACTGTATTATAAATTAATTGCTGGTTCAGAGCATGTCCTGCATCTCAGGCCTTATGCCAGCTCGACAAAGTGATTTCACCCAGCTGGCATCATAACTGAATTTTCAGAGTCCATTCTATCAGGCCAAACAGTAGGATGATGGGATACATAGTAAGACGGTGAATTCCAAATAACAGTATTTACAATATCATGCTTTCAGAAGACAATTGCTACACTTCATTTGCTTTTAAATGAGTTCCTTGTCAGAAGTAATGCTAAGAATACCATGATCATAAATAACACACTCTGTAAGTCCAGGGATAATCATTATGGCAGAAGCATTATGGGCAGGGAAGGCAAAATCCATATCCATTGAGAAAAAAAAATCCTTGTTCCTGAAAGGACCGAAATGATCCAATGTACTTAAACTACCACCAGGTAGTTGGTTGGTTGTCCCAAACAATAGGGTCACATCTTGTGCTCAATGTTGATCTTTTCTATTGACAGATTGCGCACCCCACAGGGGCCATAGTCCTGTTATTTCATGAAGGTTACATAAATGGAATCTTACAAGATGAATCCTTTTGAAATTGGATTTTCTAAATTCAGCATAATTTCATCGATCAGCATAATTTCATCCAAGCTGTTATATGTATCAATGAGTCATTCCTTCCTATTGTTGAGTACTATTCCCATGGTATAGATGTATGATAATTTCTTTGACTATTCATCCACTGAAGAATATTTGGATATTTTCAAGTTTGGAGCTATTACCAATAAAGCTGCTATGAACATTTGTATATCTATTTATCTTAGTTTTTGCTACATTATTAATTTCCAGAAGTTATTTCTTATCATTTGATCACTTCATTTTATAGCACCGTCTTTTTGCTTTATAGGTATATGATCTTCTCTTACATTTGCCAATATTAATTGGAATTTAAAACAAATGTTTTCTTCCATTTTTTGCATTATTATAGAGTTCCTTTGTTTCTTTGTGTAAGATCATTTTTCGTGTGAACATTTTCCTCAAATATGTTCAATCTTGATTAAACATTTATATTTAAAAGGTACTGTAAAATTTATTGGGAGGGCTTCACTGGTGAGGAATTGGGAAGTTTACTAGTTAGAATAAATTAAGGTATGTTGTCCTAACAACCCCCCAGATCTCAGTAGTTTAGCACAATAAAAGTTTACTTCTCAGTAGTATCCCAGCCCAATGTGGCTTCCAAAGAACTGGAAGAAAGAACACCAGAGATTGTGTAGTCTGAGGAAGAGTTTATGTCATTGTGAAACCTCCACAGAGCCCCCAGGGTTCAAAACTAAAACAAAAGTGGAAGTAAGGCTGCAGGGGCAATGGCAATGATGTTGTCAGGATTAGCAATTGGGATTATGCCAATAATCTTTCCGTAAAGTTGTTGAAGATTCGTAGAAGACAGGAAGTTTTTGTACCACGGCCTCAGGTACTTCAGAATGCACTTTGTAGTTTTATAGCAAGTAGGTATCATTTTCATGAATTTAAGCAAGAACAGTTTTGAGTAGCCTGGCTCTGGCTCCCAGTCATCTACTTATTAACTTATCCTTATATGTGAAAACATACAAAGGAAATCACCAGAAGGTCTTCAACATGAAAAAGAGACGTAGAGGGAGTTAGAGCATATTATGCTAAATGATGTCAGTCAGAGAAAGACAAATATATGATTCCACTCGTGGAATTAGAGGAAACAAAATGGAAGAATATAGGAGGGGACAAAAAGAGAGAGGCAAACCATAAAACAGACTCTTAACTATGAGAACAAACTGAGAGTTGCTAGAGGGGAGGGGGGCAGGGAAAGGTTAAATGGGTGATGGGGATTAAGAAGGGCGCTTGTTGTGATGAGCACTGAGTATTGTATATAAGTGAGAAATCACTAAATTCTACTCCTGAAACTAATATTACACTATATGTTAACTAATTGGAATTTAAATAAAAACTTGAAAGAAAAAAAAAGAATAATAATAAGACAAATTCTGATAGGAGATTAAAAAAATAAATCATGAAAGAGATACTATTGGCAAATAAGTAGAGGAAATTATCCTAGAGGAAATTGGCTAATGTTAAACACATAAAACTCATATATCAGGAGACTGGTGAAGACTATAGATATCACCAGTGGAATGTTAAGTAAAACTACAGTCAGAAGCTAATCAGAAGCTAAAAACAGCTTTTATAAGTTAAGAAAATATTATTTGAAGCAGGAAAATTGGAAGAAAATGTTAGGTAAATACCCAAGAAGGAAAAACAAATGTACAAACAAATGTACAATATATATGTACAAATGTACATATATATATACATATATATGGAAAAGAGATAGGGTACTCAATCTAGGAGAGCCATTTCATTAAGAAGAATTAATATTAGTGTAAGAAAGAAATTATTTTATTGTTTCAAATTTTTATTTAAATTCTAGTTAGTTAACATATAGTGTAGTATTTCAGGAGTAGACTTTAGTGATTCATCACTTACATACAATACCCAGTGTTCACCTATCAAGTCCCCTCTTTAATACCGATCACCCATTTAGCCCATTTCTGTACCCATCTCCCCTCCAGCAACCTTCAGTTTGTTCTCTATAGTTAATAGTCTCTTATGGTTTTCCTCCCTCTCTCTTTTTTTTTCTGCCTTCTCCCATGTTCATCTGGTTTTTTTTTTCTTAAATTCCATATATGAGTAAAATCATATGGTATTTCTTTCTCTGACTTATTTTGCTTAGCATAATACACTTAAGCTCCATTAATATCATTGCAAATGTAAAGGCATCATTCTTTTTTGATGGCTGAGTAATATTCCATTGTGTGGGTACATATATACCACACCTTCTTTGTCCATTCATCACTTAATGGACATTTGGCCTTTTCCCATAATTTGACTATTGTCGATAATGCTGCTATAAACATTGAGGCATATGTCTCCCTTTGAATCTGTATTTTTGTATCCTTTGACTAAATACCTAGGAGTGCAATTGCTGAGTCATAGGATAGTTCTATTTTTAAGTTTTTCAGGAATCTTTATACTGCTTTCCACAGTGGCTGCAACAATTTGTATTCCCACCAATGATGTAAGAGGGTTCCCCTTTCTCCACATCCCCACCAACATCTGTTGTCACCTGCATTGTTAATTTTAGCCATTCCTACAGGTGTGTGGTAGTGTCTCATACTGGTTTTGATTTGTATTTCCCTGATGATGAGTGATGTTGAGCATCTTTTCATGTGCCTCTTAGCCATATGGATGTCTTCTTCGGGAAAATGTTTATTCATGTCTTCTGCCCATTTCTTACCTGGATTATTTGGGGGTTTTTTTTGGTATTGAGTTTGATACGTTCTTTATAGACTTTGGATACTAACCCTTTACCAGATAGTCATTTACAAATATCTTCTCCCATTCCATAGATTGTCTTTTAATTTGACTCTTTCCTTTTAAAAAAAATGATGTTTATTTACTTTTGAGAGAGAGAGAGAGAGAGATAAAAGACAGAGAGAGAGCAAGGGAATAGCAGAGAGAGAAAAGGAGACACAGAATCCAAAGCACACTCCAGGCTCTGAGCTGTCAGCACAGAGCCTGACACAGGGCTAATGCTCACAAACTGCGAGATCATGACCTGAGCTAAAGTTGAACGCTTAACCTACTGAGCCACCCAGGTGGCCCTATTGATTGTTTCCGTTGCTGTACAGAAGCTTTTTATCTTGATGAAGTCCCAATAGTTCATATTTGTTTTTGTTTATCTTGCCTCAGGAGACATATCTAGAAAGAAATAGCTAAGGTCACGGTCCGAGAGGTTGATGCCTGTGTTCTCCTCTAGGATTTTGATGGTTTATTGTCTTAGATATATATAGGTCTTTCATCCATTTTGAATTTATTTTTGTGTATGATGTAAGAAAGTGGTCTAGTTTCATTCTCTTGCATGTCGCTGTCCACTTTACCCAACACCATTTGTTGAAGAGACTTGTCTTCTTTCCGTTATATAGTCTTTCTTTCTTTGTCAAAGATTAGTTGACTATATTAGTTGTGGGTCCATTTCTGGGTTTTCTATTCTGTTCCATTAATCTATGTGTATTTTTTTGTGCTAGCAACATACTGTCCTGATGACTACAGCTTTGTAATATAGTTTGAAGTCCAGAATTGTGATGCCTCCAGCTTTGTTTCTCTTTTTCAAGATTGCTTTGGCTATTTGAGCTCTTTTGTGGTTCCATACAAATTTTTGGATTGTATGTTCTAGCTCTGTGAAAAAAAAATTGCTGGTGATATTTTGATAGGGATTGCATTGAATGTGTACATTGCTTTGAGTAATTTAGACATTTTAACTGTATTTTTTCTTCCAATCCATGAACATGGAATATTTCTCCATTTCTTTGTGTCCTCTTCAATTTCTTTCGTAAGTATTCTATGATTTTCAGAGTACAGATCTTTTACCTCTCAGATTAGGTTTATTCCTACGTATCTCATAATTTTGGGTGCAGTTGTAAATGGGATCAATTCTTTGGTTTCTCTTTCTGCTGCTTCATGATTGGTGTATAGAAATGCAACAGATTTCTTTCATTGATTTTGTATCCTGTGACTTTATTGATTTCATGTATCACTTCTAGCAATTTTTTGATGGAATCTTTTGGGTTTTCTACTTTGACTATCATGTCATCTGCAAATGGTGAAAGTTTGACTACTTTCTTGCCAATTTGGATGCCTTTTATTTCTTTTTTTATCTTTGTGTATTTATTTTGAGAGAGAGAGAGAGAGCAAGAGCAGAACAGGGGTGGAGAGAATTAAAGATAGAGAATCCCAAGGAGGCTCTGTGCAGTCAGAGCAGGGCCTAATGCAGGGCTAGATCTTACAAACCATGAGATCATGAGCTGAGCCAAAATCCAGAGTTGAGCAGTTAACTGATTGAGCCACCCAGGTGCCCCCCTTTTGTTTGTTTGTTTGTTTGGTCTGATTTCTGAGGCCAGGACTTCCAGTACTGTGTTAAATAACAATACTGAGAATGAACATCCATGTCTTGTTCCTGATTGTAGAGGAAAAGCTCTCGGTTTTCTCACTGAGGATCTGTTAGCTGTGGGTCTTTTGTATATGGCCTTTATGATGTTGAGGTATAGTCCCTCTATCCCTACTTTGTTGAGGGTTTTAATTAAAAAGGGATGCTGCATTTTGTCAAATGCATTTTCTGCATTTAGTGACAGGATCATATCATTTATATCCTTTCTTTTATTAATGTATCACTTTGATTGATTTGTGAATATTGAACCGCACTTGCACCCCAGGAATAAATCCCATTTGATCATGGTGAAATAAAAATTTTAATATAATTTTGGACTCAATTTGCTAGTATCTTGTTGAGAATTTTTGCTCCATGATCATCAGGAATATTGGCCTGTAATTTTCCTTTATAGTGGGATGTTTGATTTTGAAACCAAGCTAATGCTGTCCTTGTAGAATGTATTTGGATGTTTTCCTTCCTCTTCTATTTTTTGGGTCAGTTTGAAAAGAATAGGTGTTAACTCTTCTTTAAATGTTTGGTAAATTCCCCTGGGAGTCAATCTGGCCCTGGACTTTTGTTTCTTGGAGGATTTTTGATTAATGACTCCATTTCTTTGCTGGTTATCAGTCTGTTCAGATTATCTATTTTTTTCCTTTTTCAGCTTTGCTAGTTTATATATTTCTAGAAATTTATTCATTTTTTTTCCAGATTGCCCAATTGGTTGGCATATAGTTTGTTCATCATATTCTCTTACGATTGTATTTCTGTAGCAGTGGTTGTGGTCTCTCCTCTTTCATTTGTTACTTTATTTGGATCCATTCTCTTTTCTTTTTGGTAAGTCTAGCCAGGGGGTTATCAACTTTTCTTAATTTTTTCAAAAACCAGTTCCTAGTTTCACTGATCTGTTCTACTGCTTTTTTTGTTTCTATATCATTTTTTTTCTGTTCTAATCTTAATTATTTCCCTTCTGTTGGCTTTAGGCTTTAGTTGTTCATTTTCACATCTTTTAGGTATAGGGTTAGGTTATGTATTTGAGACTTTTCTTGCTTCTTGAGGTAGCCCTGTATTGCTGTATACTTCCTTCTTATAACAGCTTTGCTGCATTCCAAAAGTTTTGGACTATTCTGTTTTCATTTTCATTTGTTTCCATTTATTTATTTACTTCTTCTTTAATTTCCTGGTTAACACATTCACTTTTTAGTAGGATGTTCCTTAGCCTTTATGTATTTGTGGTCTTTCCAATTTTTTTCTTGTGGTTGACTTCAAGTTTAATACCATTGTGATTGGAAAATATGCATGGTATGATCTCAAACTTTTTGTACTTGTTGAGGGCTGATTTGTGACCTAGTATGTGATCTATTCTGGAGAATATTCCACGTGCACTTAAAAAGAATGTGTGTTCTGCTGCTTTAGGAGGAAATGTTCTGAATATACCTGTTAAGTTGATTTGGACCAGTGTGCATTCAAAGCCATTGTTTCTTTGTTGATTTTTTCCTTACATAATCTGTCCATTGCTATAAGTGGGTGTTAAAGTCCCCTACTATAATTGTATTGTTATCAATGAATTTCTTTATGTTTGTAATTAATTGATTTACATATTTGGGTGCTACAAGTTATGGGAATAAATATTTATAATTATTATATCTTTTTGTTGGATAGACCCCTTTATTATGATATAGTCCCTTCTTCATCTCTTGTTACAGTCTTTGGTTTTAAATCTATTTTGTCTGATATAAGTCTGGCTAGGCCAGCTTTCTTTTGATATCTATTAGCATGATAAATTGTTCTCCATCCCTCCACTTTCAATCTGTAGGTGTACTTAGGTCTAAAGTGAGTCTCTTGTAAGCAGCATATAGATGGGTCTTATATTTTTATCCATTCTGGTATCCTAAGTTTTTTGACTGAAGCATTTAGTCCATTTACATTCAGAGTGATTATTGAAAGATATGAATTTAATGTCATTGTATTACCTACAAAGTTATTGTTTCTGGAAATTTCCTTTGTTACTTTCTAGTCTTGGTTGCTTTTAGTCTTACTTTCACACTCAATTAGTGGTTACAAACTCCTTTAGTTTTTCTTTGAGAAACTCTTTCTCTCTCCTCCTGTTCTGAATGACAGTTTTTCTAGATAAAGTATTATTGGCTGCATATTTTTTCCAGTGAGCATGTTGACTATCTCATGCCACTCTACTCTGGCCTGCCAAATTTCTGTTCTTAAGTCTGCTGCTAACCTGATTTGTCTTTCCTTATAAATTAGGAATTTCTTTTCCCTTGCTGTTCTCAGGATGTTTTCCTTAACTCTGTATATTGTAAATTTTACTACAATATGTCTTGTTGTTGGCTTGTTTTTGTTGATTTTGATGGGAGTTCTCTGTGCCTCCTGGATTTGGATGTTTGTTTCCTTCTCCAGATTAGGGAAATTTTCAGCTAAATTTGCTCAAATAAACCTTCTCCTCTTTTTTCTCCTCCCTTCTTATTCTGGGACTCTTATGATATGAATGTTGTTATGCTTGAAGGAAAGAAATTTTTAAACAGATGATAAAAAATACAATTTCCCACAATTGAAATAATTAAATCTCCAGATTTAATGATTCCAAGGAGTGTTAGCACAGCAAATGAAAAAGACGTGCAATTAGGCACATAACTTTAAAATTTTAAACCCATGGATAAAGAAAAATCAGAGTACCTTCCAGAGAGGAGAAACCAACTCATCTAAAAAGCAACTAGCCTAATTTTTTAAGGTAAAATATCTACCTTAAATTTCAGGGGGAAAAATACATTTTATAATAATAAAGTATGGCAAGATCACTAATGGTTTCAAGTTCCACATTGCAATTAACTTCTAAGAAACTATCATTTGTCAAGTATTGGTGTAGTATCAGAAAAGAATATCCTCCTTCTTTTCCAACTGTATATATGAAAGAAGCCATATTTTTTCATGTATTTCAACCTAAAATTGAATTTTGCAACAAATTTAATGAAGAAGCACATATTAGAAGATAGATCTCTTTTATTAAAACAGACACTAAAGTTATTTGCAATAAGACAAGACAAAATTCTCTTTTTTTTGTATTTTAAAAATAGTTACAATAAAAAAGTGTGATTTTTGACATGTAATGAGTTCTGTTTCTAAGTGAGTTAATGAATAACATTGTTACATTTCTCAGTTTGAACTTTCTGTTTTCAATTTATTTATCAAGGTATAACTGATATATAATATTACGTTAGTTTGGGATGTACAACATAATGTTTGATATTTGTATACATTGTAAAATGATCACCACAATAAGTCCAGTCATCATCCATCACCAAATATCATTACAATTTTTTCCTGTGATGAGAACTTTTAAGATCTACTCTCTTAGCAACCTTAGTGGTTTCCTTTGCTGTGCAGGGGCTTTTTAATTTGACGTACTCTCACTTGTTTATTTTTGCTTTTGTTGTCTTTGCTATTGGTGTCAATTCCAAAAAATCATTGACAAGACCAGTGTTAAGGAGCTTACTACGTACGTTTTCATCAAAGAGTTTTATGGTTTCAGGTCTTACAATAAAGTCTTTATCCGTTTTGAATTAATTTTTTTACAGTGCAAGATATGGTCTAGTTTAATTCTTTTGCATGTGGCTGTCCAGTTTTCCCAACACCATTTATTGAAAAGATTATCCTTCCCCCATTGTATACTCTTGGCTCCTTTGTTATAAATAATTGGTCATATATACGTGTGTTATTTCTGGGTTCTCTATTCGGTTCCATTGACCCATGTCTGTTTTTATTCTAGTATCATACTGTTTCTATTACTATAGCTTTTTAATATACTTTGAAATCAGGGAAGATAAAGCCTCAAGCTATGTTTTTCTTTCTCCAGATTGCTTTGACTATTTGGGGTCTTTTGTGTTTCCATACAAATTTTCGAATTATTTATTCTATTTCTGTAAAAAAAAAAAAATGGAATTTTGATTACAATTGCATTGAATCTATACATTGTTTTGGAACATTTTAACAATATGATTTCTTCTAATCCATGAACTGTGTTCCTCTCCAATACTGTGTTCTTTCCACTTATTTGTGTCATCCTCAATTACTTTCATCAATGGCTTATATATTTCAATGTACAAGTCTTTCAGCCCCTTGGTTCAATTTATTCCTAAATATTTTATTCTTTCTGATGTAATTGTAGATAGGATCATTTTCTTAATTTCTCTTTCTGCTGGTTTGTTATTACTGTATGGAAATGCAGATTTTTGTATACTGAGTGTGTACTCTGATACTTTACTGTTTTTTTAAAAATTTGTTCTGACAGTTTTTTGGCCAAGTTCAGGGTTTTCTTTTTTTTTTAATTATTTTTTTAAAATGTTTATTTATTTGAGAGAGAAAGAGAGAGAGAGAGAGACAGCGTGAGCAGGGGTTTGGGGAGAGGGGTACAAAGAGAGAAACACAAAATCCGGAGCGGGTTCCAGGCTCCAAGCTGTCAGTACAGAGCCTGATGCGGGGCCAAACCCACGAACCATGAGATCGTGACCTGAGCTGAAGTCAGCTGCTCAACCGACTGAGCCACCCAGGCACTGCAAGTTTAAGGTTTTCTATATGTAATACCATCTCATTTGCAAATAGTGACAACTTAATTCTTCCTTTCCAATTTGGACTCTTTTATTTCTTTTTCTTGCCTAGTTTCTCTGGTTAAGACTTCCAATACTATGTTGAATAAAAGTGGTAAGAGTGGGCATATGTATCTTGTCCTTAAACTTATAGGAAAAGTTTTAAGTTTTTACCATTGAAAACAATGTTAACTGAGAGCTTGCTGTATCTGGCCTTTGTTATGTTAAAATATGTTCCCTCTATCCCCACTTTGTTGAAAGTTTTTATCATAAACGAAGGTTGAATTTTGTATAATGTACACTTTACATCTATGAAATGATCGTGATTTTTATCTTTCATTTTGTTAATGTAGTATATCACAATGATTAGTGTACAGATATCAAACCATCCTTGAAATAAATCCTACTTGATCATGGTGTATGATTCTTTTAGTATACTGTTGAATTCAGTTTCCTAATATTTTGTTGACGATTTTTGCATCTAAGTTTATTAGAAATATTGGTCTATAAAGTTCTTTTCTTGTGGAGTCCTTGTTTGGCTTTTATATCAAGATAATGCTGTCCTGGTAAATGACTTTGGAAATATTCCCTTTTCTATCTTTTGAAAGAGTGTGAGAAGAATTGGTATTAATTCTTTAAACGTTCATAGAATTCAATAGTAAAGCCATCTTCTCTTGGATTTTTGTTCGTTGGGAGGATTTTGATAAATGATTTAATCTCCTTACTAGTAATTGGTTTGTTCAGGATTTCCATTTCTTCCTGATTCAGTCTTGAATTTAAACACTTTTTTCTCTAGCTTGTCTAATTTGTTGGTGTACACTTATTCATAGTAATTTCTTATAATCTTTTGTTTTCTGTGGTATCTATCAGTCATTTCCCTCTACTAACTTTGGGCTTTCTTTGTCTTCTTTTTCTAGTTCCTTGAGGTGTAAAGTTAAGTTGTTTATTTGAGATTTTTCTCAAATAAAGTAAATATTTACTACTACAAACATCTTGCCTAGATTGCTTTTGCTACATCTTATACTATTTGATATATCGTATTTCCATTTTCATTAATCTCAAGGTTTTGTTTTTTTCTTTTTTATCCTCAGATTTCTTCTTTGACTCATTGGTTGTCCAGGAGTATTTTGTTTAATTTCCAAATATTTGTGAATTTTTCAGTTTTCTCCTTGTAATTGATTTCTAATTTCATCCATTGTGGGCAGAACAGAAGCTTGATATAATGTCAATCTTCTTAAATTTATTAAGGCTTGTTTTGTGGCCTAACATATGATTTATCCTAGAGAATGAATGTTCCATTTGCACTTCACAAGATGTGTATTCTTTTGGCTTTGGATGGAATGTTCTATTTATGTTAAGTCCATCTGGTCTAATATGTCATCTAAGACTAATGTTTTCTTATTGATTTTCTATCTAGATAAACATTCATATAAATGAAGTATTAAGATCTCCTACTGTTGTTATATTTCTGTGTATTTGTACATTTAGGTCTGTTAATATTTATTTTATATATTTAGGTGCTCTTATGTTGTATGTCTAAATACTTATAAATGTTATATACTCTTACTAGATTGACTCCTTTATTATTGTGCAATGCCCTTCTTTGACCTTACTATAGTTTTTTATTTAAAATCTATTTGTCTGATTGAAGAATAGGCACCCCAGCTTTCTTTCTTTGGGCTCCATTTTCATGGAATATCATTTTCCAACGTTGTATAGAATGCTGCTTTAAAATCAGGGTGCATGTATCCTTTTGAATTACTATTTTTTGTATTCTTTGGGTAAATACCTAGTAGTGCAATTGTTGGATTAAGGGTAGTTTTATTTTTAACATTTTGAGGAAACTCCATGCTGTTTTCCATAGTGACTGCACTGGTTTGCAGTCACACCAGTAGTCCAAATGTTTCCTCTTTCTCCACTTCTTCACTAACATTTGTTGTTTCTTGTATTATTGATTTTAGTGGTTCTGACAACTCTGAGGTAATATCTCATTGTAGTTTTGATTTGCATTTCCTTGATGATCAGTAATGTTGAGCATCTTTTCTGTTGGTCATTTGTATGTCTTCTTTGGAAAAGTGTCGATTTATGTCTTCTGCCCATTTTTAATTGGATTATTCATTTTTGGGTTGTTGACATTTATAAGTTCTTTATAGATTTTGGATACTAACCCTTTATCAGATGTCACTTGCAAATATCTTCTCCCATTCTAAATTTTTTTTAACATTTATTCATTTTTGAGAGGCAGAGAGAGACAGAGTGTGAGTGAGGGAGGGGCAGAGAGAGAGGGAAACACAGAATCTGATGTGTCAGCACAGAGCTCGACTCAGGACTCAAACCCATGAACCATGAGATTATGACCTGAGCTGGAGTCAGATGCCCAACTGACAGAGCCACCCAGGTGCCCCTCTTCTCCCATTCTATAGGTTGCCTTTTAGTTTTGTTGTTTCCTTTGAGGTGCAGAAGCTTTTAATCTTGATGTAGTACCAATAGTTTATTTTTGATTTTGTTTATCTTGCCTCAGGAGACATATCTAGAAAGAAGTTGCTATGGTCAATATCAAAGAGGTTGATATTGAACACTACCTATGTTCTCCTCTAGGATTTTGACTGTTTCTTGTCTGACGTTTAGGTCTTTAAGTCATTTTGATATATTTTTGTGTATGGTGTAAGAAAATGGTCCAGTTTCATTCTTTTGCATGTAGCTGTTGAGTTATCCCAACACCATCTGTCTGAAGAGGATGTCTTTTTTTCCCATTATATTCTTTCCTGTTTTGTTGAAAATTAATTGACCATATAGTTGCAGGTCCACTTCTGGCTTTTCTATTCTGTTCCATTGACCTATGTGCCTATTTTTGTGCCAGTAGTATACTTTTTTGATCGCTACAGCTTTGTAATATAACTTGAAGTCCAGAATTGTGATGCCTCCAGCATCAAGATTGCTTTGGCTATTTGGGGTTTTCTGTGGTTCTATATAAAATTTAGAATTGTTTGTTCTAGTTCTGTGAAAAAAAAAATTTTATAAGGATTGCTTGCAATGTGTACATTGATTTGGTAGTTAGACATGTTAATAATATTTGTTCTTCCAATCCATGAGCATGGAGTATATTTCCATTTTTTTGTGTGTGTCATCTTCAATTCTTTTCATAACTGTTCTATAGTTTTCAGCATATAGTCCTTTCACCTCTTTAGTTTGTTTTATTTCTAAGAATCTTATGGCTTTCAGTGCAATTGTAAATGGGATCTATTCTTTAATTTCTGTTTCTTCTGCTTCATTATTGGTGTATAGAAAGCAAGAGATTTCTGTATGTCAGTTTGTATCCTGTGATTTATCAAATTTGTTTATCAGTTCTAGCATTTTTAAAAATAGAATCTTTGGAATTTTCCATATATAGTACCATGGCATCTACAAATAGTGAAAGTTTTACTTTACTGCTGATTTGGATACCTTTTATTTAAAATATAAGAATATTACATTTATGTTTATATTTTCATCTTTAGCACTCCACCATTCTAATGTTCACTATGTGCTACTTAAATTTACATAATGTAGCTTAGATTCAGCACTACTGGGAAAAAGACAATGTTCCTAAGTAAATTCTACTACTGATAATAAAATATTATCTACTACATATTATCTATGAGATTAGTCAGCAAGGTAAAAAAAAAACTTTTAAAAAAGATTATGAACACATATAACAACATAACACCTTATAATCATTCAACAATCCTTAGAATAATGACAATCTTTCTAGGTAAAACATCATTTTATAATTCCCCTGCTGGAGCAGATTACATGTGAATTTATTCATCATATACAAAAACCTAGTCACTTATGTTACAGTCATACCACTTTCTTAAAATAATAATTTGGCATTATCCAGCTTAATCACTTACATTATAAACAGAATTAACTCTGACTTTTTGACTCTCTGCAAAAATCAAATCAATGTTGGCAGATGAAGATTTATCATCATTGAAATATTAGTAAAAATACACTTAAGTTTCTGAAAGCAATTTCTTTTTAAAAAGTACTAAATGTTTCAAAAGACTTCAGATTGTTAGAAAAAAATAGCTTTCAGCTGGCATTTTTGAGTATTAATATGTTGGCCAATGTCTTACTGGGGCAAATGGCTTATTCCAGATATAGAAATGTAATTTTATTCATTTAAAAACCAGACCCATAATTTTATGAAATGTGACTAAAAGTAAATTTAAAGGGCATACGTTACTCATCTTTTGATGAGTGAAGGGAAGTGAAAATGAATATAGATGCATAATTCAGCTTATACTTATTGTATAAGTATATTCTGGACATTGCCCAGAAGTGGACAAAGCATATAGGTCAGCAGAGTAGAATCATTCTGTACAACCCAAAGTCATCCATGAGTAAAGCATTAAATACTTACTCAATCCAAGCAGTTCTCCTTTTTCAAACTTCCCCTTGATTTTGTCCCTGCTATTGCTATGCTTTGTTGGGTTAAGTCTCCTGCATAGAGGTTCTTTCCTGAGAGTAAAACATACTATACGAGAACAAAATAACTGGATAGAAGAACTGGAGAAAGGAAACAGGAATACAAAAGAAGAGCTTTTTATGCAGCTGACTTGTATGTCACTCACTGGATAACATCAGTGTATGTAGATGTTAGTCATGAAACAAATATGTTTTCATTGCATATGGCTTAGAAACCTACATTATTTAATAACTTCCTCAGAAAATTATTGAACTCTAGTTAATAATAATTAGAACACATTATATACTTGGAATTCTTCCTAATGTACCAATAATCTAACCTTGAGACTTCAAGAAGCTGAATGATGCATTCTATTAGCCAATAAATTCATCTCTAGTGTCTTTATAAAAAAAGAAACCATATTTTCCCTCACTAATTGATTCAGATGAAGCGAGATTTATTTTCCTTAACTATAATGGTGCTAGTGTGCCTTTCGAAGAAACCTAATTAAAGATTTTTATATTCATGAAAGCAAAAATGTAACCAAAAAACCTACCATGTTGACATTATTGACATCATAGAAGAATAAACATGCCCAACTAGGTTTATAAACAGATCTTTTTGAAGCCCAATTTTCTACATGTAATTTCCTGACTAAATATCTGTCCTATTTCTGATTCCAAGGATATAATTTCAGATTTTCTAAGAGAGAGTAATAAAGAGCTCACATGTGACATCTTTTAGGGTTTTAAAACAAGTATGTGCCCATGGGGTAGTTGCTACCTGTGTACATAGCACAAGACACACATAGATTCTTATTTATGCTCAAGTTTCTAGAATGTTGATTATAAGTGTTTGTGGCAGTACTGAGGAAAATTTATTTTATCTTGCAAAGTAAGTTCCCTTAGATAAAGAAGTGTACTAGTTTCCTATGCTGCCTAACAAAGGACCACAGACTAGGTGAATTAAAAAACAGAAATTTATTGTCTCACAGTCCCAGAGGCTAGAAGTAAAAACTCAAGGTGTCATCAGGTTCCTCCTGAGGGCTGTGAGGGAAAGATTTGTTCCAGGCCTCTTTCCTTGGCTTGTAGACCATTTTCCCATTGTGTCTCTTCACATTTATACATATCTGTCTCATCTCTGATAAAAAGTTACCACTATGTAGGTTAGTCTCAAGAATTAACATGATTCCAAAAGTGCACAGCACTCAATTTCAGTCAATTAAATGAGTATCATCCATCATAAACTCTTCTTGTTTGGGTCATTAGTGCACATATTGGAAAGCTAGAAAAGAGAGGGAATGTTAATGGAAAGCATAGCTTCATATCTGGAGAACTACAATGCATTTACTTGAAGACTGGCCATTGGAGAGATTTAGGAATGGAACAGTGTGAGCTCCAGATCTACATCCACCCTTCCTACATTGTCACTCTCTTCCACAACTCTTCACAGAATCTTACATTCCTGGCCCATTTTCACAGACTTTCAAAATAATTCCATGAAACTATGGAGCAAGCCAGGGGATTCTACTTTAACAGAACAATTACCGAATCTGATACATTTTTCCCTCTTCTTTTGTTGAATATAGTTGTGAGACATGAGATAATTCTTTTTCAGAAATATCAAATAAAAGCTGTGCTGTCTATTAACCATAGGTTTGCAACCTATTGGAAATATGTATGAACAGCCATTGAGTCCCATATGACTCTTGCCATTGAGTCCCAAACACTTAGATGCTTCACTTCCGGGTTCTTCTTCCCGTCTCCATTTAGTGGGCTTATTTTTCACAGGGTTTGCAATGAGCATTAGCCAAAGAACTGAAATTTGCATCACCTCAAGGAATGTACATTTGTTTTCATCAGACTACTTTTTGGCCTTACATGGGCATAGGTGACTTCTGGGTAAGGCTGTAACCTCTGTAGTACTCAGCCAATGAGGAATCAGAGGAGGAACTTCACGCTAGGAGATAAATTATTTGCTATAACTGCTTGAATGTGCTAGTCCATCAGACATCCGCTCTTGCAAGAACATTGATTAAAGCCTTACTTCACTGTGCTCCAGGCAGTGGACTTATTTCTCACAGTAATTATTCATCTCTTGCCTCAGCTTCATGGAAGTCATGGAAGCAAAAGCCAGCACTTCTGTCTTAGGGATAGTTGACTCAATATTACAAAAATGTACTTTGATTCCTTATTCAACTGAAAACTTCACAAGTGTAACATACTTAGATCTCCTCCTTTACCCCTGTGGATCTTTGTCCATTGACTTGAGACAACAGTCTTTTCAAATGTGGCATTGATTCTTCACACGTGCATGTGATTACTGCCCAAACCTGCTATATGTAAATGGGCATTTATAAATATAAATCCAGCCTATCTCTTTTTCTTCCCAATGGTTGTCTGGGTCCTGTGTAGTGGCTGATTTCAGTGTTCTGAATTAAAAAGTGTCATTAGGATGCAAATAAGTGATGCCTTTTTCTTTGAAATTCAGAGAGGTATTTTTCTCTTAAAAGCTGGGTCAAAGTCCATCAGGTTAATCCTGGCGGTCAACTAGTTTAAAATCTAGGCCTCTCCACTTTTGATAATCTGCATTGTGAACATCTCATGGAGCACTCTATAATCAATTTGAAATATTACCATTATTTTTGATGAAATGGCCATGGCCAAAAAAATGGGATCATGTTAGCCTGCTGCGGCCTTTGTCCTTGAGAACAAATTGCTATAACAATGACAATTTCTGTATTTTTAAGAAATTAGTGCTATTTAAGCTGGTGCAAGTATGAGGCACATAACTGGAGTTGCAGCAAGTTTGCTTTGTGAAGAAAACTGAGGGGATGTTTATTTCTATGGAGAATTTCCACGAAGAAGAATGAGGAGGGGAGGAAAGGAAGGGGGAGAGGGAGAAGAGAGGTGTGATTCCTGCCCAAAGATGGGTAGGCTGACCTCTTTCAGGGCCATTCTGTCTTCTGGTCCCTTTAAATCCATGCAGAATTAAGGCCTTAAGTTCTAGTGTTTAGCTGGAAGGAAGGTGGAGGCTTGCTGCCCCCAATTGACTTATTAGTGGCTTGTCCTTGAATTCAACTTTGGTTAAACTTGATGCTAGTCATCATTCTCTCCTTGGACTACCACACCTCGCCTCCTCTCCTTTTGCCAGTCTTTCCCAACCCGTCTTCACTCTGGACAATGTGTGTAGAAAACCCTATGTTTGATGCTTATCTTTGCCTTCCTTCCACTGTTCTTTTCTGCTTTAGTCAAGTCAGGAGCCCAAATGGCCCCCTTAGAGATTTGTCCTTTTTCCTTCTGGCATATCAGATACTTTCCCAGTACCTTATCTATAGAGTGCCAGCTTAATACTATAAAGTCTGGCAGAGAGATGAGAACCTGAAGCTGGGATTTTCCATAGGACAAGATAGACCAGAACACAAATATTAACTTCTTTTTTTTCTGGCTTTCTCATACTGGGTACCATTGATGATAGTCCAGCTTACATAGCCCCTATCATTCATTGGGGCCCATTGGATACCCATACAAACACTTCTAAAAAAATATAAAAGTATTACAAAAAATAAACTGTTAAATATTTTTATAATGTTGGAGCAGGGAAGGGTTTCATAAGCACAGCAGGAAACCCAGGAGCTACAAGGGAATCTGATTACTTAAACAATTTGAAGCTTCCTTGTAGCACAACAAATACAAATCCTCCTTAAAGTTAAAAGATAAAAGACAATCTGGAATGTAATGTCCTATCACAGCTTGTGGTTGTCAGGGAGACCTGTTTAGGCCAGCTCTGAAACTAACTGTGTAAAGTTGGGTAAATTCCTTAACCTCTCTGAACTCTAGTCTTCCTTGTGTGAAAAATGAGAATAATACCAACATTCTACATGACTGATGTGAGACCTAAAAGGGATCATGTATGTAAAGTATTTAGCACAGGGCCTAGCACATAATAAGCATTCAATAAATTCAGGGGAGAAGATCTGTAATATTTGACAAAAGTACTAGTTACAAATTAATAAGAAAAAACAGCACATATTTTAAAAAGGACAAAGTATGTGAACAGTAAGCTTGAATAAGTAGATATAACATCAGTTAATAATCACATGAAAAAATGTAGAAGATACTAATAGAAATGCAAAGTAAGAGAACAATAAGACACATGATTATACTGTTCATGGAGGGAAATAAACTTTTCTTTGACCTTTCATCCTCTCTTGCTGGGTCTGAAAATTAAATTGGCAAAGACTGATTAACAGGAGAAAAAAACATGCACATTTATTTAATATAAATTCTATGTGACATGGGAGCCTCAAAAAGAAATGAAGACCTAAAGAAATGGTTAAACCCATGTGATTTTATGTTAGGTTTGATGAAAAGTAGAAAGTCATGGAAAGATGTGAAAAGGCAGAGATTATAAGTATAGCAAACTGGGGACACTTAGCCAAGCCCATTTGTTCTTGGCATCCCCTTATCTTCAAGGTTGAGGGTGCTTCTTTCCTCCAGGTATAGGAAGGGCACTTCTCCCATGAGGGTTTTATAATTGCTTCCGGGGGATGCCAGAGTGATCTTCCTGCTGCTGCCATTTTCTCAAGCTCCTTCAGCTTAATCTATTTAATATGCCAAGGTAGTATGTCCTAAACCCCCTTAAGTACCTAGCAGACTGGCAAAGATTGCAAAAAAAAAATTGATAATTCTCTGAGCTAGTAAGAGTATAATAAATCAAATCAAATCATTCTTTTACATTGTTTTGGGAGTATAAACAGGTGTACTTTTCAAAGTAGTTTTTGGTGCTTATTCAAATCTATTTTTTTAACTTTTTTTTCTTTAATGTTTTAATTTATTTTTGAGAGAGAGAGAGAGAGAGACAGTGCAAGTGGGGGAGGGACGGAGAGAAAGGGAGACACAGAATCCAAAGCAGATTCCAGCTCCAAGCTGTCAGCCCAGAGCCTGATGCGGGGCTCAAACTCATGAACTATGAGATCATGACTTGAGCAGAAGTCAGCCACTTAACTGACTGATCCACCCAGGTGCCCCTTTGGTGTTTATTCAGTTTAAATGTTCATATCATTTAATAAAACCAGTCATGAGACCCTTCAGATGTATATTGGGGGACCATAAGCTTGGAGTATGATTGCTGACATATATCTTGGGGCAGTTAAGATAAAGAAAATACACTTATAGGATCCTCGAGGTTGGGATAATGTTAAGCTAAATTCTCTTTTGCTCTAGCAAAGTGTTATCATCTAGACAGCTGAGCTCCTAGAGGAAAGCCACTCTGCCAGTTTCAAGGATTTGTCAATGGGCTGAAGGCAGTAAGGGAATTTAATTTTTCATTTGCCTTAATTTCCCATATTACCATGGCAAGCACTTAAAACCCTCTTCATTGTTTTTGGGTAGCTGGGAATATTACACAGGCCCCACTTGGTATGGGGTGGGGGTGGGATGTGCCAGTCTGTATTTTGCCCTCAGATTGCCCCCATGCTCCTTCATCAATCTCCTTTTGGTTAAATAAAAAAGAATTATAACATATATGCTAATATACTCATTAAAAAATATCTCTAGAGGTTAAGATTATAGAGTTTTCCTCCTTTTAGAGTTATTTTTATGTTTAAACTACAATCATTTGTAAATTAATAATAGTTATATATTAGCAATAATTTATAATTGAATTCAGATGGGGGAGGAGAGGAGATACCAAAGTATAAGGGGTAATCTCTCAGGAGGAAAAGAGATAGGCTCTAAAACTCAAGCAAAATGGAGACAGACACCAAGTTATAAAAGTCATTTTAAATACTTGAAAATAAACCTCAAGCCAAACTGTCTGCATACCAATAGTTAATATTCAAATTAAAATTTTCATATACTCATAGAAAACTGTAGTATAAATTAATCACTACTTAAACTTTAAAAAAAGCTGCACAACTTTTTCACAATTTAAATTTGCTTTAATTTGAAGGAGGAAGTCTTTGTCTTCCTCCCTCATCTTACTTAAAAGTATATCATGCAGTGGGGTGCCTGGATAGCTCAGTCAGTTAAGCATCCAACTTCAGCTCAGGTCACGATCTCCTGGTTCACAGGTTTGAGCCCCTCCTCCGGCTCTGTGCTTACAGCTCAGAACCTGGAGCCTTCTTCATATTCTGTCTCCCTCTTTGTCCCTCCCCTGCTCATGCTCTGTCTCTCTATCTCTCTTTCGAATATAAACATTTATATATATATATATATATCTCATCAAACAAGTCTGTGCAAATGCTTTGCAAATGCTCTGAAAAGTGCTAGATTGTACAGCTATTAGACTAGGCTTGAGTGGAGTGGCAATAAGCATACAAATTGTTCCAGGAAAAGGGAGTTTCACTGCTCCATAGCAGTTAAAGTGCATATGTTTATTATAATACTTTGACTGAAGCTTTACATTCAAAAAACTGAACACTCTATTTGAACACAACATCTTTCCAAATGTGGCATTGATTCTTCACACATGCATATGATTACTGCCCAGACCTGCTATTTAGTCTTGCCCCTGACACAGTCTGTCCCTTCATCTACTGCACCTCCAAATTCATCTGCCATTGAGTTCAAACCATTAACATAACATAGGCCATACCCTGTTTAATTTGCCAATCCAAGTCATTTATTCCTAATCTTAAAAGATGTTTCATTTTATAAATGCATTCAAGGGAATAAATGCACGGAAATGGAACTTGCCCAAGAGTTTCATATGCAGGCAGATACAAAAGACATCTGTGCAGTAATCCAGGAATCAGATTACTCTACTTGTCATCATTTTTTTTTCAAGGATGGTAGAAGGAATGGGTGTAACCATGGAAATGTTCCTTCCAAAAACACAAATCTTAAACAAAACCCCAAAGCCTAGGAACATCAAGGAAACCAAGAGCCCTAGACTTTCAACAGAGAATTCAACATTACCATGACACAGAGTAGCTGAAAAGAAATGCTTTCCAAAACAGAACGAAAAGCACTACAAAGACAAGGCCCTTTGCTTTTACTCCAGGCAAGATGCCTTTTCTTCTGTAAAACAAAGCACTTGTCAGCAACTACAGAAATAAAATACGTGTCTAAAATTTTCCTAAGAACTATTCTTCAGTAGCTAGATTCAGCCACTTTCCTTAGATAATTGTGGTGCAGCATCTTAATCCCAAAGTAAAGCAGACTCTTCCTCATATCCTGGTTAAACTGGGGGTAGTCTCTTGGAAGCCACGGATCCCTCATGGTCTAAACTTAATTAAAAACAACTGAAACCTATACAAATTCATATAAAGACGATAAAATACTCATTTGCCAAAGAGGCTGGAGTATAAACTAACAGCACTGAAATTAATTAATTCATTCAGCAAATATTTATTGATGTGGGAAACAAAGGCAGATGGAAATGGCAGATAAAATTGAAATTTCTTATAACCTGCAGCCCATTAACAAATACTTGAGGCAGGCAGAGTAAAACATTTCTCGAAGAACCCCCTACTGTCTTAATGTTAATGCTTTGCTAGAAGGAAAACAACCTTATCTTGACAATAGCTAGGCCTCCAGTATCCTGTGAGTCTTCTTTGGCATATGAAAGTCTCTTTGGAAACTTCCCATAGACTTTACCTCCCCCAACTCTCAACCATATAACCTGTCTCTCCTCATGGTCCCAGAGCAGCTCTTTGGGTCCACGGGTCCTGTCCCCATGCTTTAATAAAATCACCTTTTTGTACCAAAGACGTCTTCAAGAATTCTTTCTTGGCCATAAGCTCAATCCCCACCACCACTCCAAAACCTCATTTACCATAATCCTATCGTACAGTACTCACAGTCAAATGCTAGGTAAACAGTAGCCAATAAGAGTAGACAATATCTTTAAATTTATAGAATTTATATCTAAGTTAGTGAACAATCATTAATAAAGTAAAGGGGCAATTGTATATAGTCTTAAGTAGTGAGAAGAAAATCAAGCAGGGTAGTGTGATGAAGAGGGCTTCTTTTCTTTATGTTATTTATTTTTGAGATGGAGAAACACAGAATCCAAAGCTGGGTCCAGGCTCCAAGCTGTCAGCACACAGCCTGACGCGGGGCTTTTACCCATGAACCTTGAGATCATGACCTGAGTCAAAGTCAGATGCTTAAGCGACTGAGCCACCCAGGTGCCCCATGAAGAGGACTCCTGGGTCAGGGATAGAACGCTGCTTGATATTGAAAAATTTTAGAAGGTGTGACCTTTGAGCTGAGACTCTAAAGTCAGGAAGACTGATCATACATTGATGTAGAAAAGAGAGCTGTAAGTAGAGGAACAGTTTGTGAGACAGGAATAAGCTTGGAGAATTATAATAAAAGAAAAGAGAGTGAGCCTGAAGCTTAAAGAGTACAAAAGAGAATTTAGGGAGGGCCAGGTCCTTTAGAGCCTTATAGACCATGTGTAAGGAGGTTGGATTTTGTTTGATGTATGGTGAGAAAACACTGGTGGATTTTTGGTCTCGTTAATGTTCTAAAACATCATTCTGCCACTTTGGGGGAAAAGGAATCAAAGTGGAGAGACCAGAGAAGACATTTGGATGGCTTAGACTAGAATGGTAGAAATGGAGATAAAGATAAGATGAAATCATGCAATAAGACATATTTTACGGTAAAATCAATAGGCAGGCACTTGCCTTCCTCTTGACAGGGTTTTGGGATGATGATGGGGTTCAGAGCTGATAGCCAAGAATTCTTGAAGATGTTTTTGGTGCAAAAAGGTGATTTTATTAAAGCACAGGGACAGGATCCAGGGACAGAAAGAAGTGCACTGGGGTTGTAACAGGTAACTGATTATATACCTTCAAATTGGGAGGGGATTAGGGATAGAGTTAAGTCTCTAAGGTATTTTAGAAGCAAGGTTTCCAGGACTTTGAGGGCCTGGTGTTTTTACGAAAATGCCATTTATTACCGTTTAATAAAACCTCAATCATGAGACCCTTCAGATGTATATCAGGGGCCATAAGTTTGGAGTATGATTGCCAGCATATATCTTGGGGAAGTTGAGATAAAGGAAGTTTCCAAAGGAATGTTTATATGTTTAAGTAGACTTAAGGTATCTTGAGAGGTCAGGATAATGTTAGCCCAAGATTCCCTTTTGCCCCTAGCAAAGTGTCATCATTGAGCAGCTGCGCTCCTAGAGGGAGGTTACTCTGCCTGTTTCAAGGACTTGTCACTGGGCTGTAGGCAGTAAGGGAATTCAATTTTCCATTTGCCTTTGTTTCCCGCATCACCATGACAGGCATTTAAACCCCCTTACATCTTGATGAGGGTGATATTAGGGCTCCAGAAAATGGAGTCTATAGGTTTCTGGAGGCTATGGATAAGATTGCCTTTTTCTCTTGCAGTTTACTAAGTTATCCATAAACTGAAGGAGACTCCTATCCTGCATGACTGTGATCTCTATCAGTCAATCATTTGCTTTTTTTCCCCCCTGGGCAGCCAGGAGTGTCCAAGAAATATCACACATATCCCACCTGATGGTGGGGATGATGGGGGGTGGAGGTGCGTGCTGTTAGCCTGCACTTTGCCCTCAGCTTGCCCCATGCTCCCTCATCACTCTCACCTAAATTAATCAACAGAGGGAAAGAACATCATTGTAGGAGCAGGAATGGCTGGCCTAGACTTTATGGTTATTTTAAACTGTGGTAGCAACAGATCTCACCATGTAAGAATTAAAGAAAAATTATTCTCCTGGGCTAAAAAGACAAAACTTAGAAATGTGCAATAAAAAGTTCACAGCCATTTTATAAATACTCTAAAAGCAAACAAACAAACAAACAAGAAAACATTCTGAAGATCTGAGTAAATAAAAATGTGCAGCTTGCTTGCTTGCTTGCTTGCTTGCTTGCTTTCTCTTTCTTTCATAAGCCTTAGAACAAAGCTGCTTATTTAAAACAGATGAAGGCTGGTAAGTAACTAGAATGAGGGGAAACATAGAAGGTTAGATTACACAAAATTAACCATATAATGTGATATGAAATTCAAGTTGAGACTGGGAAAATATGAAAGACATATAAGAAAAAATACATATGGGTATATTAGGAAAAGATAAGGAAAGAAAATAAAGAAGTATAAGATAAAGCCATACTGGAGGATTATTACAAAAAATAATTATATTTAAAGAGAAATGCATTAAATGTCTGAATTTAAAGTGACATAAAAATAACAAATCCCACCTAAATGCCATGGTTTCTGCTCTACAGAGAAGGAACATTTTCTGTTCTGGTATAAGTTGGATCTTATATCTCCAAACCACTGCTCCAAAAAGTTATATATTATTATACTAATGGTGGTAATATTTCAGAGACCAATTTCCCATGAAAACACATGGATTCCTCAAGATATCTTAAAATTTCAAAGAACTCATAAAAGACCTTTAAACATATATGTTTAACAGAAAAATACTTTCCAATAAACAGATGAAATTTTGCCAAAAACATGGTAAAGTATGATCAATTCAGGGATGATCTCCAAAACCACCAGTATGGGCACTGAGCACTCAGAAGGCTGGTTGGCCATGGTACTAGAGCAGGATCCAGGAGGCCCCTGACATAAGCTGGCCAAGAACAGAAAGAGGAACCCTGAAGACATACGCTAAGTGAAACAAGCTAGATCCCAAAGGACACAGTTATGGAATTCCACTCACATGAAATAACTAAAATAGGCAAATTCACAAAGATAGAAAGTAGAATAGAGGTTACCAAGAGCAATGGGGAAGGGGAAATATAGAATTATTGTGGATATGGAGTTTCTGTGTGGGGTGAAAAAAAGTTCTGGAAATGAATAGTGGTGATGGTTGTACAACCTTGTGAATGTACAAAATACCACTGAATTGCACACTAAATTACCACTGAATTCAACTAAAAATGGTTGAAATGGTAAATTTTATGTTATGTGTATTTTACCAATTTTAAAGGGTATGGAGAAAGTGGAACCCTCATACACAGCTGGCAGGACTGTAAAATAGTACAGCCACTTTGGAAAATAATCTGGCAGTTCCTCAAAATATTAAATAAAGAGTTGCTATATGATCCAGAAATTCCACTAGGTACCCAAGAGACATGAAAACATAAGTCCACAAAAATACTTTTACAATGATGCTCATGACAGCATTATTCATAACAGCCATAAAGTGTAAAAGCATAAACAACTTAAATATTCATTAGCTGATGAACAAAATATAGGATGTCCATATAATGAACTTTATTCTGCAATAAAAAGGAAAGAAGTACTGTTCTGAATAACAGTAATTCATGATAGCAGCACTTTCTGTTTCACGGAGGAAAGCTTTATTAATTGTATTAATATGGAATTAATTAGAGTAAACATAAAGAGGGAGAGAAGTATAGAGAAGAACAAGAAGGGTTAATACATCAAATCAGGTACTCAGAACAGCAGACCTTCTGACTGGGGAAACCCCACAGTGAACAGCCCAGTTGGAGTCCTGACTGAGGGCCTTAGGTGGAATGTCCTCCCTTGGGGTGAGACTTCCAACTAACTATTCCCACCAGGGCAATATATATACTACCCGTGTGTGGTTGATTTATGGTTAGTCATTAAGTTTGCCTAAGTGCAGTCCTGAGCAAGCTGTGTTTCTTTCTCTGTTTTTCTTTTTTCTTTTAAATTTTTGTTTAATGTTTATTTTCGAGAAAGAGAGAGAGAGAGTGCAAGCAGGGGAGGGGCAGAGAAGGAGGGAGACGCAGAATCCGAAGAAGTTTCCAGACTCTGACAGCACAGAGCCCAAAGCAGGGCTTGAACTCACGAACTGAGATCATGACCTGAACCGAAGCCAGATGCTTAACCAACTGAGTCATCCAGGCGCCCTCTCTGTTTTTCTTATCATATCTCACAATCTCAGGAGCCTGGGCATCTGGTTATTTCTCTTCCCTCCCTGGTCCATTCCAGGGGGCCAGCCTGGTCTGGTGCAAGAGGTGACGCAAGTTCCTCTTGGCGCCAGGAACAGAAGGGCCAGTTCTGATCCCAAGGACAATACAGAATACAAGACAACTAAGCCCCCCAAGACTGTGTATGTGTAGCTCTGAGCAGAAATGCATGACAAGTCACACAAACAAGTTCTATACAGAATATGTGCCACAACACAGATAGACCTTGAAAATATCATGCTGAGTAAAGGAAGCCAGTCACAAATGATCACGTATTTCATGATTCTATTTATATGAAATGTCTAGAGTAGACAAACATATAGACAGAAAGTAGATTAGTGGCTGGATGGGAGGGACGAGAAAGGGGGTACAAATAAGGGGTGATAGCTAAGGAGTCCAAAGTTTCTCTTAGGGGTGATAAAAAATATACTAAAATTGGTTGTGATAGTGGTTACACAATTCTGAATAGGATAAAATCCACTGAATTGTACAGTTTAAGTGAATGGATCATAGAGTATATGAATATCCCAATAAAGCTGTTATCAAAAAATCTTCCCATAAAAAAGCAGTGATCACTGCTTCTGATCTGTAACATAATTTGGCTGGAAAAGAACAAGTAATAGATGTGACAGCAGTGATTAAAATTCCAGTTTTCTTACTTTTGAAAGTTATATTCTTTTTATAAAATGAAGCCTATTTTCTTTCTTTTTTTAAAATTTTTTAAAAATATTTTTATTTATTTCTAGGAGAGAGAGAGAGAGAGACAGCGTGAGGAGGGGAGGGTCAGAGAGAGAGGGAGATACAGACTCTGAAATGGGCTCCAGGCTCTGAGCTGGCAGTCAGCACAGAGCCTGACGCCAGCTCGAACCCACGAACCATGAGATCATGACCTAAGCGAAAGTTGGACGCTTAACCGACTAAGCCACCCAGGCACCCCAAAATGAAGCCTATTTTCTATGACAGTATCACTAATTTTCATCACTGTCAAACTTCATCTTGAAATACAATTTGTAATCTACTTAACAGATTAATTCCACTAAGAGGAATTTTAAAAAATGACCAAGTTGGATTTATCCAATGAATACAAAAATGGTTGAATATTAGAAAAATCTATACATTTGATTCATCATAATAGATGAAAAGAGAAAAATCATGATTATTCCAATCGGTGCAGAAAAAGGTTTCGATAAAATTCAACACTAAATTTATAATAAAAGGTCTTAGAAAGAAAGAATACAATGAATTTCCACAGAGAAAATCTCTGAGTAATCTGCAGGAAACATCCTAAATGAAAAGCCATTAAAAGCATTCCTTTAACAAATCAAAAAATAACACTAAATTGAAGCCCTTAATAGGACATAAAATAATAAAAATAATCTGAGGCTAAAATGTTTGCAAAGAAGTACATAAAACTATATTGGCAGATTATATGACCATTTCTGTAAAAGAAATCTGTAGACAATTTACTAGAAATAACAAGAGAATTTAACAAAGTTAGTGGATATAAGATTGTTGTACAAAAGTCAGTTGTATTTCTTTACACTAATGACAAATATCTGGAAAATATTGAAGATAGCATTTTCAATAATACCAGAGAATACTGAGTACCTAGAAATAAATCTAATAAAAGGTATACAATATCTATGGGTTAAAACTATGACCTATAATTCTTTTTATTTTTTTTTTATTTTTTTTTTAAATTTTTTTTTTAATGTTTTATTTATTTCCAGGAGAGAGAGAGAGAGAGAGACAGCGTGAGCAGGGGAGGGCCAGAGAGAGAGGGAGTCACAGGCTGAAACAGGGTCCAGGCTCTGAGCCGGCAGTCAGCACAGAGCCCGACGCGGGGCTCGAACCCACGAACCGCGAGATCATGACCTAAGCGACAGTCGGACGCCCAACCGACTAAGCCACCCAGGCGCCCCGACCCATAATTCTTTTTAAAATAAAACCAGAAACAAGTATTTAAAATAATATTTTAAGAAGCATAGAGATAAAATAAAGCCATGTAAAGCAAAGGGGGAAAGGAACAGAAAATAAAGGAATGATAGAGGGCCCAAATTCAGGTAGGCAAGGAATGAGAAGAAACAGCACCATCTGGCTAGTCATGGGTTAATATCAAGACCCTGGGTGTTGAATTGGATAGCAATTTCATGGATGCTTAATGGGTATTAAAAAAGGTAAAAAAGAAAGGAAGGCCTTCCATGGACCAACAGTAAGAATGTCAAGAACCAGATATTAGTGATCTATTACTGTGTACCACTTGAGGTGAATCTTAAAAAGACACAAAAAACAAAAAGTAATAACAATCTCAAACTAAATTTTTAGATTATTTATCAAAATATAGGCATGTCACAAGGGGAGATCTAAAAAAAGAAATCAGGGTGCACCTGAGTGACTCAGTCAGTTGAGCCTCTGACTCTTGATCTCAGGTCAGGTCTTGATCCCACTATTGTGAGTTTGAGCCCTGTATTGGGCTCCATACTAGGCTTGGAGCCTACTTCAAAATATAAATAAATAAATCTAACTGTCTTATTTGAGAATCAGAAGTTAAGATACTCAATAATTCCCCACATTGATAAAAAGATATGTGTCAAATATGGCTAGTAAAAATTTAAGTACAAGAGATCAAAAGAGAACCATACTTAATGAAGTTTCACAGGCAAAGGGGAACAATTAATCAAGAATGTTTAACAAATGAAAAACATGAAAAATGTCAGTAATAAGAAACATAGTTATCACAATAAATTTGTGAGAATTAAATCAGGATGAAACAAGCTCGTTTATTTTTCACTTAGAAAATAATTGGAGTAACCAAATTAAGATATGCTATTTGAGTTAGCCCAAGATCTTTTAAAATTTATTATTTTATTTTTAATTGAGGTACAGTTGACATACAATATTGTATTTGTTTCAGGTGTACAACACAGTAGTTCAACAATTACATGCATTATGCAGTGTTCACCACCATAAGTATAGTCACTATCTGTCACCACAGTTATAACAATATTACTATGTTCCCTATGCTGTACCTTTCATTGTCATGATTTCTTTTATAACTGGCAGTTGGTAAAAGATTAACTGTATTTAGTTGGCTTTAGAAATTATATGAATAAATAATCATTGTTACATAAATATACGCTAAATTAAAAATATACAAGTAAGTATGACTGAGTGGCTCAGTTGGTTAAGCATCTGACTTCAGCTCAGGTCATGATCTAATGGTTTGTGAGTTCGAGTCCTGCATTGGGTGAGCTCAGGCCCCACTTCTAGTGAGCCCTGCTTCTCTCTGTCTCCCTCTCTCTCTGCCCCTTGCTCATGTGCACCCTTTCTCTCTCTCAAAAAAAAAAAAAATATATATATATATATACACACACACATACATATAGAAGGAGCTAACTTGGCAATGGCCTACACTTTCCTTCATCAGACTCTAAACAGGATTTTAAGTAAATAGTATACATCCAAGCCTGGTAGGCTATTGGGCTAGTTTTTTCTTTCTAGTCCCATCTTTTAATTGTTCTTAGCCTCTCCAGGATACAGAAATTCGACTCTGTTTATAAAAACCATGTGAATGGTAGGCACTGCTATTCTCTAACCCTCTTCCCTCTTTTTTTTAACAGATGAAGAAACTGAGGCTTAGAAAGGTTAAGTAGTCTTTCCAGGTTATGTAGCTGGTAAGTCACGTGGCAGGCATTCAAGCCCCAACAACTGACCCCATGACCAACATTCAATCACTAGATTGTCGCTGATACTACAGCCGTTGTGAGATAATCTACCATGTGGTACAAAAACCATATTATACCAGACAAAAGATAACCTAGAAACTAAGCAAAACTGTAACCATGCCCTCTGTTTTCCCTTTATTTTGCAAGATTTCCATTATTTAGGTTTTCTAAGTGAGCCAATCTCTGCTCACTGCCTGATAACAAAATCATGCTGGTCCTTTGCTGCCCTCTTATGGGAGATGTACACAGATACACAAAAGTCCTCGCCATTAACTAGTCTCACTTTGTCATAACTAGTTCACATATACCTAGCTTAAGTGATATTGTTCAGCTTCTAGAACAAAGCGACAAATACACAACCTTTTGTGTACTCAATGAATGTTTGTAAAATTGAACTGAAAGTTTATCCACTGAATCTCTGATATGTAGGACCTTGATTTCACAGGAATCCTATAATAAATCACTTAGTTAAATGACTGAACACCTTCCAATTTAATCTTTGGGGGTACACGGATTGACATGTATCATGCTTATTTAAAATTATAAAATTGCACCATGTACCAAACTTATGCACAATAATACATAAATAAAATCCTAAAATGTACAAAATAAATAAAAATCATAATCTAAAATTTTCAGTTCAATCACTTGTTTCAAGTACTTGTACTTTTTTTTAAAGTCCAAATAGTCAAAGTGAATGGTTCAAGTTTCTTCTCATGTCCTGCTCTTTGTTTAGTCTCTTTTGGTTGTGACCACAATCTATCTCAGAAGAAACCAACAGCTTTGAACTCTGCAATAGACAGGACTGATCCTTCCTCAACAAAATCTATGAAGAACAGCATTGCCTGAAGTCTTAATGTAGGTAAATAGTTATCTCCCTAGCTACTTCCTCAAATTGATCAGGCTTTTAATGATGACACTAAACATTAAAGCCCATAATTGTATGACTTCAAATGGTAAAGGTGATTGTTTCACTAATTCATAGATGAGTGGACTTCCAAAGTCATGGATGATCTCCTACATGGGAACTTCTCCAGGCTTTGCACTGGAATGGAGTGTTTAAATCCTTAGAATTGGACCTCACCTGGCTTTTGTCATCACACGTACTAGGAAAGGTTACACACATCACTGAGATGTGTGATGTAGATATCATTCTACATATTGGGCAGATACCATAAATATCATTCCTCCATGTTGGGTAGCTACAACAAATTAAAACACACACCACCACCACCATCTCCACCACCACCACCACCACCACCACCAACAACAACAACAATAGCTGCTAGTGTACTCACCAAAAATATTTCCTGGATCTCTTTGGTAGCTGTATTATAACTGCCCACTATGAGTTCATCAAGAGCTTTACTACTCATATTTTCCTTCCCATTCTCAATGATATCATTCTAGTATGGGTTCTTATCTTCTTACATCCATTCATCAAATACTATATTTCTTGAGCACTATGTACAAGTATTGTGTTAGGATCTAGGTACACAATGAAAGTTAAACAAAAGATATGCTCTGCTGTCATGTAACTTACAAACAAGAGAGAGAAAACAGACACCAAACAAATAAACATACAAATAAATATATTGACAGTTTGATGGGGTGCCTGGATGACTCAGTCGGTTGAACATCCAACTTTGGCTCAGGTCATGATCTCGCGGTTCATGAGTTTGAGCCTGAGTCAGACTCTGTGCTGACAGCTCAGAGCCTAAAGCCTGCTTCAGATTCTGTGTCTCCCTCTCTCTCTGTCCTTCTTCCTCTTGTGCTGTATCTCTCTCTCTTTCTCTCTTTCTCTCTCAAAATAAACATTAAAAATTTTTTTAAAAATAAATATACTAACAGTTTGATACAGTTTGATTAGGAAAAATAACAGGATGCTTTAAGAAAGAGTTAAGAGAAAGATAGTTCCTGTTATATTGATATTATATTGATATTCAGACCAGAAGAAAGGCTGTCATTCAAAGAAAGGCAACTTTGTGGACAACACCTGAAGAATAGGTTGTAGTAATCAAGGTGAAGAGAGAAAAGAGAAATCTAGGCAGAATAAATAGCAAAAACCTTAGGCTTTATGATAAGAAAAAGCATGGCATGTTTTAGGATGAATATAAGGCCAGCATGGCTGAAAGAGGAGACTAAACAACAGAGCCTGAAGTATCGGGGTTTTGTAGGCCATGTTATGACGTTTGACTTCAAACTTCCATGGTACCATTACATGGGTTTAAGCAGTAAAGTGACATGATCTCATTCACACTTTTAAAAGCATACTTCAGTTTCTGGGTAGAGAATGGTTTGGAGCAAAGCAAAGGCAGAAGTAGAGAAATCATAAAAGAGGCAACTGCAGGCATTCCAACATGACAGAGGCTTGGGTTAACAATGGAATAGACAGAAAACAGTAACAATGGAATAGACAGAAAAACACTGAATTTAATATATGCTTTAAAAGTTGGGGTGCCTGCATCGCTAAGTCAGTTAAGCGTCCAACTCTTGATTTTGGACCCTGCTTAGAATTCTCTCTCTCCCTCTCTCTCTGCTCTCTGTCCCTCCCCTGCTCATGCTCTGTGTGTGTGTGTGTGTGTGTGTGTGTGTCACTCTGTTTCTATCTCTCTCAAAATAAATAAATAAACATTTTTTAAAAAAATAAAGGTACAATTAAAAGAATATGATGATGGACTAGATCTTGACTGGTTTGAGTAACTCAAGAACAGAGATATCTCATGTACTGTGATAAGACAAAAGGAGTCTAAATTTAGTGTGGAGGGGGAATGAGAATTCAGTTTTAGGCATGTTCACGTTCAGGTTTCTGTGATGTATCCAAACAAATGTGTCAAATAGCTAGTACATAAATGACAAACAATGGCAATGGATGAGATCACTTAAAGAGATCACAGAGTGAGAATAAATGAGACACACGGCCAAGCTACAAAAGTAATATAAAGGAGTAAGAGCCCCAGAGACCCAGACAGGGGGAAAGTCAGGAGAGTATTATGCCATATAAATTTGTATTTAGTAATTAGAGCTGTTAAATAAACACATGAATAGCACGTTAGTCCATTTGACCAATTTCATATAGAGATCCTGTAAAATAATTAAATGCACAAAACTGGAATGTTTTAGTGATTGATCTCCTAGCATTATTATGATCTCACAGAATGGAATAAACTATTTAGTGGGAACACAAGCCTTCTTCCTGTCTTTTGAACACATCAAATTTATTCCCTTCTCAGGGCTTTTATACTTGCTGATGTTTGGAACATTCTTCTCCATAATGGCTCCCCACTTTGTATTATTCAAGGCTCAGTTCAAATGTCATTTCCTCAGAGAAGGTTTTGAGAGCCATCCTCTGAAATAGCTCTCTCCTACCCCATTGTTCTGCTTCATCTTTTCACAGCACTTACTATTGCATGTTTCCTACCAACTAGAATATAAGCAAGGAGCTTATATATCTTGAGTTCACCATCATTTTCCCAATGCCAAAACAATGCTTAAAACAGAGTAGGTACTCCATAAATGTGTGAAGTAAATAAAGTATATAATAATTTTGATAAGTATAGGAGATTACTGTTATTTATGGTTCAGAAAATGTACTACTAAAGATAGACCACTTTATATAAACTATACATATTATAGAATTCTGAATCCGTTGTTGGAGTCTTCATCTTTCATCTGGTCATGAGGACTCGACTAAACAACCTTCATACTACACTCCTCCTTCTTGCTTCCCTGACATCACACTTGACAGTTAACTTCCTCTCCTGATGAGTATACCTAGAATTTCCTGGGGCCCATGTCTAACCTACATATGACCTCTAAACATGAAACTAAGCCTCTGCCTCTTTATCCGTATTTTGTCTGCAGTACTATGCCAAGGAGCCTTGGATTCTTTCCAATCTTTCCTATGCCAAGGGCTAACTGAGGGCTAATTTTCATAAAAGAAATTCTATAATAGGTGATATACTAATAGAGATATCATTTAATTAGAGATAAACAACATGGTTTCCAAGGCAAATTGTACTAAAAGTGAAGTTAGTAACTATATAAATATTGTTATCAAAAACCACATAAACTTTATATTTCTAATTTTTAAAAATTGGTATGTTTTCATTCAGAAAATATTTCCTAAATACATCAGCCAACCATGTATTTTAAGAATGCAGAAGTGTACAGTGAGAAATAAAGTCATTTTCATTAAAAACTACAAATTATATTAATGTACAATGGGCTTATTGATATTTTAAATTACTTGATTAATAAGCATTTTAAAATTTCTCTATTTTAATATCTATTACAGCAAATATCAATAGGTAAAACCCACATAAGTAAAAGTTTCCCATTAATTTTTAAGGATTTAAGGGTTCCAAAGAACAAAATGTTTGAGATCTACTGTCATAGGTTCAGTAAGAGACTAAAAACAGAAAAGATCAGAAGAACTGTTTTATGAGTATAAATGCCTGATTTAGTATGACTATACAGAGAAAGGATCAAATCTGGGATAATATGGATTAGGAACATTAGCAGCCCTAAAATCCTAAAGGCTAATGGTGGTTCCCCCACCATATATTCAAAATAAAACAATATTAATATATAAAATGAATGTAAGGCAGTTAAACATATTTCTGATGTTTCCTTATATTTCTTTCACACACACCCCCCAGATTTACTTAGGTATGATTGGTAAATAAAAATGCTACATATTTCAGTTATACACTGACTTTTTTAAAAAGTATACAACATAATGAGTTAATACATGCAGATACTGTGAGATAATTATCTTAATCATGTTAATTGACACAGCCATCACCTTGCATAATTAGCTCTCTTTTTTTGATGGTAAGAAAAATTAAGATCTACTGTCTTAGCAAATGTCGAGTGTACAATACAGTTAATTAACAATAATCACCCTGCTACACATTAGGTCCCCAGAACTTTAGGGATTCATCCCTTAATTGAAAGTTTGCATCCTTTGACCAACCTTCCCTACCCCTCAGCCCCTGGCAAACACTACTCTACTACCTGGTTCTATGATATGACTCTTTTAGATTCCACATATAAATGATCTCATATAGTATTTGTCTTTCAGAATTTGGTTTATTTCACTTAGCATAATATCCTCTAGGCTCATCTATGTTGTGACAAATGACAAGACTTCCTTCTTTTTATGACTAAATAATATTCCACTACACACACACACACACACACACACACACACACACACACCAGGTTTTCTTTATCCATCTATCTATTGATGGTGAAAGCTGAAAGCTTTTTCTTTAAGATAAGGAACAAAACAGGGTGCCCACTCTTATCACATAGTACTGTATTCCACTTAGTACTGGAAGTCTTAGCCAAAGCATTTAGGCAAGAAAAATAAATAAAAACCATTCAGAAAGACATCCATAGCCCATAAATAAAACATGCATAACAATCAACTAATCTTTGAGAAGGGCTCCATGAATAAAGAATGTTGAAAAAATAGTCTCACCCATTATTACAATGATCTTTTAAAGTATCAAATAACAAAATCTTCTGTTCATCCTATAAATTGATACCCTTGTTTTAACATACTCTAAACATGTGCTTCCTCTATAATACTGGGAAAATGAACTCCTTGCTTCTCTAAGCGGGGTCTATGGATCCCATGGATGCTTTTAAGAATTGTAGAAAGTCAAGCCTCAGCCCATACTTACTAAACAGAATTTATATTTTAATAAGATTTTCCAGATTATTTTTACATACAGTAAACTTTAAGAAGCACTTGACTAACATAGATGCTAAGGAGTCAGTGATTAATAAATGTTAGGTTCCTAGAAGGACAATGATGTTAAAGTTAAGAAATGATATTTAATATTGCATTCAACTATCTGGCATATGAATTTGATAATTTACTTGTGATATACATAAGTAAAACAAAGATATATTTTGCAATTACACAGAATTCATACAACAGAATGAATACATTTCAGGATCTATGCAATATATTTTTAGAATTCAAGGTTATGTTATTAACTATGTTGAAAATTTATTAGAGACTTTTAGTTCCTTCTAATTGAATGAGAACTAGGTTTATTCTCCTGCCTTAACCAAAAACTAGACAAAATAAAAAACCAGCTATTTTCAGATATTGGACAAGAGGTAGCACAGAACTATGGGCCGTGAGAGAAGAAAATCAAATGAAGAAAGCCCTAAAACTGCCACAGCTTTTGGCCTGTAGACTGCAGAAAAGAAGGGGCTCTCACATACATTGTAGTGGTCCTGCTAAGTTGAGTTATCAGAGGTTGATGTTCTGAGAGTCTGAAGCAGCTGGAAGTTGCAGGGCAGAGTCCTGAAGAGGAAGAATAAATGAAAGTAATACAAAACCTTTTACTTTTCTTCTTCTTAACTGATATAATAAATGTTTGTTCAAAGTAACAATGGCAATAATGTGTTGGGTGATTGCAGGATATGAAAAATAAGTGAAATGAATGACAGCAATAGGGATAAGAGCAAGAAATTTGGAAGACTTCATTTTAAGGTGTATCCTATTGTGTTACTTAAAAGTAGATGTAGATTAGTTGTAAATGTATATTACAAATCTAAAGAAGCCATTCAAAAAAATGTAAGTATAATTGATGATTTTGAATAGAAAACAGAATCGTAAATTACTCAACTAAAAGCAGACAAAGCAGGAAAGTGGGGAAACAAGAACAGAAAGAAAGTATAATAAATAGAATATAGCTAAAAACGTTGATATCAATCCAACCTCTAGCAAGGCTAAGAAAACAAGAGAGAAGCCATAAATACCAATATCATAAATGAAGGTATTTCATTTGGACATAAATGTCCATAATATCATTTATGGACATTAAACAAAGAATAAAGGAATACTGTAAATATTCATGGATATTGTAAATATCCATGCCCACAAATATGGTAACTTAGATGAAATGGACCAATTTCTTAAAAGACATAAACTACCCTATTTCACACAAGGATGAATATATGAATATGCCTATAACTAATAAAGAAATTGAATCAGGTTCACCTGGATGGCTCAGTTGGTTAAGTGCCTGACTTTGTCTCAGGTCATGATCTCACGGTTCATGAGTTTGAGCCCGGTGTTGGGCTCTGTGCTGACAGCTCAGACCCTAGAGCAGGCTTCAGATTCTGTGTCTCCCTCTCTCGCTGCCCCTCCCCCACTTGCTCGCTCTCTCGCTCTCTCTCTTTCTGTCTCAAAAATAAACATTAAAAAAAAGAAATTGAATCAATAATTAATAACCTTCTAAAAAGAAAAGCTCCAGGTCCAGAGGGGTTCACCGTTGAATTCTACCAGATATTTAAGGAAGAAATGACATTAATTTTTTATCATCTCTTCTAGAAAACAGTGTCAGAGGGAGCAGTTCCTAACTCATTGAGTTATGCATTACTCTTATACCAACAGTGGTTATACACATTACAAAGGTAAAATTGTAGACCAATATTACTTATGAATATAGATGTAAAGTTCCAAAATAAAATATTAGAAAATCTAACCCAATGTATAGAAAGAATTACAAACCATGACCATGTAGAATTTATACCAGTACAGCAAAGCTGGTTCAACATTTAAAAATCAGTTAATGTAATCCATCACATCAACAAGCTAAAGAAAAAATCATATCAAAAACTTATCAAAAGATCTGAATAGGGAGACACATAAGATATAGGCGGCAAATAATCACACAAAAAGATGCTTACTATCATATGTCATTAGATAATTGCCTATTGAAACAACAATGAAATATCACTACACATCTATTAAAATGGCCAAAATCCAAAAACTAACAATACCTAAACCTGTTGATATGGAGCAACAGGCACTTTCATGCATTGCTGGTAGAAATGCAAAATGGAACAGCCACTTTGAAAGGCAGTTTGGTAGTTTCTTACAAAGCCAAACATAGTTGTTGTTTTTTTATTTTCAGCTTTATAGAGATATGAGTGACATATAGCATTAATGTGTAAGTTAAAGGTGTACAATATAATGATTTGATATATATTGCAAAATGATTTCCACAATAAGGTTAGTTCATGCAGCTATTACCTCACATAGTTACAAATGTTTTACGTGTAGTGAGAAGTTTTAAAATCTACTCTATGAGGAACTTCAAATGTACAATACAGTACTGCTAACTATAGTCACCACGCTGTACATTATGTCTCCCAAACTTATTCCTCTTGTGACTGTAAGTTTGTACTCATTGACCACCTTTGCCCATTTTCCCCACCTCCTACCCCTCATCCCAACAAAATCTTATGGTATGTTATAGACTGAAATGTGTCCCCCCCAAAATTCTTATGTTGAAGTCTTATCCCCCAAGAAGACAGTATTTGGAAAGAAGTCCTTAAGGGGTAAATAAGTTTAATTGAGGTCAGAAGGGTAGGGCCCCAGTCTGATAGGATTGTCTTTATAAGAAGAGGAAGAGACACCAGAAATCTCTCCTCTCTGGAAAAAGCAAGGACACATCAGGAAAACAAGCCAAACCCGAAGGAGAGGCCTCACCAAAAACTAAATTTTCCCACACCTTGATCTTGGACTTCTGGCCTCCCCCAAATCTGAGAAGACAAAATTTCCGCTGTTTAAGTCACTTAGTCTGTAATATCTTGCTGTGGCAGCAGAGTACATTAAGATCCAGGAATTGTTTTCCTCCATGTTTACCCAATTGAGTTGAAAAATTGTGACCATACAAAAACCTGCACATAGATATTTTATCGCACCTTTATTCAGAACTGACAGAAATGGAAAACTCAAGAGATGAATGGTTAAATTGTGGCACACCCAAGGAAATATTATTTAACAAAATTAAGAATGACCTATCAAGACTCTCACACACATACAAAAAGATGTGTAAAACACTTAAAACTGTTTTTGCTCAATAAAAGCAGCAAATGTGCAAAGACTATATACTGTATGATTCTAAGTGTATGATATTCTAGAAAGCAGAAAACTACGGAGATAGTAAAAAGATCAATGGTTGCCAAGGGTTCAGTGGAAGGAAAGAAGGGATAAATAGAAGGAGTACAGGAAATTTTTAGAGCAAGTAAACTACTGTGAATGATACTGTAATAATGGGTACATGACATTAAACATTTGTCAAAATCCATAGAACTGTAGCTGCAAAGACTGAACCTTAATGTAAACTATGTACTTCAGTTAATAATAATGTATCAATATTGATTGATATAGGTGTATCAGGTGTACCACATTGATACAAGATGTTAATAGCAGAAATTGTGCAGATAGGGAAAGAATATGGGAACTCTTTGTACTGTCTGCTCAATTTTTCTGTAAATTTAAAACTGTCATAAGCAATAGCATTTATTATTTTGAAAAATCATGTGATTTGGAGGGAGGGGCCAACATGGCAGGGAGTAGGAGGATTCGAAGTTTCCTCATCTCTCAAGCAAAGCATTGTTGAAGCCAAAGGACTTTGAACTCCAAGAGTCTGGGAGGCAAAGAGACAGAGTCAATTCCAGGGAACCACCAGAACAACATGACGGGCCATAGGTGTGTGACTGTGAACTGGGAGAGATGAAATGAAGGGAAGGGAAGGATCCCCTTCTGCAAAGAGAAAGAGAGGCTGAGGAAGCATAGGACTATATCTGGACAAGAGAAAAACCTCGGACCAGGACAGAGAAAGACCCAATCTCTAACTGAGGGGCATTCTCTCACTGGGGCTGGCTGCCCTGATCGGGCACCTGGGAAGGAGGGGAGCCAGCCCTGGGCTCGGTGGCTAGATCAGGGGTGCAGTAGGAGAAAGCAGTCCCTTCCTGGAGTGCTGTGAGAAAAAGGGTTATATCCACTCAAAAGACCAATACCGCCTGCGCCTGCCAGCCAGAGACCATCTATCAGGTGGTATGGAGCTGTGCTCCTTCAGTACTGGGGTGCACAGAGCAGGAGTTTGAATCCCAGCCAAGCGCCAGGGCACAGGATTTGGCAAAGCAGGACAAATCGCCTCATATGTGCCCACAACACAGTGAGGACGGCTTGAACAGAGTGGTTTAGGAAACCTGGCTTGAAGAAAGTGTTGCCATTTTTCTCCCCATCACCACCAAGGTGGGGCTTCAGGGAACCGACAGTGGCACCCACAGTGGAGGCGGGACCCACCTACACCTCTCCACGCCGGGTAACTGCATATCTACTGGAACAGGGTAGACACTAACAAACCAGACAGCCCCTCCTCCAGATCAGCACTGTTGCATTGTCTGGTTTAATTCTCACGCAATTCTTATTATATAGATATATTCTTCCTTCCTTTTCTCCTTATTATCTCTTTTCTCCTCCGTTGGGTTACTCTGGTTGTTGGTTTGTTTAAGCAGACATATTTAATCCATTTTCTTGATATATGTTCTACACCTCCTTCTTTATTTTCCTTTCTCTCTCTCTGGATTAAGCCGTATAGTTTCTCTGTTGGGACAACTTTATTTTCTTTCCTTTTTTCCCACCTCCTTCTTTATTTTCCTTTCTTATCTCTGGATTAAGTTGTATAGTTTCTCTGTCTAGTCATTTTTCTTTTCTTTTTTCCCACTCCTGTCATTTCTCCCTTTGTATGGGATAAGGCCTATTCCATCAGCATCGCCTCCAGCCTGTTGTTAACTTGTAGCTGGTGTTTCTGGGTTTTAGTTTTTGTTTTTTGTTTGTGTGTTTGCATGTTTTTGTTTTCTGTGTGTTTGTTTTCCTCTACAGGGCTACTTCAATGAACAAATCAAAGCAAAGATAAAGTAACCAAAGTCACAACGACAGAGAACAAGTAACAATCTCCTCCTGAAGGGCTAGGTCCCGCACAGTGTATGACCCTCTTTAATATAGTAGTGCTTGCAGGTGCAGGGCACATACTAAGCATTTAAAACACATAAGGGAATAAAACTAGCCAAAATAATGAAACAGAAGAAATCACGTCAAAAGAATTTCCAGGAAGAAATGACAGCTAAAGAATTGATCAAAACTGATATAAACAATATAACTGAACAAGAATTTAGGATATTAGTTATAACAATCGCTGGGCTTGAAAAAAAGCAGAGAAGATAGCAGAGAATCTATTGCTGCAGAGATCAAGGAACTAAAAAATAGTCATGATGAATTTTAAAATGCTGTAAATGAAGTGCAAATTAAAATAGAGGCAGTGACAGGGAGAATTGAAGAGGCAGAGGGGAGAATAGGTGAAGTAGAAGATAAAATTATGGAAGAAGATGAAACTTAGAAAAAGATTAAAAAATTCTGGATCATGAGGGGAGAATTAGAGAACTAAATGAATCAGTGAAACAGAGCAATATCCATATCATAGGAGTTCTAGAAGAAGAAGAGAGAGAAAGAGGCCAAAGGTGTACTTGAACAAATCATAGCTGAGAACTTCCCTAATCTGGGGAAGGAAGCAGACATTGAAATCCAGAAGGCACAGAGAACTTCCTTTAGATATAATTTGAATCAATCCTCTGCACAACATATCATAGTGAAACTGGCAAAATACAAAGATAAAGAGAGATTTCTGAAAGCAGCGGGGTATAAACAGGCCTTAACCTACAAGGGTAGACATATAAAAGTAGTAGCATACTTATCTATTGAAACCTGGCAGGCCAGAAAGGAGTGGTAGGAAATTTTCAATGTGATGAATAGGAAAAATATGCAGCCAAGAATCCTTTATCTAGCAAGCTTGTCATTCAGAGTAGAAGGAGACATAAAGGTTTTCCCAAACAAACAAAAACTGAAGAAATTCATCACCACTAAACCAGCCCTACAAGAGATCCTAAGGGGGATTCTGTGAGTGGAATGTTGCAAAGACCACAAAGGACTGGATCCATCACTACAAGCATGAAACCTACAGATAGCACAATGACCTAAACCCATTTCTTTCAATAATAACATTGAATGTAAATGGACTAAATGCTCCAAAGAAAAGACATAGGGTTTCAGAATGGATATAAAAACAAGACCTATCTACTTGCTATCTACTAGAGACCCATTTTAGACCCGAAGACACCTTCAGATTGAGAGTGAGGGGATGGAGAACCATCTATCATGCTACTGGAAGTCAAAAGAAATCTGAAGTAGTCATACTTACATCAGACAAACTAGATTTTAAACTAAAAGATGTAACAAGAGATGAAAAAGGACAATATATAATAATTATGGGGTCTATCCATCAAGAAGAGCTAAAAATTATAAATGTCTATGCACCAAATTTGAAAGCACTCAAATATATAAAACATTTAATCACAAACATAAGCAATCTTACTGGTAAGAATGTGGTAATTGCAGGGGACATTAATATTCCACTTAGCAATGGACCGATTATCTAGACAGAAAATCAATAAGGAAACAATGACGCTGAATGTTACACTGGACCATATAGACTTGACAGATATATTTAGAACTTTTCATCCTAAGGCAGCAGAATACACATTTTTCTCAACTGTACATGGAACATTCTCCAAGATAGATCACATTCTGGGTTACAAAACAGCCCTCAATAAATATAAAAGAATTGAGATCATACCATGCACACTTTCAGATCACAGTGCTATGAAACATGATATCAACCACATGAAAAAATTTGGAAAACCTCCAAATGAATGAAGGCTAAAGAGTATCCTACTAAAGAATGAATGGGTCAACCAGGTGATTAACGAAGAAATTAAAAAAATATATGGAAACAAATGAAAATGAAAACAACAATTTAAACCCTTTAGGATGAAGCAAAGGCAGTCCTATGAGGAAAATACATTGCAATCCACGCCTATCTCAAGAAACAAGAAAAATCCCAAAATACAAAATCTAATAGTACACCTAGAGGAATTAGAAGCAGAAAAACAAAGAAACTCCAAACCCAGCAGAAGAAGAGAAACAATAAAGATCAGAGCAGAAATAAATAATATAGAATTTTTAAAAAGTAGAACAAATCAGTGAAACTAAGATTTGGTTTTTTGAAAAAATAGACAAAATTGATAAATCCCTAGCCAGACTTTTCAAAAAGAAAAGAGAGAGGACCCAAATAGAAAAAATCATGAATAAAAATGGATTTATCACAACCAATCCTTCAGAAATAGAACAATTATCTGAGAATACTATGAAAAATTATATGCCAACAAACTGCACAATCTGGAAGAAATGGAAAAATTCCTAGACACCCACACACAACTAAAACTCAAATGGGAAGAAATAGAAAATTTGAACAGACCCATAACCAGTGAAGAAATTGAATTAATTATCAAAAATCTCCCAACAAATAAGAGTCCTGGATCAGATGGCTACCCTGGGGAATTCTACCAGACTTTTAAAGCAGAATTGATACCTATTCTTCTCAAGCTGTTCCAAAATATAGAAATGGAAGGAAAACTTCCAGACTTATTCTATGAATCCAGCATTACCTTGATTCCCAAACTGCTGGCCAATATCACTGATTAACATGGATGCAAAAATTCTCAACAAGATACTAGCAAATCGAATTCAACAGCATATAAAAAGAATTATTCACCATGATCAAGTGGGAATTATTCCTGGGCTGCAGGGCTGGTTCAATATTCACAAATCAATCAATGTGGTACATCACAATTAAAGAAAGGATAAGAACCATATGATCCTGTCAATAGATGCAGAAAAAGCATTTGACAAAATACAACATCCTTTCTTAGTAAAAACCCTCAAGAAAGCTGAGATAGAAGGAACATACTTAAACATCATAAAAGCCATATATGAAAAGCCCACAGCTAATATCATCCTCAATGGGGATAAAAAAGGTCTTTCTCCCTGAGATCAGGAATACTCTCACCACTGTTGTTTAACATGGTGTTGGAAGTTCTAGCATCAGCAGTCAGACAACAAAAGGAAATAAAAGGCAACTGAATTGGCAAAGAAGAAGTCAAACTTTCACTTTGCACAGTCAACGTGATTCTCTACATGGAAACCTTGAAAGACTCCACCAAAAGACTCCTAGAACTAATATATGAATTCAGCAAAGTCACAGGATACAAAATAAATGTACAGAAATCAGTTGCATTTTTATACACCAATAATGAAGCAAGAGAAATAAAGGAACTGATTCCACTTACAAATGCACCAACCACCATGAAATACCTAGGAATAAACCTAATCAAAGATGTAAAAGATCTGTATGCTTAAAACTGTAGAAAGCTTATGAAGGAAATTGAAGACACAAAGAAGTGGAAAAAACATTCCATGCTCATGGATTAGAAGAAAAAATATTGTTACAATGTCAATACTACCCAAAGCAATCTACACATTCAATACAATCCCAATCAAAATTACACCAGTATTCTTCTCAAAACTAGAACAAACAATCCTAAAATTTGTATGGAACCACAAAAGACCCCGAATAGCCGAAGTAATATTGAAGAAAAAAAACAAAATGGGAGGCATCACAATCCCAGACCTTAGCGTCTACTACAAAGCTGTAATCATCAAGACGGTATGGTATTGGCACAAAAACAGACACAAAGACCAATGGAATAGAATAGAGAACCCAGAATTGGACCCACAAATGTCCGACTAATCTTTGACAAAGCAGGAAAGAGCTTCCAATGGATAAAAGACAGTCTCTTTAGCAAATGGTGCTGGAAGAACTGGACAGCAACATGCAGAAGAATGAAACTAGATCACTTTCTTACACTATACATAAAAATAAACTCAAAATGGATGAAAGTCCTAAATGTGAGTCAGGAAACCATCAAAATCCTAGAGAAGAAAGCAGGCACAAACCTCTTTTACCTTAGTGGCAGCAATTTCTTACTTGAAACATCTCCAAAGGCAAGGAAATTAAAAGCAAAAATGAACTATTGGGACCTCATCAAGATAAGAAGCTTCTGCATGGCAGAGGAAACAATCAACAAAACTAATAGACAACTGATGGAATGAGAAAAGATAGTTGTAAATGGCCTATCAGATAAAGGGCTAGTATCCAAAATCTATAAGGAACTCACCGAACTCCACACCTGGAAAACAAATAATCCAGTGAAAAAATGGCCAGAAGACATGAATAGACACCTTTCCAAAGAAGACATCCAGATGGCCAACAGACACATGAAAAGATGCTCAATGTCACTCATCAGGGAAATACAAATCAAAGCCACGCTGAGATACCGCCTCACACCAGTCAGAGTGGCTGAAATGAACACATCAGGAAACTACAGATGCTGGTGAGGATCTGGAGAAATCAGAACTCTTGCACTGTTGGTGGGAAAGCAAACTGGTGCAGCTGCTCTGGAAAACAGCGTGGAGGTTCCTCAAAAAATTAAAAATAGAATTACACTATGACCCAGCAATAGCACTACTAGGAATTTACCCAAGGGATACAGGAGTGCTGATGCATAGGGGCACATGTACCCCAGTGTTTGTAGCAGCGTTTTCAATAATAGTCAAATTATGGAAAGAGCCTAAATGTCTATCAACTGATGAATGGATAAAGAAGGTGTGGTTCATATATACAGTGGAATACTACTTGGCAATGAGAAAGAATGAAATTATGCCATTTGCAACAATGTGGATAGAACTGGAAGGTATTATGCTGATTCAAATAATTCAGTCAGAGATGGACAGGTATCATATGTTTCACTCATATATGGATCTTGAGAAACTTAACAGAAGACTCTGGGGGAAGGGAAAGGGAAAAAATAATTACAGAGAGGGAGGGAGGCAAACCACAAGAGACTCTTAAATACAGAGAACAAACTGAGAGTGGAATGGGGGTTTGGGAGAGAGGGGAAGATGGGTCATGGGCATTGAGGAGGGCACTTATGATGAGCACTGGGTGTTGTACGTAAGCCAATTTGACAATAAATTATATTTAAAAAATCATATGACTTGAAAAGGAAAAAATAAAAGTTTTTATTTGGAAAACAAGATGATTATATATAGAAAATCCAAGAAGTCTAAAGTAAAACTACTAGAAATAATGAGTTTAATAAAGTTGCAAAATATAGTCAACATACGAATATCATTTATATTCTATGTAGAGCAGTAAACAATTAAAAATAATATTTAACAAATACCACGGCACTAGTAAATGTGAAACATATGAGAATAAACTTAACAAAGTGTGTATAAGACTTGTATACTGGAAACTAGAAAATATTGGTCAGAGAAATTTTAAAAGACCTAAGAAAATAGAAACCTATATAATGTTCACAGATTAAAAGACTCAGTATTATTAGCATGTCAATTCTTTCCAAACTGAACTATATATTCACCACAGTTCCAATATAAATCACAGCAAGATCTTTTGAAAAATCAACAGGTGCACTTCTGGAGTCTGGTCAGACATATAAAGTGCTTTGAAGTAGTCACTCCCATCCTCGTAAGAGAAAAGCTAAACTAAAAATCAATAACTCTTCTTTGATACATCAGAAAATTGAGATCACAGGGTAAACTGCTGCCCCCACAACTGGAGAACCAGACAGATAAAAAGACTCACAGCTTGAGCGAAATAAGTCAGGTAGAAAAGGACAAATATCATATGTTTGCACGTATAGGAGGATTAGGAGGAACTTAACCGAGGACCGCAGGGGAGAAGGGGAGAAACGGTGGGGGAAAGGGAGACAGGCAAACCATGAGAGACTCTTTAATGCTGAGAACAAATTGAGGACTCATGGGTGGGGAGGGAGGAGGGGGGAGATGGGCATGGAGGAGGGCACTTGTGGGGATGAGCACTGGGTGTTATATGGAAACCAACTTGACAATAAACTATTTGTAAAAAAAAAAAAAAAGACTCAACAGCTTACTAGACGAGGAGGAGGAGAAGCTGGCAGCTGGAGCCAACATTAGAAGATTCACTTTAAACTCTAACTGATGAATTGCTGGAGGCTTAGTGTGGAGAAATTTGAAGGTTAAAATACCAAAAAGGGCCTATTCTTTGGCGGAGAATTCCACATTTACATGAGTTTTACCTATAGGAGTCCTATCAATATGAAGGTCAGGGAAAGATTCCCTCATGTTTACAGCAGTGGTCCTGAAATAGGAACCATATAAAAACAGCCCAATGTACTTTGTTCTTATTAATAAGTTCTGCCCTCAAGGGAAACCATTTTATCAGAGCCTAGGACTGGGAAAGGAGGCGTGGGGGACCTTAGCTTAAATGGCCTAAGGGAAAGAAAATAATTCCATTCTCCTGAAGCTTTTGATGTGGGAGAAGGGAAATACCCAAATCAGGATTACTAAAAGACTGAGACCTAATCATAAGACTATAGAATGCCTTCCCGCATACCTTACCACAGATCAATAGAGCTCCTGCATAATCACAGGAAATTACAGCCAAAATAACTGCAAGTCTCAGGACTTATTTAAGGAATCTTTAAGGACACCCAAAAACAACAGGGAACACAGAAACAAAAACACTAAAGGAGATTTTAACCTCTGACACCACCACTACAGCAAACAGTAAACAAAACCTAACTCTTAGCCAGATAAACATAAAACCTCATAATAAAGGCCAATCGATCTCATTTCAGCACATATGACTTTCAACAAAAACTTCAAGGCACCTATAGGTCTAAAAGTATTTCTACCAGCTGCAATTTGAGTTTCCAAGTCTTCTTCTAGGGAAAAAAAAAAAAGGGTTGGGCATTACTCTTTCCTCTGATAAATGTCAGGATTACATGAAATGTACTAGAATTTAAATTTGAATTCATTAATTTAACAATGCAGACCTACAAATAGGAGAAAAAAACAGAAAAGAATGTATGAAAAGGCATTTTAGAAGACTGGTGTTAAATCCTTTTTGTTCTCCCAGTTTTATTGAGATATAATTGACATACAAAAGGACTAAAGTTCAATCTTTACTACAAGGCATAAAAATTTTAAAACAATCTATTGTGAATGTGGAGGGAATAATGTTGCAGAAATGAATGACATCTAGTTATCTGTGACTCCACCCACAAACACCACACTCTACCCATGCACTTATAACATACTGAGGTCTACCTCACAAATTTGCTAGTGGTTTTTTAAATAGATTTATTTATTATTTATTTTAAAATTTTATATATTTATTTTTAAATATATTTATTTCTTCTTGAGAGAGAAAGCACAAGCAGAGGAGGGGCAGAGAGAGGGAGACACAAAATCTGAATCAGGCTCCAGACTCTGAGCTGTCAGCACAAAGACAGATGCAGAGCTCAAACTCGTGAACTGTGACATCATGACCTGAGCTGAAGTTGGATGCTTAACCGACTGAGCCACCCAGGCATCCCAAAAGTTGATTTTTGAGAGAAAGAGTGCATGAGCAGGGGAGAGGCGAGGTGGGGGGGGGGGGGTTGGGCAGAGAATCTGAGGTGAGCTCTGCACTGACAGCAGTGAGCCAGATATAGATTTCGGACTCATGAACCTTGAGATCATGACCTGAGCCAAGATCAAGAATCAGACACTCAACCAACTAAGCTAACCAGGCACCCCTAGATTTATTTTTTAGAGCATTTTAGAGTTACAGAAAAACTGAGCAGAGTGTCACCATATACAGTAGTCCCTCCTTACCTGCAGAGAATATGTTCCAAGGCCAACAGTGGATGCCTGTAACCTCAGATAGTACTGAACACTATATATATATGTTTGTGTGTATATACGTGTATATATATATATTTTTCCTACACATCCATATCTATAAAATTTAATTCATAAATTAGACACAGCAAGGGATGAACAATAATAAAATAGAACAAGTATGACAATATACTGTAATAAAGTTATGGGAAGGCGGTCTCTGTCAAAATATCTTATTATACACCACCCTTCTTGTGGTGATGTTTGATGATAAAATAATTATGGGATGAGATGAAGTGTGGAGATGGCATAGGCATTGTAATGTAGTGTTAGGCTACTATTGACTATCTGATAATACATCAGAAGGAGGATCATCTGTTTCTGAAGCATGGTTGACCCTAGGAAACTGAAACCTGTAGAAAGTGAAACCAGGGATAAAGGGGCAAGGGACTACTGTATTTCCTCTCCCCCACCCTCTATTTCCCCTATTATTAACATCTTGCATTGGGGTGGTATTGTTGTTAAGATTAAGGAACCAATGTGATGATGGGGCGCCTGGGTGGCTTAGTCGGTTAAGCGTCCGACTTTCGCTTAGGTCATGATCTCGTGGTTCGTGGGTTCGAGCCCCGCGTCGGGCTCTGTGCTGACTGCCAGCTCAGAGCCTGGAGCCTGTTTCAGTCTTTGACTCCCTCTCTCTCTGACCCTCCCCTGCTCGCGCTGTCTCTCTCTCTCCTAGAAATAAATAAAACATTTAAAAAAAAAAAAAGGAACCAATGTGATGAATTATTGTTAACTAAAGTCTAATTTACAGTAGGCTTCACTCTTAGTATTGTACATTCTATAGGCATGAACAAATGTATAATGATGTGTATCCATCATTACAGTATCATACTACGCTATGATTTCTTTCATATACTAAGATTTCTTTCACTTAGCAATGTGCACTTAATATTTTCCCATGTCTTTTCATGGCTTGATAGCTCATTTCTTTCTATCACTGAATAAGTATTACATTGTATGGATGTACCACAGTATGCTTATCCATTTACCTACTTAAGAACATAACCTAATGAAGCAAAAATAAGATAAAACCAGAGAGGGATACAAACCATAGGAGACTCTTAAACACAAAGAACAAACTGAAGGTTGCTGGTGGGGTGTTGGGTGGGGGGATGGGCTAAATGGGTGATGGGCATTAAGGAGGGCACTTGTTGGGATGAGCACTGGGTGTTATACGTAAGTGATGAATCACTAAATTCTATGCCTGAAATAAAAAAAGTTAATAAAATAAAATCTTTTTTAAAAAGGTCAAAGTCAATATAACAAAAGCTACAAATATGTATATGTATAAATATGTTGTTCTTTCAGCTTCTTTAAAAGATATAACGTAATCATAAAAACAATGTCTTAATTGAGTTTGTAGCATTTATATATATGTATAGTAATTACACCACAAAAATCAGAGACATGGAATAAAATTATACTGGAATAAGGTTTTTAATCTCATTAGAATTAAGTTAGCATAAATCTAAAGCCAGTAACCCAGCAATTGCACTACTAGGTATTTATCTGAGGGATACACGTATGCTGTTTCAAAGGGGCACATGCATCCCAATGTTTATATCAGCACTATCAACAGAGCCAAAGTATGGAAAGAGCCCAAATGTCCATCGAAGGATGAATGGATAAAGAAGATATGGTGTATATAAACAATAGAGTGTTACTCGGCAATCAAAAAGAATGAAATCTTGCCATTTGCAACTGTGTGGATGGAACTAGAGGGTATTGTGCTAAGCGAAATTAGTCAGAGAAAGACAAATATCCTATGACTTCACTCAAATGAGGACTTTAAGACACAGAACAGATGAACATAAGGGAAGGGAAGCAAAAATAATATAAAAACAGGGAGGGGAACAAAAACATAGGAGACTCTTAAATATGGAGAACAGACAGGGTTACTGGAGGGGTTGCAGGAGGAGGGTGGGCTAAATGAGTAAGGGGCATTAAGGAATCTCTCCTGAAATTATTGTTGCACTATATGCTAACTAACTTGGATGTAAATTTAAAAAATAAATTAAAAAATAAATCCAAAAGGCAAAAAATTATCTGAAGTTGAGTTTACTAAATTAAGATATATATGGTAAGCCCACTAAAAACAACAACAACAACAACAAAAACCTTTTAAAAATTGGTGGAAAAAAATACATAGGAATAAATTTAACCAAGGAAGTGAAAGATTGTACTCTGAAAACTATAAAACATTGATTAAAGAAATTAAAGATGACACAAATATAAAGGTATTCCATGCTCATGGATTGGAAGAACAAATATTGTTTAAATGTCCATACCCAAAGCAATCTACAGATATAATGCAATTCCTGTCAAAATACCAACAGCATTTTTCATGGAACTAGAACAAACTGGAATAAATAATACTAAACTTATGTGGACACACAAACAATCTCAAGTAGCCAGAGCAGCCTTGAGAAAGAGCAAAGCTGGGGGCATGATAATTCCAGTTGTCAAGTTATACTGCAAAGCTGTAGTGATCAAAAGTAGACACACAGATCCATTGAACAAAATAGAGAGCCTCGGAAAAACCTCACGTATATGGTAAGTTAATCTATGACAAAAGAGATAAGAAAATACAGTGGGGAAAAGACACTCTATTCAACAAATGGTATTGGGAAAACTGGTCAAGCTACATGCAAAAGAATGAAATGGGAACACTACATTATATGATACACAAAAATAAACTCAAAATTGATTAAAGACCTAAATGTGAGACATGAACCCATAAAACTCCTAGAAGAAAACATAGACAGTAATTTCTTTGACGTTAGCCATCACACAATTTGTCTAGGTATCTCTCTTTAGGCAACAGGACATAAAGCAAAATTAGACTACTGAGACTATACAAAAAGAAACAGCTTTTGCACAGCAAAGGAAACCATCAACAAAACGACAAGGCAACCTAATGAATGGGAGAAGATAATTGTGAATGATACATCTGATAAGGAGCTAATATCCAAAATACATAAAGAAACCATACAACTCAACACCAAAAAACAAAATCAAAACCACGTATAACCTAATTTCAAATAGGCCTAAAGCACCTGAATACACATTTTTCAAAAAAAGACATACAGATGACCAACAGACACATGAAAAGATACTCAAGATCAGTAATCAACAGTGAAATGCACATCAGAACCACATGAAATATCATCTTACATCTGTTATAATGACTAGAATTAAAAAGAAAAGAAAATAACAAGTGTTGGCAAAGATGTGTAAAAAAAGAAACCCTTGTACACTGGTGGTAAGAATAAGTTGGTCCAGTCACTGTAAAAACCATTACGGAGATTCTTCAAAAGATTAAAAATTACAAAGAGAATGATCCAGTAATTCCACTACTGAGTGTTTACCCAAAGAAACTTAAAATACTAATTGAAAAAGATATACGCACCCCAATGTTTACTGCACCATTATTACAATAGCCAAGATATGGAAGCAACCCAAGTGCCCATCCATAGATGAATGGATAAAGACAATGTGATACATATGTACAATGGAATATTATTCAGTCACATAAAAGGATGTTATTTGCAACAACATGAATGGACCTAAAGAGTATAATGCTAAGTGAAATAAGCCAGACAAACACAAATACCATATGATTTCATTCACATATGAAAATTTAAGAAACAAAACAAAGAAAAAAGAAGACAAACAAACAACAACAAAAACCAGACTCTTAAACAAGAAGAACAAATTGGTGATTGCCAGAAGGAAGGTGGGTGGATGGATGAACTAGATCAAGAGATTAAGAGTATACTGACTATCATGAGCATGGAGTAATGCATAAAATTGATAGATCATTATATTGTACACTTGAAACAAATATCACACTGTATGTTAGTTATATGTCAATTTTTTTATAAGGAGGATTAAAGTGAGAGAAAAATCACTAAAGAAAGTAAACTGCTCTATTAGGAGATATTCACCTGATGCAAAATAAAGTAGTAAAAAAGGGACAGAGGAACAAAACCACATTAGACACATTAGGAAACAAAGTAAAATGGCAGACATAAATTCAACTGTACCAATACATTGAATGCAAATAAATTAAGCATTGTAATCAAAAGGCTGAGATCATTAGACAAGACTAAAGAAATAAGATCCACCTATGTGCTGTTTATAGGAGACACACAACTATGGTATACCATGCAAGCAGCAAACAGTGAAAAGCTGAAATTGCTATACTAACATAAGACAAAATAAACTTTAAAATTTTTAAAAAGTTACTAAAGGGACATTAAGTGTCAATCCAAACAGAAAATATTTACAAGCACGAATGCACCTAATGACAGAAATGAAAGGAGAAACAAACAACTCAACAGTAATTGAAGTCATTAAGACCCCACTTTCATTTAAACATCTAACAGAGTCTGAAGCATATGACTAAATCAGAACCCTTAATTTCCCTCCACTTAAAATCTTCTCTTCATTCAGTCTATCTCTGTAAGCAGCAACCTTATCCATCTAACTGCTCAAGCCATAAAACTTTAAGTTGCTGTTTCTCATACACCACTTCCAAAAAAATCAATATATTCTATAGCTTGTCCTTTCAAATTGTATCCAAAATCCAGTCACTTTTTCCATTTCCACCCTGGTTGAAACACCACCATCGCTCATGAAGGATTACTGAATTAGCACCCCCTAACTGGATTCCATCTTTCATTCTCTGGTGCCCTGCTATCTCCATACAGCAGCCAAGTGAACCTTCTAAAATTAATTAAATTAGGTCATTCCTCAGCCCTGAACTCACTCTGTAAATCTGAAATGAAATCTAAATTCTACCACCTTTTTTTTCAGCTTTCCCCCTACTTATTCCTTTAATCACTGCACTCTCTTTGCACTGAATCCTTTGTTTATAATGCAATTCTTAAAAATAACAACATATGTGTGTATGTATAAAAAGTGAGAAAGAATAGGACCTACTAAAAATGTGAATAATAATTACCTATAGGTGAATTATAGACAAGTATAGTTTTTTATTGCAAAAAGTATTTCTAACTTTTGTTTTTATGAATGTTATGTAGTAAAATATATAAAGAGCTGTGTATAAAACCTCTTAGACCCAATGTGGTGATAGTATTTAACCATATACAAAATCTGGAAATACACCATGCACATCACAAAAAAATTAGAACATTTTTTAAATAAAAAAACGAAAAAAACTTTACGTGTAGAAGTAGTAGCATTTACCAATAGATGATCCAAGCACTTTCATGCATGATTTCAATTAATTCTCCTAATAACCTCTGTCATGAGAACTATTATCCTCATGTTACTGATGTGTAAAATGGGGCTCAGAAAGGTTAAATAAGTTGCCGGAAGTGGCAGAGTGGTGAAGCCTAGGAATACCTGCCTTAAATGGTCACGTTCCAAACACTATTGTAAATTCGGCTTCATCATAGGTATATACAATAGTGCAAAACTGAAATTACATAGACATCCAGTAAGTGACAAAAAAAAAAAAAGACAACATCACGTAAAAAAATTTGCCGACACTAGAATTATGTAGGATATATGGGTATGTTACATGAAAAAGACATCACATTCTACACGAGTACAAAAAATTTAATATTTCATATGGAAACAGGTCAAAATAAGCCAATACATTAATGTTGCTTCAGTTTGGGCAATAGAACTCGGGCAGTTTTGTTTTCTTTTGCTATTTGTATTTCCCAGATTTTCCTGAATGCATCAGAATTGCTTTTAAAACAACAGAATTGCTTTTAAAACAACAAAACCCCTAAATTTCATGGAACAAAAGTTTTTGTTTGTATTAAGAGAAAAATATCAGCCTCCAGTATCTTCCCAGCTACAGATTCCAAGTCTAGATCTAAACCAGGTAAACTATATTATCTAAAAAGTGATCTACATTCTTAGAATTGACATCTGGGAACTTCCATGTATGAGTTTTCTTCAAAGGATCATGATACTCTTTGTAGCCTACGTTAAAATGAGCCTATTTAGAGCTTATCGGGATTGAAGCCCATTTGGTTTAAATGGTCCAAACATAATAATCTCTATCCACAGGTATAACGTAATTCAAAAGCACTTCCAGACTATCTCTGGAGTGTGTATTTTGCAAGAAAGTAGTAATACTTAAAAGGAAGGAAAGATGGTTGGGGGAAAAAAGTAAAAAACGCAGGCTTGTTCTCAAAACCTTCTCAGGGCTGATAAACTTTCTAGGTAGCAGGGCGCCAAGCGCTGTGGGTTTTAAGCTCTCTGTTGGCAAAACAAAATCGACCTCCGCTTTTTTGAATTCGGCCTCCAATAGCGTCAACAAAGTGTCGTCAGGTACACGGCGATGCCAGGTCTCCAGGGCCGCAGGCCGCGGCTTAGTACAAGTAGGGCCAGCCGGGCGACTCCGGAAAACCGCCTTGTCGGTAAAAGCCGCATGAGCGGCGAGGCGGACAGGGGCCAAAGAGCGCAGGCTCGCGGCCGGAGGGAGGAGACACAGCAGCTGGGCGGCGCGGCCAGGCAAGGCGCGAAGATACCGACCAGGAGTCTGCAGCTCGCACCCTACATCCGCAGCTACAGGGCAGGATCAGCCTGGTATGGCGGGCGGCGGCCGCCCCGGGCACGCCCGCCCCTTGCGCCTGACGCACGCACGCACGCACGCACGCACCTCCCTGGACCCGCGGGCGGAGGGCCCAAAGTCGGAAAAGCGCATGCTCGCGGAGGCCCCGCCCCGTCAGGGACTTCCGGCGGGCGGGTTCGGTGGTTATGCGGTCCCTCCCTAGCCGGCTAGGGCTAAGAGCTGCCTGTGGTTTTAAGGTGCAGAGGTTCTCGAATTCTGGGAGGAAAAGCGGCAAGAGTGAAAATTGGCTTTAAGTTTCTCTTACTAAAGGTTTACTGAATTATTAAAGTAATAAGTGATGTTTGCTTTAATTTTAACTCTCCCTTCCCTAAACTCAATTTGTCCAAAACTGCAACACAGCTTTGGGGGAGTCCTTGACAAATCGCTCCTAGTGCGATCCGAACTGATAGTAACCGTGCAAGCGAATTGGTGAGAAAATCTTAATGGAAATTTGCCAGTATCATTTTCTGAAGCTTTTTCCCCTCTTCTTCTTTTTACTATGCTTTAAAAACCAAACCAAAACAAAACCGTGAAGGGTTTGTCCAAGTGTAAACTTGAGCCAGTCATAATGTGGCTTCCAACCTGAACAATTTAGCGTCTGTTCTATTACCCACAACTCCTAAAGTATGGCTAGCACAGGTAATGTATATTAAACTGCCAAATTACTACATTTTACGCTAGAAACTAATGTAACATTGCATGTCAACTATACTTAAATTAAGAAATTTTTTAGAATCGTAGAACAGAGGGGACCAGGGAGGTAATATGGTTGAGGAAACTGGAACTGGCTTGTGAACTCTCTTCTACTCAGCAACAAGGAAGAGACTACTGCCTCAGGTTCCAGAGAAAATAAGATGTGTCTGGATGGTAATCCAGAGCTCTTTCCGTTACCTTTATTTTTTTTCTTTTTTAAAGGGACCGCCTCCTTAAATTTTTTTCACCAATACTTCTAACTCCAAACATATTTGAATATCAAAGAGCTGTGTCGGTGGCTACTCCATAAATAGATACTAAAATGACACTTCTGTGGGAAGCAGCAGAGTAAGAAGGAAAGAACACAAACTTGCCACTTAGATTTCATTTCATACCCTGGCTTGGCACTTAGGAACTGAGTCATCATAAGCAAGTTACCTTACCTTCTAGTGCCAGTGTGCTAGGCTTCTTCTGCCTTAAAGTATATCCTACTTTATATCCAAGAAGAGATCTCTTACAGGTTTGCACTTCTTTCCAAAAAGAAATTTAATAGGTTTACACATACATACACTTATGTTCATTCATTTTAATTTAAAAGTTATTTTAAACTTGTTTTTGTTATTTTAATAACATTTGAGCCAATCTGGATACAATGACCCATGGCCTAGCCTTCAAGAGGAATGGGGCAGAGAATAAACCATAATATAAGGCTCTATTCATACTAGTTTTAAAAAGAATTCTGAAATCCCATATATAGATACATGGTTTAAGATACAAACCGTCCTTAACATATTTCTGAAACCTTTTCCTCTGAAAGCCTTCCAAGTTATCAACCTGAATGTCATTATTAAGAACGAGGAAAAAATCCTTCACAAAGAACACAGTAAAATTAAGGACCATATGAAAAAATACTACAGTGGAGTTTGGGAGGAAAGGGAATCCACAAAAATCAGTAATTATCCAAGAATTAATGTTCCATATTAATAGAGTCCACGAAGGTAAAACACTGAACATTTTAAACACGTTTAGGAGTCAACCAACGAAGGGCTCATTTTGTACGAATGTTTGTAAACCTTCCCCTCCGAAAACCAAGATATATTATCAAGCCAGATAGTAAGCGCTCAAATTTCTATGGTTAAACCAAACTCAGTAAAAATGAAAACGGTCATCACCGTTTCAGGTTTCAGGTATCAGAGCATAAAGATATTTTTGAGAGAAAATGTAAAAACCTACGTGGTATTAAAAGCTCTCCAAGAGCCAGTACATATTTTCTCATAAAACATCTCATTTAATCCCATTACTGTAGAATTCATTATTACAGAAAAACAAAATCACGTTAAGTGACTTGGACCAAAAATATTACCGAACCAGCAAACCTAACGACTCTTGAATCGTTATTCCTGAACTTCGCAAAAGCTGAAAGGAATTCAAACGTTTCAAATAAATCTAACAATTAGTAATTCCATATTAAAAGACATTTACGTTCTAAACACAGCCCTAACTTCCCACTATTCTCAAAATGTCTTTCTACGAACTTTCCCTTAATGCCACTTCAGATTGGGTTATCTAAAGTAAAAAGGTATTTATTGTATCTTCAACGCAGCCCCGCAGGCAAATCATATTGTTTGCCCTCGCTTGAGAATTAACTCAATTTGTGGGCCCCACCGTGAAACCAGTTCTGGGAAGCGCACACAAAATACCGATATTCCACCCACTCTGGCCCCTTCTCTAGCAAGTTTCCAGACCCAAACGCTCGGTGCTAACACTAACTACCATGCAAACCCCAGCCACTGGTCACTAAACCCCTAGCAGGTGCTGCCTATACTTCCACACGCCCAACCCCCGTTCCGGAAGTTGCGTCATGGCGCTCGTGCGCCCTGTCCCCGGATGCACTTTTATATCCGGATTCTTAGAGCGGACTCAGAGCTCCACGGTTCTCTACGCGGTTAGCACATGCGCGACGGCTCTGCTCCCTCTTCCTCCACTTCCACTAGCTTCCACGGTCCGGGAAGCCGCCGCCACCGCCGCCGAGGAGTCAGGAAGTTCAAGATGGCCGCCGCGGAGACTCTGTCGCTGCGGGAACAGCCCGAGTGAGTAGTCTCTTGTGAGCGGTGCGGAAGGCCGGAGCCCAGGACACTGCTGAGTGGGAAGCGGCGCAGACCTGCACGGGCTGGCGGGAAAGTTCAGGCCTAACGGCGAAAGCCAAACTTTGCCTTTCCCCGCGCGATACGTTGTTGGGCGGGAGACGTGGGGGGCGGGCGGGCGGCCTTCGAGCTTCGCTTTCCCGGAGGCCGCGGCTGTTGGGTCGGAGGCGGCCGCGGCCTGCCGCGCGTCGTTACCCTGGGAGGCGTACGCGCGAGCGGCCTCTACAGGTCCCGTGCGCGAGGGCGACTGTGCGGTCGCGCCTTCGTATTCCTCCCGCGGGGACTCCAGCGGAGCTCCCTGGCTGCAGCATTGAGTGGCATTGGTGTTGGCACCCGCGAAGCAGTGGCAGGAGAGAGGCAAGCCGTAAGACTTGTCCTCTGCATGCAGTAACCTGCCGTCGTCCTGCTGCTGGTGCCAGTTGTAGGACTTGAAAGCAGGGAAGAGGGGATGCTAGCACCACCTTGTTTGACTATCCCAGATCTATATAATAGCAGGGTCTCCTCAGCCCTGTGTTCTTAATCCAGCATCACTCGATATACACACATAATATATGTATATGTGTTTTTTCCTTCTGCCTAGTGGCAGCTTATTTGCCAACTTGCAAACTTGAGGCAAAGTAAGATCAAGTCCTTGGTTTTGAGGCCTGACGTTTTTGGCCTGACGTTTTAGGGCTTCTTTGGAAGAAATAGTAGCCCCTTCCAAACCCAAGCGCTTTATGTCTGTAATTAAGGTAATGTAAGAATCGATGCGGCCGGGTGAAAATGTAACTTGTATGTGCTGCAAAGTCTGATCGTTGCTTAAAAGCGGTTATTCTGTTCCCTGTTCATGTTAGGAAAACTCAAACAAGAACCTAAAAGAAAATGGATTTTTAAAACAGTACTTATATAGCGACCGTTTGGTGCATCAGCATTGTCTGATCTTTTTTTTCTTTCTTTTTTTTTTTTTTAAATCCATCCTAGAAAAGAGGTAGATACAGTCTCCCAGCAACTAGAGACTGAGAGGAGACATTTTTTTACTACCAGCCAGCCCAACACGTCATTGCTGTGCATCCAGTTCTGGACTCCTCAGTCATTTGCTTTACTTAGAATTATACTGAGTTTTTCATTAAGGGCTTTTGAAAGCTGCTTTATTATTTTCTCAATTTTGACTTAGAGCAAGCGGGTTCTAAGTTTTAACTAGACTTTCCCTCTGTTTCTCACTGAGTTCACAGTGGCACATTTGCAGTATTTATGCCCTTATATTACAAATGTTATATAGCTGTTTTTTCTAGCAGTCTCTTTAAAGTTCTTTAATATTCTACCCATTTATTTGATTTCAGGGACCATATTCAGATTCATTTTGACGAGGGCTTGAGCCATATTTTTTATGTATATTCGGATACTCATCTTAATAATTAACATTTATTTAGGGCCCTGCAATATGACTGCCACTGAAATAATCCTTAATTCTACATCCCCTCCACACAGAACTCTTGGTATAAATGGAGTGTGTGCTCTGAAAGTGTCCCACGTATTTTTAAATGTTTGACAAAATAAATTTGGTATGAAAGCAAGCACTGTGTATGCTGTTCATAGTGAATGCTGAGATATAATGTCTACATGGTTCTTTAGAGGATACTGAGTAGTTTACAATTGTATGGACTCCATTCAGAGTGGAACATTTGTGAAGAAATATAAAAAAGTTTTTAAGTTCTCTGAAGGCTTTTTAATGACTTTTACATTTGTCCATCTCTTTAGCTCAGCCTCTTTGATGGTTTTAAACATTTAAATTTTTATCTGCATTCACTTATTTGCACTTACCAAGCACCAGGTACTGTTCAAAGCACTGAACAAATAATTTATCGTAATAGCCCTTTGGAAGTAGATACTGTTTTCCTATATTTCACAGATAATGAAACTAAAACACCGAGAAATTAAGTTCACTTAGCCAGGGTCACACTAAGTGATAGACCCAGGAAGTCTGATTCTAGAACCGTGCTCCTGACCATTGTACTGTCTGGTCCCCTGCTATACTTTGTGGTTCCTTTTAAAAATATCCTTCAGGGTTTGAAATCATTTTTTATTTACTTCTGTTGCCCCCAAAAGGTCCATTTTTTGATGTGACAGTTCTAATTCTTTGAAGCTTAATTTTCCACACTCGATTTGGAAAGGGAGAGGTGGAGGAGTTCATTTTAAGACTACTTGGTCTTTTGAATCCATTCTTACTTTTTACGTCTACATTAATACTGTGTTAAAGTAGTTTAACTTATCAGAGAAGCAGGCTTAAATTACTTTTTTTGTAAAGAAGTAATGGCATTCACTTTACTCTCCATTCTGTTTCCAAAGCATTAATTGAATGCCTCCCAAATAAGATATCATTAAGAGCATTCTTGTTAAAAAATTTGAAAGAAATTGAAATAACACTAGTGGTTTGTAATTAGTCTTTATTTTAAACTTTATTTTAAAGTTGTTTCATTGCTGTTTTCTTTGTGCCAAATGCCTAGAGACCCTTGTTTGAAGGATTAAACTTGTACATTGTATTTAACAAAATAAATGAATACTGTTAAACAATAGTCTTCACCTCAAATTCAGCTTTGTTTCTAAATGTGATTTGAAGGATGTTAATTCTGAATGAGCATGAGAAATAATTATAGATCATGTTGGTTTAAACATACACCTGCTAAATGTGTAGTGTTAAACTGCAAAATGTAAATTAACGTGGGAGCTCTATACCTGTATTTATTATAAATATAAACTATGCAAAAAGACTGTCAGATTTCTTATCAAGGTACTTTTCTCTAAAGTTTTAGAAGTTGATGATGAATCTAAATTAGTTGTCTTAGCACAAGCTTGTTATATGTAATATGCCTTTGACTCCTTGAGTTCAGGTTTTCCTGATTTACCTAATCAGACTTCAGTTGGTATTTTCTATGGAATTTGCATTGAGAGAGCAACTGAGGAGAGCGTAAAGGTCTGCTAACCCTACTGTAAGGGAGAACTCTAGAATTATTAAGGTAAATTAATAGTTCCTAAGGTGCTTATAGCATTTTGATCAGTAAAGTAGTCATTATTTCTTGAGGTAACAGTCATTACGTTACATTAGAAACAAGGATCACTCATGAGAGTAACTCATTAAGAGACATTGGGCATCATAATGTAGCTTCTGATTCTCAGAAGCTCTAGGAGCTAGGTTTTCTTTTGAAGGAAATTACTTCCTTTGTGGGTAAACTCTTGAGAATTTTGACTTGAAACTCCTTAGAGACTTGTAAACTTGTAGAAAGCATTAGAAAAGTGTTCAAAGAGTTTTTCCTGGGGAGGGAAATGATTAAATTTAAATCACTTTAAGTTATTGCATTCACCAGATAGGTGTGTGCACTCTGTGAGGCACTGGAGATCTAACTGAGCAAAACCAAACTGGATCCTGTTAAGAGGTAAGAGTGTAGTTTAGCCACTATAAACCCAGTTGTAGTCTATGAATACAATTGTGTTATTCTATATAAACCATTTCATTGACACAACAAATTACTTACTGAATACCTGCTTACTGTAGGTTAGATGGTTTACTAGGCCCTAGGGATAGTGTGGTGAACTAAACAGATTAAAATTCTGCTCTCATAAGACTTGTGTTATGGTAGGCAGAGACAAAAATTTGGTGGCAGTTACTTTAGAGAAAAAAATAAGAGGAAGAGACTATGTATGTGGTAGAGCGAGGATTGTGATTAAAATGAGTTGGTGAGGAAAACTTGACTGAGAAAGGAATTTGAGCAAAGACCTGAGGTAGGCAAAAACCCCAGCAATGTATGCATCTGAGGAAAGCATTCCAATTGGAGAAACAGCAAGTAGAAGTACCAAGGCCCTGAGGTAGGGGTGTTCCTATTCAAGGAGAGCAGTGTGGGTGAAGCACAGTGAGTGTGGGAGGAAAGTGGGATCAAAGTTTGGGGGAGGTTGGGCAGACAGTATGAGTATGGCGCATTATAAACAATTTTGGTTTTTACTCTGAATAAGATAGGAAGTGGTAATAAAGTTTCACACAGAGTAGGGATATGGTCTGACATTTTAAAACCATCTTCGATCAATTGGAAAAGCTCTTGACTGATTTGGAATGTAATACCAGCCTTCTCACTAGCTTGATATATATGTGACTGAAGGCAAGACCATTAAATTTCCATGAAACTTAAAATTTCCTCTGTCGTGGAGACCGAGACAGTATTTCTTCAGTGCTTTGTGTGGTGGCCTTTTTTATACAAACTCAACATTCTTAGTATCAGCCTTGGCAGCTCCCCAGTGTTATCGTGATTACATAGATTTATCCAGTCTCTAAAGAATAATAATCTCTTTACTAGGTTTGTTCTAGGCACTGTGATGAGCCTTGATAACATCTGTTAACCCGTGCAGTCCTCACAGCTTGCTTTGAATATTTTCTCCATTTTGTAGATGAGGTGCCTACAGGCCAGAGAGAACTTAAAGTTTGCCTAATGCTGCACAACTAGTAAGCATTCAGACCAGGATTTGAACCCAGAGTGTCGGGCTCTGGCTCCCAAAGACACATTAGGGGATCCATAGATAGTTTTAAGTTTTGGCTTCTTGACTAGAATTTTGTACTTTGGGCACTGAAATTTTATAGACCTGAAAATCATTTGCAACCATTAAACAGGTTCTCCATACCTGTCTCCATATCTTGAATTAGTCTAATTCAGTTTTTCTCCAAATTTGCCTCCTGTAAGTCAAGTTTCAGGAAAAAAAGGCCTATACCCCTACTTTCTAGGTTGTGCGATAGGAGATTTCAGGGGAAGGGATGTGGTTACTTATATGAGGCTATAGTCTGTACCAGTAACAAAGTTGAAATTCTTTGTATATTCTACTTAAGTTTGTGATTTACCCCTACCCATAATAGAACCATACTGTTGTTGTTGTTGTTGTTTTTTAAATGTTTTATTTATTTCTAGGAGAGAGAGACAGCGTGAGCAGGGGAGGGTCAGAGAGAGAGGGAGTCACAGACTGAAACAGGCTCCAGGCTCTGAGCTGGCAGTCAGCACAGAGCCCGACGCGGGGCTTGAACCCACGAACCGCGAGATCATGACCTAAGCGAAAGTCGGAAAGTCGGACGCTTAACCGACTAAGCCACCCAGGCGCCCCATATTGTTGTTTTTTAATGTAAAGATGGTATACTTTCTTTTTCCAACTCTCTGAGAAAATTTGATGATCCAGAGAACACTGCTGTATTTATTGTTTGCTCATACCCCATTAGAGAGAAGTCAATCCAAACTAAAACCTCTCAACTAGAAGATCCAGCTTTCTCTGCAGCTCTCTTCAGCACTTTCTTCTTTCTCACATTCCACAGTACCAAAATGGAGATTGGCAACCTGACAAAAATGTAAAGTTCTTGCCATGTGGTAGTTACATGTTCTTCCTGTTCTCCACATCCCCTCATTGTTGTCAACTAGTAACTTTCCAAGCATACTGCTGGTGTATTCCCTCCTTCCTCTAGCCTTTTCAAGTTCACTGAAGACTGAGACCTGGCTGGAGGACCAAACTTGCCTCCCGCCTCCTCTGTAATGGCAGTGTCCTTACCACCTATCCGGCAACTCATCTTGCAGTTCCTGGGCCTCTGACCCCAGTTAGCCTCGAACTGTGTCTTAGCCACTCATTCCTGAAATCTTGTGTAGTATCTCTTCATCTCCTGCAATTGGTCTCTTGAGATCTTAGCCACTAGACCAGTTTCTTCACAAGTTTTGATACCCTGGCAACACTAATCTGCATTTGGTTTGCTATTTATAACTGTGCCTTTTGTCACCTTTTTTTCTATCTAAAATACTCTTTTCCCTTCTTGTTAATTTTTTACTCATTAATTAGAATTATGTTACTCAGCTTTTATAATTCATGTAACTTCTCAATAAACATTCCTTCTCTCCTTTCAGAGTCCTTGCTTAACACATAGCTTGGGTTTTCCTGTGATCTCCTTGACCATTTTCAAAGTGGTTTTAGGTGATCCTTCAGCATTCCCATAATGCCCTTATTTATTGTCTTTATCTTTTGTCTTTATTTTTGCCTTCTTTCAGTGTTTCATGTGACTTTTCCACTGGACTGTAATTTCCTTGAGAAAGGAAGATACTGGTCTTGTACATCTTTGTTTTCCTGCTACCTTTCTTAATGCCTACATTAAGTGTAGTGATTTTATTTTATTTTAAATTTTTTAATGTTTTATTTATTTTCGAGAGAGGGAGAGAGACAGTGTGAGCAGGGGAGGATCAGAGAGGGAAATACAGAATCCGAAGACCGGTTCCAGGCTCTGAGCTAGCTGTTAGCGCAGAGCCCAACGCAAGGCTCGAACCCACGAACTGTGAGATCATGATATGAGCTGAAGTCGGATGCTTAGCCGACTGAGCCACCCAGGCACCCCTACGTGTAGTGATTTTAAAATATTAAAAAGAAATTGAATTCCTTAGTTCTTTGGCATGATAATTTTGCTAAAAGTACAGCAGTACATAATTTGAAGGATTTGTACAAAATAATTTGTATCTTCCTACAAAAATAATATGATCTAAATCCAGATGGCTTAGTCTTTTGGTGTTTGTCTGATATTCTGGGGCGTGATGTTTTAGTGTGGAGTGACTTTTTAAAGGGGAAAGGTAAATAATGCTATTGTGTTTAACCTGGGATTAACAACAGCAAGGATTTAGCAAAATAATTTAGTGTCATAAATTAAGCATAGCCCAAGCGTTTAAATACAAATCTACCCCCTTGATGTAATTATTTGTTTTTTCCATGGTACCTATCAATATGAGCATATTTTGGGAAACTAATCTTTCATTTGAAATGTAAGGAGAATAAATAGCCCAGTGAACAAATATTGGTTGAACCATACATAGGCTGTTGCTGATATTGGACTGTTGTTCACCTGCAGAAGACCCTTTGATGTGTTTCAGTCTAATACCACATGGTTGCTCATTCACTACCACAGACTGAAAGTATAGTTCTCAATTTAAAGAAAGAGACTAGTCTCCCAATGTATGTCAGTGTTTTATGGAAAAAGAAAATGGGAGGGGTGCCTTTGGTGTTAAGTCTGTGTGGAGAATTCTCGTTTAAAAACAAGTTACCAAGTGACTGTTTAAAGCAATATTAACATTTTACTGTACCTGTTTTGGATTTTCTTTTTCTATTCAGTGTAATCGTTTATCCTCCCTCATTGTGTATTTCTTTTATGTATTTGAGTTCAGCCATTAGAAATAAAGCTAAACCACTATTGGAGTCAGTTTTGCCATTTATTTTGAAATGTCTGAAGCTGTTCTGAAAATATTTCATTGACTAACTTCATGTATTAAACTGAGATGTATTATCATTATTTTGTTGTGACCAAATCTTGATAATTGATAGAATTTTGAAATGTGTTTGATACATTTATAGGATGGAAGATGCTGATAATTCTGAGAAGAGTGTAAATGAAGAAAATGGGGAAGTATCAGAAGACCAATCTCAAAATAAGCACAGTCGTCACAAAAAAAAGAAGCATAAACACAGAAGTAAACATAAGAAACATAAACATTCCTCAGAAGAAGATAAGGATAAGAAACATAAACATAAGCATAAACATAAGAAACACAAAAGAAAAGAGGTCATTGATGCCTCTGACAAAGAAGGTATGTCTCCAGCAAAAAGAACTAAACTTGATGATTTAGCTCTGTTGGAAGACTTGGAAAAACAGAGAGCCTTGATTAAAGCTGAACTTGATAATGAGTTAATGGAAGGAAAGGTCCAGTCTGGGATGGGGCTCATATTACAAGGTTATGAGTCTGGCTCTGAAGAAGAGGGGGAGATTCATGAAAAGGCAAGAAATGGAAATAGGTCTAGTACCAGATCGTCAAGTACAAAGGGGAAACTCGAGCTTATGGACAATAAAAATAGTACAAAAAAACGAAGTAAAAGCAGATCCAAAGAACGGACTAGACATAGGTCTGATAAAAAGAAAAGTAAGGGAGGTGTTGAAATAGTTAAAGAGAAGACAACTAGGAGTAAATCAAAGGAGAGGAAAAAGTCCAAAAGTCCATCCAAAAGAAGTAAGTCTCAAGATCAAGCAAGGAAATCAAAATCCCCAACCCTTAGAAGGCGATCTCAAGAGAAAATTGGGAAGGCCAGATCCCCTACTGATGACAAGATTAAGACTGAAGATAAAAGTAGGTCAAAAGATAGGAAAAAATCCCCAATTATAAATGAAAGTAGAAGTCGTGATCGAGGCAAAAAATCCAGATCCCCAGTTGATTTAAGAGGTAAATCCAAAGACAGAAGATCACGATCCAAAGAGAGAAAATCAAAACGGTCTGAAACAGAAAAAGAAAAGAAGCCAATTAAATCTCCCTCTAAAGATGCTTCTTCTGGGAAAGAGAACCGGTCACCGAGTAGAAGACCTGGTCGAAGTCCTAAAAGAAGAAGTTTGTCTCCAAAACCACGTGATAAATCAAGGAGAAGTAGATCTCCACTAGTAAATGATAGGAGGTCTAAACAGAGCAAATCTCCTTCCCGAACTCTGTCTCCTGGTAGAAGAGCCAAGAGCCGATCCTTGGAAAGAAAACGAAGAGAACCAGAAAGGAGACGACTTTCTTCTCCAAGGTAACTTGTTTTCAAAATGTTAATGCCTTTTACCAATGCATCAGATTTTAAAAAGGAGAAACTAGAGCTTGTGAACAATAAAAAATGAGGTAGTGTTAATATGGTTACTATAGTTTTATATAGATCCTGTCCACTAATTACATTAATATTTGTACTTTGGTTAGCAAATATCTTGACTGTGGGATTTTAAAATACTGAAGTATTGAATTATATATTAAAAATATTGAAATATTAGCAATCAATTTTTTTTAAGTTCTTAATTTAGTATCTAATTTACAGAACCACTCCTTTAAACCCAAGTAATTTGGCTGATAAATCTGTGTGTACTCACAGGAAGTGAAGGGAATTTCTAGAGTAAGGATTATTACTTCATTGGACAGTATCGGCTTCACATTTTAACTTTAAAAAAGGAGGTATCTGTTTAAGCATTGTGATGTATCCATTCTCTTGAGTTGACGTGATTTCAAATTCTGACAGGATAGATTGGAATTAACAAATTTTTTGGCCCCCCAAATAAAGTTAAATTGAAAGTGGACATTTTTTTCTTTCTTAAATAATAGTGCCTTTTAGTTTAAGGAAGAATAGTGTAAGAAATGATTTTTTTTCTTGTCAGTAATAATGAAAATAATTCATATTTGTATAATACTTTTGGCCCATCAGATTTTTTCTCATAAATCCTCATGATTATCTCTTCTCATAAAGAGGAGTAACTCTCATACTCCATTTATAAATGAGAATATAGATTGTGAGCTTATTTAATTTACCTAGGATCAGAGACCTAGCAGGTAATGTAGGCACATGAAAGATTTTGGCAGAGTGGGTGGGGGTTGTTTAGACTAATCTAAACTACTGCAGAAACTTTTTTAGTATCTTTAATAATCAGGTTAAGTTATCAGTCAAGTTTAGCTTAAAAGAATGTTGGCTTATACAATGTAAAGATCCTAATTCCTAGCCATTTACTTTGTGTAAGTATAAATACAAGCTGACCTTGAAGTTTAAATGGTTCTCTGAACAATTTTAAGAATGTTGTTTTCAAAGTGCTGTATCTTAGGAAATACTCTTGATTTTTCTAAGTGACATTGTAATTAAAGGCCAGCTTCTTCCTTTAGCTTTCTAAATTGAGACTGTTGTTAGTGTTGCTGATTATGTCTTCTAAAGCGTTTCCAAATGATCCTTGTCTCTTTCCATTTTTTCCATTGAAAAATAAATTCTGAGCAGTTTATTAAGGACTAGAGTTGAATATTTGAAACAAAATTTTCTTTTAGTTACAGAAAAGATACTAATTCAAGACAAATTTAGATAAGGCAGAGCCTGTAAATTCTCCCTTTCCATCCCTCCTCCAGTACCAGTCACAAGAATGTCCTTCTAGCCCCCTTTTTTTTTATGTACATAGAATTCTGTGAATGTTCTTTCTTACAAAAATGGAGTCCTCCATTCATGTGAGCGGTGATTTTTTTTTTAATGACACATTATTGTGATAATAAAGATCTCTTTTAAGTCTTTATATAACAGTACCATATTTCACGGTATAGATCTGCCATAATACAGTTGACCCTGGATCAACACAGGGGTTAGGGGTGTCAGTCCCACACACAGTTAGAACTGCGTGTATAACTTTTGACTCTGACAAACTTATTACTAATAGCTTACTGCTAACTGGAAGCCTTACCAATAACTTAAGTCAATTGACATATATTTTGTATGTTCTATGTATTGTATACTGTATTCTTTAAGTTAAAGATAAAATCATAAGGGTGAGGAAATACATTGATAGTACTGTACTGTAAAAAAATCTATGCATAAGTGGACCTGTGGAGTTCAAACCCATGGTTCAAGAGTCACCTCCCCTTACTGCAACAGATGAAAATTTGGTTGGTTTTGGTTTTTCTCGATTGTATACAACAATGTTTGTTGTTTATGTGTAAAGGTTCTTTGTAAAATAGATTCATAGAAATGGAATTGCAAAGTCTAAGGTAATATACATTTACATTTTAGAAAGTAACTGTCAAATGCTTTCCGAGGAAAGTTAAACCAATATGTATTTCCATGAGTAGATGGACTATCACTTTTTCTATACCCTTATTTATATCCTCTGTTTGAAAGTTAACATTGATTGTGAGATGCTATTATATGTAGTATATTTTAAAAACTCTATATTGGAAAAATGTCAAAATTTAGAAACTGTCTTCAAACTAAGGAAATGGAATACTGTTACTCACTTAGGCAAGTTATATTTGAGTTTATCTGGAATTAGAATCAGTGACTAATAACGTGAATAACCATTATAATTCTGTAAATTGTGAGACCACAGGAAGTAGACCGTTTTTACTGTGTGCCTACCATAACACCAAAATGTCACTGTGATTTTCTGAATTTAAGTTTTTGTTACCAAAACCTATTAATCTTTATTTACTTCATGTTTAGTGCACCCATTCTTAAGATGTTCTTTATGTGCAAAACAAATTAATTTGATTTTTTTGTAACTTGGATTTGGTCCCCTTAAGAACACGACCTCGAGATGATCTCCTCAGTAGACGTGAAAGATCAAAAGATGCCAGCCCGATCAATAGGTGGTCTCCAACCCGAAGAAGAACAAGTAGATCTCCCATTAGGAGGCGGTCCCGTTCCCCACTCAGACGCAGTAGGTCACCCAGGAGAAGAAGCAGGTCTCCTCGGAGAAGGTAAAATATGTTACATATGTTGTCTTTTTGATTCATTAAACTGTATGCTTCTGCAGTTTCATATTAGCTCAGTTGGTGGGTATTCTTAGAGACCATTTTTCTCTGTGAAAAATTGTAGCTGTGATCCCATAGTTTCTTTTTTCTCAATGTGATATTTCACACACACAGATTTTTCTTTAATATAGCTTTTTTTTTTAATTTAAGTAAATCAGTGTTCATTAAAAACTCAATCTTTTAAAAGGGAAAGCTTTTTTTCCCTATTTCTTAAGATAAATACTATATGAGCTGTGCTTACTGGGTTTGTTTTGTTTACAGGATCATAAGGCAATAAGTAGCCCAGTTTCTGGTCATTATATAATTGCATTCCTCTATTTTTCTATTAACTTGTGTTTGGTCCCCTTAGAACATGACTTAAAGATGATAATCTCAGGAGATATGAAAGACAATCTGGGCAAATACTTGTTTAATTCACAGTAGTAGAAACCGTCTTATGTGTGAAGCACATGTAGTGAGTTGGTTAATCAAAATGTTGGTTTATAAAGCAGGAATCATTTTTAAAATATATGTATTAAATATTTTAAATCAAACATAAGTAGACTTTGATTTTTCCAATTTTTTAACATTTTTAAAAGACAGCACACCAAAGACTTATATTGCAACCGGTGGATATATCTTTACATTATCTCTGAGTATTTTTTTATACTGGATTCCTGAAAAGTAGAAGTGCTTTGTTCAAGGTTGTTGTGTATGTTAAAATTTTTAGAAGAAGTTATTACCATATTATCTATTGATTTCTTATTTTGGACAATTACTGTTTTTTAATTCCCCCTACCCCCACTTTTCTACCTGATTGTATTATGTTTCTCTGTGCTTCCAGTTACAGTCATTATGTTCTTGTGCCTTTTGCACATTGCTGAGCAGACAGGGGAAAGGGGCAAGAAAAGACCTTCCTTTTAATGCTTCTAGGCTTTGAACTCCAAACTAATAGGCCTGCTTAAATAGTTATCATTATAGGAATTGTTTTCCCTTTTCTGTCGTCTTGGCAGTCCCTCACTTCTCTCTTATTTTGTGATTTCCTGTATCCAGCATCTTCATGTTTTACTTCTTGCTTTCCTAATGCTTTTACAATAGCTTCCTAAGCAAAGTACATGGAAAGGACATTTAGGGAGACCGTTGTCTCTTTAAAAAAAGAAAAGGCTTTTGTCTTCACTGCTGATTTGTTAAGGAATAGAATTCCAAGTTGAAATCGTTTTTTCCGCAAGAATTTTGAAATTGTTATTCCACTGATTTCTAGTTTCCAGTATTGAGAAGTTGAGAAGTCCTATTTTGATGACCTGGGCATTTCTTCTAGGACTTGCTTTTACCCTCTCCCTCTCTTTTTATAATGTCCTGTTTCCTGAAATCCCATTATAATGTACCTTGGTACATGGCTTTTTTTTCTTTTAGTTGTCTGGGCACTAAATAGGCCCTCTTTACTTTTTTAAGTTTATTTTTTTGAGAGAAAGCTTGGGGGGGGGGGGTGGCAGAGAAAGAGGGTAAGAGAATCCCTAGCAGACTCCATGCTATCTGTGTGGAGCCCAATTGGGGGCTCGAACCAAATGGTGAGACTGGAGCTGAAATCTGATGCTTAACCCACTGAGGCACCCAGGTGCTCCCCAATAGGCCCTTTAAAGCAGGAAGATTATGGCTACCTACTCTGGGAAATTTTCTTTTTTGTTTTTGTTTGCTTTCTTGCCCATTGTTTTCTTCCACCCCCACATTGGATCTTCTGTATTGTTCCACTGATTTCCCTCTCTACACACACTCATGTGTGTCCTTTTGTTCTACTTTTAGCCTAGGAGATTTGTTCTACCTTCTTTCTATATTTTTTCCTGTGCTAATATATATTTATTTTTATTTCCAAGACTTGTTGGCTGTTTTATTCTATCATTTTACTCATTTTATAGAAATAGCATCTCTTACATCAAAGATGATAATGAGTTTATTTTGTGGAGTTTGTGTTCTTGGTGGTTTTCTTTTCTTACCTATACTTTGTTCTCAGAATCCTTTTGCTGCTCATTTATCTTTTTCATTTGAGGACATAACTCAAACAGCTGGATCCTTCTTTTGCCTATTTTCATTTAAAACTTAGCCCTGAGAAAGCTAAATGGAACCTTTCCTCCATTCTGAAAATGTAGAATTTGTGAATTAGTGGGTATCACTTCATTGTGATCTCTTTAGCATATCATTGACTATAGCTCTTTTGGGCTGGCAGTTTTCCAGAATCCTCTCTCATCTGCTGGAAAATGTAGGCATGGCTACGAGTAGAATTCTTGTTCTTTATAATGTAGACTTCCCCCTAATCCTTCCATTTTCACTACTGTGCCTCCCTGCTACCTTGGGTCAGCTTTGATGACAACCAACACCTCTGTAAAATTTAAGTATTCTGCCAGAATGTGAAGGGGAATGGTTGGCATTTTCTACTGAGTTAGGAAGGAGGCGGAATATACAGAGCCCAGCTCTTCCTAAAGGCTTTCAACCAGTTTTTAGCTTTTAGCTCATACCACATCCAACAGGATATTGTGTTGCCAATTCTTGAGGCTTTCCGGAGTTTTGTGGCATGCATTTACTTGTTTCTAATTAATCTTGTCTGTTCTTGTTAGACTTATGTTTAGATTTGATCTGTTATTACTCTTTTGTCTAATGTACACATCAAGATTTTTGATATCTGTTGTCCTAATAGCTCTTCGCATTCTTTAATTGTTCCTTTCATGTCATTTTTAGTAAGATTTCTTAAGAAATATGACATAAGCATGGTAGTCAGATGTGCCATTAATGGGGAGTCTACCAATTCTTTGTAGACTTAGCAGCTTTTTCTGTTTGGAGTTAGTTCTACAGCACCTTTCTAACATAAACTTCAGCTTTAATGCTTGAACCACAATATCAGTTTTTGTTTAACATGAGGCAAGACCTTTAGGCACTTACAAAGACATATGAGGGCCATTTAATTAGACTTAGAATTTTTGTCATTTGTATTTTCTGTGCCTTATTTACAGTGATCTCTTTTTAAATCTCATTTACTGAAACATATATACATAAAGTAAATTCACCTTTGTTGGTGTAAGGTTATGAGTTTTGACAAACACATAGTCACTTAACTACCTTTTATATCACCCCCAACGTTCTTTTTGTATCCTTTTGCAGTCCAGTAAGAACAATAACTGTGTTTTAGTTATTTTCAATTAAACTGATTAACCCAGTCTTTCTGGTGTGTTATTTTACTCTAAATTTTTAATTAACCCCTTTTTAAAATATTTTATTTTTAGAACACTTTTAGGTTCACAGCAAAATTAAACTTTTGAAAAGTACAGAAAATTCCCATGTACTCCTGCCTAAAGCACGACAGCTTCCCCACCTTTAGGTGACCTTTAAGGTGTGTGTGTGTGTGTGTGTGTGTATATATGTATGTTTTTATTTATTTATCCCCCCAACCCACCAAAATAGGGACAGAGGTCGAAGGAGCAGGTCACGCTTGAGAAGGCGGTCTCGATCACGGGGTGGTCGTAGACGTAGGAGCAGAAGCAAAGTAAAAGAAGATAAATTTAAAGGAAGTCTTTCTGAAGGAATGAAAGTTGAACAAGAATCTTCATCTGATGATAAGTAAGAATGGAATTTCCCATAATTTTCCTTTTTTTCAGTTTAGACAAGTACTATTTGACCTGGAAATCTTTACTTTCCACCTGGATATTGCAAGCAAATCCATTCATTACGTCTTGAATTTAAAATTTAATCTTTAAAAAAAAATTTTTTTTTAACATTTATTTTTGAGATACAGAGCATGAACAGGGGAGGGCAGAGAGAGAGGGAGACACAGAATCTGAAGCAGGCTTCAGGCTCCAAGCTGTCAGCCCAGAGCCCAACATGGGGCTCGAACTCACAAACCATGAGATCATGACCTGAGCTGAAGTTGGATGCTTAACCGACTGAACCACGCAGGCACCCCGAGTAAACTTAATCTTTTGTGCATATTTTATATAGGTTATGTGGCAGAGGTCATGATTTTCTGAATTTAGAGGCTTCTGTTTTGGCTGAAATGAATATTGGGCCATCACTTTATCATGAGCCTTCCCTGCATTTTTATTAGAGACAACAGATACATTAGATAGTTCTGATGATCTTGATTACCAGTTTTGCAGTGGTGTGGGGGTGGGGGGGTGAATACTAGTATTTAAACTTTTCAGTTTGTGTAAAATGATACCTACTTTTGCAGTTGAGGCTATCTGATGGTAGATATATATGCCTATTACCATGTGGAAAATGCAAAAACATTTCAGTGTCTAATGGAGAAATGTTTTTAATGAGAATTTAGTTGTGTAATGGAACATCTCAAAAAAATGAGACTAATTTATAGCAGTAGTTCTCATTCAGGGGTAATTTGCCTCTTTGGGGACATTTTGGGAATATCTAAAGGTATTTTTGATTGTCAACTTGTGGCTAGAAACCAGAGATACTGTTTAGCATCTCCCAGTGCATAGAACAATGCCTCTTATATAACAAAGAATTGTCAAAATGTCAGTAGTGCTAAGGTCAGGAAAGCCCAATTAGAGCTAGGTGATATGAAGGTTAAGTGAACATCCTGATACCTTGAGAATGCATTTTGCTTACTCGTCTGCAGTGAGCATTCAGCAGATCATAGAAAAGGCTGTGCTGGGAGGGATTGTAAAGACTGTGGAGTTCTTGGGGTGGAAATTGGGAATAGTCAGGGCAGTGTTGGGGTAGAGCCACATTTCCCTTCAGCCTGTATGTGGATATTTACATGTGCATTTTTGTTAGGAAAGGATCCATAGCTTTCTGTGACCCAGAAAAGGTATTAGTTTGCTTATGTGTCTCACCCTCTTGTTCTGTAAAGGTTAAAACAGGCTAGGTAGGTGAAATAACTTTAGTAATACCAAGGTCATGATGGAGCCAGGGGTGACTTTTTTTTAACTCCAGGATCTTTCATTTGTTTCCTGGTTTGGTGCCATGAAACAAGTGAGGAGAAAAATGAAACACAGAAGGTTAAATTACTTGCTACGATTCCAAACCAGGCAACTAAGAGTTTCGACATAATAAAGAGAGCAAGATGGCTTAAGACTTTGGTAGAATTAGCTGATTACTTACGTTTTCCGGCTTTTAATTTTAATTTGTATCACGGTTACCATTTGTGAATCAAAGGATTTTTGAAGTATGTATATATGTGTAATTTTCTTTTTTTTTAAGCCTTGAAGACTTCGATGTAGAGGAAGAAGATGAAGAAGCTCTAATAGAACAGAGAAGAATACAGAGGCAGGCAATTGTTCAGGTATGTGATTATTAGTAAAATTTTGAGCAGTCCTGAAATAATTACTCTTTTAGTAAAACAGCTATTTCTAAAGAAGTGATGGTAACAGCAGTTGAGTAAATCTTAAAGAAGAGTATCTGTGAAATCATCTTCGAGAGATTTGGAAAGATGATAGTTTTTTAATAAAATTGAAATGATTGCCCTGTTTTATTATAGAAAGGATTCTGATATAAACCTTGTATAAGACAAAACGTGAAATTTGCTTTTTATTAAAAAAATATTTTTAAAGTGTATTTATTTTGAGAGAGAGAGAGAGAGAGTAGAGCATGAGCAGGGAAGGGACAAAGAGAGAGAATCACAATATGGGGCTCAAACTCAAAAACTGAGATCGTGACCTGAGCCAAAATCAAGAGTCAGATGCTTAACCAGCTGAGCCACCCAGGCACCATTCTTTTTTGTTTGTTTGTTTTTAAGAAAACCCTCATAAATGAGTATAGAATAAATTAGAGGAATCTTAGTAAAAATTATGCCTTTTGTTCTACGGTTTAATGTCTTAAAAAAAATAGCATGTTTCTAATGCAAATGTGATTATTTACATGGAACATTTCAAAAATTTAAGAGTAGTTTAGAGCTAGGTCATGTAAGAAAGTGGGGTCTTATAGTCATTTAATGATACGGTTCTCTGCCTTGGAGTTATGCCTCAGCCATCCTGACTTAAAGCGACGGCCATTAGATCCTTTGTGGATGGCAGTCCCTGTAAAGTGTAGTTTTCTCCTAATAATGGGAAGATGAGCAATGAAGTTGAAAATACATTCTGGAGGAAGTGAAAAATGTTTAGACGCTATAAGGAGAGCAAGCAAAAGGAAAGGACAGTTGTGCCAGCTCACTTACATATACGTAGCAAATCATAAATCATGCTCTATGTCAGAGCAAAGGAGAGAGCTTGAATCACCAGAGGACATAGGGCAAAACTGGAATTCCAGAGAAACTTATTTTCTGGGGCACTGATGAAATTGTTGTTATTAAACTGATATCCCTAAAGACTTGGTTGAATCTTTTTTTGTTCTTGCCCAGGTCCACAATCCCTTATCTCCAGCCCTTGGGGCCAGATGTGCTTCAGAACTCAGAACTATTTGAATTTTAGAAAGGTAATATGGTGCATCTATGTGTATTACTTAGCCCCATCAGTGGGCTTTAGGAACAGCACCCCATCATAAAACACAGTATTTTCTGCAGTGAGACATATTCTTTTCACACTGGGGGAGATAAAAATAAGACTGCACATAGCATCACATCTGTTCATGTCAGGTTTTGTCACCTAATGAGTGTGCACCAAACATAGAAAACCTTTTTCAGAGTTTTGTGGATTTTGGAATTATATGTAAGGGATTGTGGATCTGATTCAATCAAGACATCAATGCCCTTTAAAAAATTTTAACATTATTTAACACTCTTTTCAGTGCAATACCTCTTTAGCAAATATGCATCAGATTTTATGAAAATAATATGTTGTATTGTTGTTACAGAAATATAAGTATCTTGCTGAAGATAGCAATATGTCTGTGCCATCTGAACCCAGCAGCCCCCAGAGCAGTACCTGTACGCGGTCACCTTCACCAGATGACATTCTAGAAAGGGTAGCTGCTGATGTTAAAGAGTATGAACGGGAAAATGTTGATACCTTTGAGGCCTCTGTAAAAGCCAAGCATAATCTAATGACAGTTGAACAGAATAATGGTAAGTTAGATTTTTGACCATGTTTTCCTCTGAATTCTTAGCTCATAAATAATGAGATTGTTTTGGAATGGGGAAAAGTGAAAGGGATTAGAAATGTTAACCCATTAACGTTTGTTAAATCTTATGCTAATCTAGTATTAAATGTGTCCCAGTGAATGTTCTTGATAAATGTTTTTTATTAGTGCACATAACCTAAACGGTATACCTAAACGGTATACAATGTTACCTTCTGTTTGGGGCGCCTGGCTGGCTCAGTTGGTAGAGCATGCAACTCTTGATCTCAGGGTCATGTGTTCAGGCCCCATGTTGGGCCTGGAGCTTACTTAAAATACATACATACATGCGTACACATATTTTTAAAATATTGTCATCTTCTGTTTTGCTTGCTAAAGTATTCTAAAGCAAATCCCAGCCAAAATTTCATTTCATCTGTAAATACTTCATTTCTCATCTCTGCTAGATAAGGACCTTTTTTTAAAAAACATGATATTTTAAAATTGATTGTTTTTAAATATCTAATGTCTAATTACAGTTGGCTGGTTTGAATTAGAATCCAAATAAGATGCGCCTGTCTCAGAGTCTTTAGTAGTTATTCTCATCCTTCCCTCCCCCCCCCCTTCCATTTACTTGTGAAGATACTAGGGCCATGTGTCCTTCTATACTTTTCTTCCCACTCTGATTTTGCCACATTCTTGTGTCTTTTATTTTCCCCTATCCTTAGTGTTTCTTGAAAACTAATGTGTTGGAGACTTGAGTAGATTTACTAGTTAATTTTTTTTGGCAAGAATACTTCATAACTAGTGGTGTGCACTTGCATACCATCAGGTGGTGTGTAGTGTATGCTTGTCCTGTTTGTATTGACCTGGAGTTTTGTGTTTAGCTGGAGTGATCCACAGCTGTCCAGTAGGGAGTTTCCCTTCAGCCATTCACCTAGCACTCTCGGTAGCCATTGGTGATCATTACTCGGATCCATTCTTTCATGAGGGTTGAGAGTGGGTTGGCATGGACACACCCAAAGCTGTCATTCTTAAATTATAATTCCTTCTGAATCCTTAGCCTTAATTCCATAAAAGAGGCTTCCATTCTTTGGTTACCCTGAAACACAGTTTGTACAGGAGAGTTGGGATAAATGCTTATTTTCTTTTATTGACTAATTTTTAGCGTGGAATAGAGTTCAGTGCATTAGCAACCTCCAGAGATAACCAGTGCAACTTTGGTTGTTTTTGTGGTGTTTTTATGATTTTGTATCATTTTGTACTTAAATTCTCTCCAACTGAGATGGGGAGGAGCCCTTTTAAGTTGGTTTCTAATGTCTTTTTGACCCAAACCCTACAGGATTGATTGCTATTAATTTATTAATATGTTTCTTTCTGGGATAGGCGTTTGCAAACTGTAAAAGATCAGATGGTAAATATTTTAGGCTTTGGTCATTTAGACTTTTTTTTCTCTGTTCTAACTACTGAACTCTGCTGTTGTAGTGCAGAAGAAGCTTCCTTGCCTCCAAAAAAACCTGTGTGGACACCAAAATTTAAGTTTCACATGTTTTAAATTTCAAAATATTCTCCTGTTTTTCCCCCCAATCTCTAAAAATGTAAAAATGGACCATATGAAAACAAGGGGCCAAATTTGCTTCACTCTAGTTTGCAAAATTAGTTCTACCACAGTGTGAGATCTCACAGGCTTACCTTGTGTGTGTCTTGTCCCAGAACAGAAGCAGCTGTTGCTGTAAGGAACCCTGGTGCCATTTAATAGGAAATGCTGTTCAGAGATCACAGGGCACATAAGGGTGCCTGTTATACATAGGACTTCCCAGTGGACAAAGCTAGAACATACATACCTTTTTGGGAAGAGGAGGTTCATACTGAAAAAGTGCCAATTGAAATTCAAACTTATATAAGGTTTTCAATAACTTATTTGATTTTTATATTTCTATTTTAGTGAGAAACTTGACTCCTAATATGATTAGGTTATTTTGAAGCTTTTATTTACATAGTTATCAGTATGATCAATAGTCTTTCATACGTGTTTGTATCCAATCTATACAAGGACACACAAAAATATACACACTCCTTGATTTGAAAAGATCTTTATTCCTTTTTATAGATGTGTACCATTCCAGTATAATGAACGTGCCAAAGTGTATTCCTTCTGTCTTTAAATGGTAGATGTTTGGGTTATTTCCAGTTGTTGGCTATTCATTGGACCATGAATTATAATAGCATTGTGCATTCTCATTTTTTTAATGCTTACCACTCTCTGAGATGATTTTGTAGAAGTGGAGTTGCTGGGTCTAAAGAGTACAGTTGTGCTGTGTTTCCAAATTTTATTCTGTAAGGTTTGTACAGTTTTGCCCTCCCCAAGTAATGTCTGAGTTCTTGTTTATCAGGGCCTTGTTTTTTTTTTTTTAGAGGGTTTTTTTTTTGGGGGGGTGGGGGTTATTTTGAGAGAGTGTGCACATGAATGCAAGCAGGAGAGGGGCAGAGAGAGAATGAGAGAGAATTCCAAGCAGGCTCCACACCAGCAGTGCAGAGCCAAACACAGGGCTCAAACTCTCAAAACTGTGAGATCATGACCTGACCTGAAATCAGGAGTCAGTTGCTCAACTGACTGAGCTACCCAGGTGCCCCTAGAATTTTTTTTTTTTTTTAAGTTTGAGAGAGGGGGAAAAGTACATTGTGAGGGTGGGGGCAGAGAGAGAGCGTGAGACCAAGGATCTGAAGCTAACTGACAGGAGTGAGCCCAGTACGGAGCTAGAATTCACAAACTGCGAGATCATAACCTGAATTGAAGTTGGAAGCTTAACTGACTGTGCTACCCACACATCCCTAGAAATAGAATTTTTTGAAGAGGAACTTTGATTCTAATAATCATTATTGAGGTATTAGTATATTAATTTAATATTGGAGAAACTACTGATACTAGGTCTTTCAACTTTCTGAAATGAATCCTTTTAGTAAAGAATGGGTAGCTTTATATATCTTAAGCGTTAACAAAGTGACTTTAAGATGGTATTAATGAAAAACTGATACACAAGAGGAAAGAAAGTTTGAATTGCTAGTGATTTTACATTGATGACTTATTTGTGTTTTAATTTATATCCGTTCATTTTTCAAACATTACTGTTCAATTTCCATTTAGGTTCATCTCAGAAGAAGCTCTTGGCACCTGATATGTTTACAGAATCTGATGATATGTTTGCTGCCTATTTTGATGTAAGTAATTTTACTTACATAACTTTAAATGAAATGTATGTAAATAATATACAAAACATAAAGTAAAAAATATATGTAACAAATGTGTTTGTATTATATATAAAGAGAGAAAAAGATAAAGCAATAATATCCTAACATTTGGACAGTTTGAGTAAAGGTTATCTGGAAATTCTTAGTACTAGTGTTGCAACATTTCTCTAAGTCAGAAATTAGGTCAAAATTTTAAAAAACAAGTACAGCAGAACAATTTGAGAACTTCAGAAAAGTTAAATACCAAATGATTTAAAAATGTGTAGTTATTTTTCTGAAGCAACTTTTTCTTGGATTTAAAAACGTGCGTGGTTGGGCATAGTTAGCTGAAACAAGGTGATCTCAATTTTGGCTTTTTTAGCCATTTTATCTGTTTTCTTGAAGAAGTCTTAAAAACGTTCAAAAGTATGAGACTATTTTCATTATAAGTTCAAGAAAATATGAGAAATAGGCTTTGGCAAGAAAAAGTAGGAGGATAAACAAAAAATAGGGAAATTAAAAATGGAGTAGGTCCTGTGTCCAGGACCCTGAAGACATTGATCATTGGCTCAAGTGTCTGTATCTGTTTAGCACAGAAATCTAAACAATACTAGGTTAAGGGAAGATGAAATGATGATTGAGCCAGTGAAAATATCAGTGCCCATCATTTACTTGGGTGATAGTGAGGGGTCTTTTGGGTATCATGGAGAGTGATGTATAATATTCTTAATTTCCCACACAAACTATTAGTGCAGCCAGTGACCTTTCATGCATATATGGGAAGAGGAGCCAGTGGGTGGTAAGTGGACAAGGCAGTAAAATAAATGTCAAATGGGCAGAAGAGATTGTTAGAGTGTTGGGTACCTATTATTAACTGAGTGCCCATCTAATTTTTGTCCCCCTTTGTCTCTTAATAGCTATCAAAAACCAGACCTGGTTTTGAGTCTTTATTTTCATTTATAATGCCCTATTGTTTATTTATCATTTATAATGCCCTATTTATTCATATTCCTAAGGGTTTTTTTGAGAATACTTTAGCATTTTTTCCTGAGTATTATTGTGATACAAGAGACTTTGGTAATCATGTTTCTAGGTGATGGTAAGAGTTTACTTAATTTGGCATAAAATGTTTTTTGAACTATAGCTGATTTTGCCTTTTTTTTGTTTTAAGTGAAGTGTTTTAAATGTCTGCCTGATTAGTAGGTAAATGGCTCTCTTGTTGCCTCCTTCGTTTCAGAGTGCTCGTCTTCGGGCTGCTGGCATTGGGAAAGATTTCAAAGAGAATCCCAACCTCAGGGATAACTGGACGGATGCAGAAGGCTATTATCGTAAGTTCACAGTTCTGATTAATTTTAGAGTTCCTTGCAGTATTTCGTAGAATTCTATTGCTTGATGCAGTCACAGGTTGGAGAACTCTGAAAGTCCCATCACAGTGCCAGCACTTACAGAGTATGGCACATCGATAGCTGCATGAACCATGTTGTATTCTAATACTCAGCCCACGAGCTTCATGAATAGAAGTGAGGTAAAGACTTGATGTGCAACTTAAATCTATTCAAAGTTGTTTTCAGCCATGAGATAAGCCTCCAGGAGGAAGGGGGAACGTCACTTGCTCGTCTTGATCTGAAACCAAGAAAAACGACATACAAGGAACTTGGGATGCCAGTCATGCAGTGTTTGTCATGCAGGACTACAGTTGGAAACACTTCAGTGAGCACATTTCTTCCCTACTCAATGTTGAAATCCTCAGCAGTGGATAGGAAGTGGGCATGCAGCTTGAACCACATATGAAAGAGTGACCAATGGAGGCTTGGCTTTGATTCTCCCTGCTGCCTAGGACACCAAGCACACAATAGAGATTTGACACATTTTTTTAAGTGACTGCACTGTGTTTCTTTTTGATTTATTATGTGTATCTCAGAGTTTTCTTAAGTAATTATTTATTGTGGTCAGAATTCCATTTCTTAATTTGCTTTTCTAGGGGTGAACATAGGTGAAGTCCTAGATAAGCGTTACAATGTGTATGGCTACACTGGCCAAGGTGTATTCAGTAATGTTGTACGAGCCAGAGATAATGCAAGAGCAAATCAAGAAGTGGCTGTAAAAATCATCAGAAACAATGAGCTCATGTAAGTTCAGAAGACATATGTAATGAAACCTAAAAACTAAAAAAAAAAAAAAAAAATGTAACGGTCTGTAAAAGTATTAGTTATAAAATGACAGAATGATGGTATTGAATCTGTTGCCTTTTTTCTTTTATATAATAGAGATGATTGCCGTACCCATATGTTTTAATAAGCATAGTTCATACCACACAGTTGATGCTAAAGTCAGCTTGCCACTATTTTTATTATTTTTAAATTTATATCCAAGTTAGTTAGCATGTAGCACAGTAATGGTTTCAGGAGTAGAATCCAGTGATTCATCCCCTACATGTAACACCCAGTGGTCATCCCAACAAATGTCTGTCATTCTTAATGCCCATCACCAGTTTAACCCCTCCCCCCCACCCACAACACCTCCAGCAACCCTCAGTTTGTTCTCTATATTTAGGTCTCTTCTATTTTGTCACCTCTCCCTATTTTTATATTTTTGCTTCCCTTCCCTTATGTTTTATCTGTTTTGTATTTTAAATTCCACATATGAGTGAAGTCATACTTGTTTTTCTCTGACTGGCTAATTTTGCTTAGCATAATACACTCTAGTTCTGTTTATGTTGTTGCAGATGGCAAGATTTCATTCTTTTTGTTTGTTGAGTAATACTTCATTAAATTATAACTAGAATTTTATTTTATTTTTAATGTTTTATTTATTTCTGAGAGAGAGCGTGAGCAGGCGAGGGTAAGAGAGAGAGGGAGAAACAGAATCTGAAGCAGGCTCCAGGCTCTGAGCTAGCTGTCAGCACAGAGCGCAACATGGAGCTCGGACCCATGAACCGTGAGATCATGACCTGAGCTGAAGTCGGATGCTTAACCGACTGAGCCACTCAGGCGACCCTATAACTAGAATTTTAGAGGAAAACCAAATATTAATACTTGGTAAGACAGCCGTTATTAGACTCTTAACACCATAACTTGTAAGTGTGGTTCTGTTTTTGTTAAAATAACATTTACATCAAGATGTTTTTGAGATAAAATCTGTGCAGGATTGAATTCCCTATAAGCAATGTGGGTTTGTTCCTCACGGTTTCTTTCTGTTGATTATTGTGGAAATTAACTACATGGGAATAGTATTTGGCTCAGTATAAATTATTGCATGAGTGACATACAGACTTCTCATTCCTCAGTAGACTTATTAGTATTTAAAAAAAATTCCAAGCTAATCACCTATAATACATCAGATTGGAACTAGTAAATAGTTTTATTTTTTTTTTAAATGTCTTGTATTCATTTTTTATTTTCTTTTTTCAGGCAAAAAACTGGCTTAAAAGAACTAGAATTCTTGAAAAAACTTAATGATGCTGATCCTGATGACAAATTTCATTGTTTGCGACTCTTCAGACACTTTTATCACAAGCAGCATCTCTGTCTCGTATTTGAACCTCTAAGGTACACTGTCAAATCTATACGTTTCAAAACACTTAGATAAGTACGATGACGAAGTTTCTGCCTGTTTTATTTTTTCCAGTTAGCTCTGGTTTTGTCTTTTACTTTTGGTTAAGAACTAGCTTCTTGACAGTCGTTAATGTATAAATATTAATTGCACACCATGGGCCAAACTCTGCAGCAAGACTCTCCAAAAGTTAAATACTTTCACATCATGATAAAAAGAAATGGAAGTAGTGGAATAGAAATACAGTTTTGATTGTCAAAAGTATGGGTTTAGTTTTGGGCTTTCAGATGTAAACCCATTCTAAAATCAATAGGAATTTTACCATTGTGTGTCTTCCCTTCTGTTTATTTTGAAAATTGAGTTTTATTGGAAAATTGTGTTATATACACACAGATTCATGTACTCTTTCAGTGTAGAACAATTAAACATCTGGGGGGTTCTTGAACAGGTACTATCATTATAATCTAGATTGCAGATTTGATTATACTTAATGCTTGGACATGATTTTGCCATTTTTATTTCCATTTTGCATTTTAACTCCTAATTTTGTGGTGGTGTTGTTTTTCTCTCCTAAAAGTATGAATTTACGAGAGGTGTTAAAAAAATATGGTAAGGATGTTGGTCTTCATATTAAAGCCGTGAGATCCTATAGTCAGCAGCTGTTCTTGGCATTAAAACTCCTTAAAAGATGCAATATCCTACATGCAGATATCAAGCCAGACAATATCCTGGTAAGTTCAACAGGTTGCCTTGTACAGCCATATAGCTTCTTACCAGTATGTGATTACCACTGTATTAATCTAGAAAGATGTCTTAGAAGAACAACTCCATATATTAATTACCCATTACAAAGGACTTAATCAGTGTTTACTTTTATGGAAATTGGTCCATGAAATTTCATAGTAAAGTGTAAGGAAAGAAGAAACAAGCTATTGTCCCCAGTTTTTTTCCATTTGATTGATGGATTTAGAGTACACATAAATCCCAGGAGTGCTTTAGTGGAATAATGATGGGTTTCCTCTGGTATCTAAAAATAAAAAGAAATAAAAAATGCTCACATGTTGCTGTTTTGAAATTAGGAATCTTCACAGCTCTTTGTTCTCTAATTTGTTGTCTGATAGGGTTAGAGACACTTAAAGGTAATTATCTCTTAAGTCTACTGAGTAGACTTATTTGTCTCTAGGTGCCCAGGAGGGGGTCCAAACACAGTAACTCAGTTGTGATTAGGTATTACATTGAAAGACCTCCCTTTCACAGTCTTCGCTTCCTAACTAAGGACTTCTGGTATCGTAATATGCAGCTTTAACAGTGTTTATGTTTTTGAAATTGAGAGGTAATAATATCCTTATAGGAGAGTGATGAATGCACACTTACTTCCCTCCCTGGCCCCATTTCTTCACCGTCTTCTGAGGTGTTCAGAGTTGGGGGTATTTTCACAATTTGAGGAATTTTTAACTTGTCTGCTATTAACGTGTTTTTAAAAGATTATAATCCCATTAAAGTTTAAGGACCCCTTGTCAATAACTTAGCTGTTCAGATTCTTCTTTTTCATCTTTTTTAATATCTTAAAATACTTCCTTCCAGACTAGCACATAAATAATGAGACCTTCCATCAAAGCATGTTTTGTCTGACTTTACAATGTATTGCATATCTAATTTAACTTGGGGTTAGAAGAGCTGAGTGATTACAGTGAAATCATTGAATTGTAGACTTGCCTAGTCAGCTTCATAGTTTTTACCTAAGTTTTCTCTTTTTTAAATTGTGAAATATACCATTCATATCAAAGAATGTGTAAGATCTGTAAAACTTAAAGGTAACTATTGCAGTGAACATCTGTTTAACGACCGTTTAAGTTAAAGAATAAGACCTTTGCCAGTATTTAGGAACTCTTATTTTTCAAACTTCATTTTGAGTTAATGCTACTCTAACAAGGTTTTCACATGGACTTCAGACATTGAATGTTGTCTCTCCTTCCCAAGAAAGGAGGAAGTAGACCTCAGAGACCACAGGGAGCTGTTTGTGAATGAAAATCCAAAACTTCTAGCCCAGGATTTCAACCATCAATGTGGTAGGAATACCACAATCCTCATGGGAGGGTAGAGATTGTGTAGCCAAAGTGAAGTACACACAAGTGTGGCTCCCCTGCTATCATTTAAGGCATTTTAGCCAGGCCAGGAGTGGAACTCTATCTGTGGAACTGGTAGATTCTAATTTTAAAATTGTCCTGGGGTTTCTCTGCATTTTAAACTGCATCGTTAAAAAGCTGAATGCAGTTTATACTTTTTTAAAAGCTTCACAAGGACTTTTCCATTTAAGAATCGTATTTTTCCAGAAACCCAAGATGAAAAGAATGGTTATGGATATGGCAGTTAAAAATAAGCATTTTCATTAGCTTAATTCTGTGGATATCTGTAATGGGCCAATCTGTAACACTGACCAGACTTTGATATCCCAGTAGGAAGTGCCTAGGGGTATTTATTTAAAAGTGTTATGTTCTTTGGGGCGGGAACTGTAGGCCAAGTTCAAGTCCCAACTCGGAATTTGTGTGTGTCTCTTTTGAAGGGGGGAAGGGACTCTGGAATATGAATTATCTTCACTTGTTAATCCTGAACATGCTTCTGACTCATGAGTGGCAGCAGCCATGGGAGCAGCTCCAGCCTTTCTCAGCAGATGTCACTGTTACTGTGTATGTTGAAGTATTTACAAAGGAAAAAAGAAACAAATGACTAATATAGAGTTCATATTTATCAGTTGTGCCAAATATATTTAACATTTTCTTGACTAATACTTTTTTTATATTTAAGGGATTTAGTATTTTAGACTTGAAGTGATTGCTAAATTTGGGATGGTCTAGCAGCTTCCGGTGAAGAATGTTTTTATTCTGTTTTTGTCCAGATTTAATCTGAATCATCCTCTGCTTTCATTGCTATCCTAACTTTCTGGCAACTGAAAGTTAACCTCAGTCAATTGAAAGTTAGAATCTAAGTGTGGTTCCTTCTTAGTGAACGTCTTCATGTTCCTTTAAATAGTAACTTGACTTTATTCAGGTATTCTGGGGATTTTTAGAAGACACTTTGCTTCAAAGAGATTTTTCTGTTACCTCTCTCTTTTTTAAGTAGCATAGGTTAAAATTAAATGTACTTGGTATTATTCCGTATTTCCTCACTGAAAAAAATTCTTTTAAGTAATTGTAATCAAATATTTGATAGCTCTTAATTTTTTATAATTAGGAAATTGAGTTCTAAGATAATTAGAAAAGGAATTTTTAAATGGGTAACTTTGTTTTCAGTATTGGAAATAACTTCTCAAAGCCAATTGTTTTTATCTGATTATTTGTCTTAATTATTTCTGGCATGAATTAAACTTCCATGATAAAATGTTTTGCAGGTTAATGAATCAAAAACAATTTTAAAGCTCTGCGATTTTGGGTCGGCTTCACATGTTGCGGATAATGACATAACACCTTATCTTGTCAGTAGATTTTATCGTGCTCCTGAAATCAGTAAGTCTCTTCAGCTGTTCTTTGACCTGGGCCATCATATGCAGTGGAAACAGCGTATTTAATGTCTAAGTACTGTTTTCCATCGCACTTCAGCAGCTGCTCGAGGTCATTCATGAGGAAGGGAACCGTAGCAAGTTCATCCTCCTCAGGTGGAATGGTGGTAGTTGTGACAGGAGTCTTGATCATGTCTGGCAAGAGTAGCAAAACAGTTCTGGAAAATCCTCGGCTTTAGAAGACTGCTCTTGATTACGCAAGGTCTGATTATCAAATTTATGGATTATATGGGACCTTTGTTTTTTCTCCTCCTGTTGCTTTGGTTGAGGCTGATTAGCACCTCCACCAAAGATGAAATGAGAAAAGAAATACATGTGTTCTTATGCACCACCCCCTTCAGTTCCTTCCACATTTTCTCATGTTTTAAGGTTTTTAAGAGTCTAGTAGGAATTACTGGGAAAAACATGAAGCTAATACCAGAATAAGGCATTAGGATTTCAGTTATGGAGGCCAAGCTAAATTAATCCCTTACTAATGAAAATAAATTGTAGTTGATTGTTTTTATCTGCATGTATTAAAACTCCCATTTTTATTTCAGTTATAGGTAAAAGCTATGACTATGGTATAGACATGTGGTCTGTAGGTTGTACCTTATATGAACTCTACACTGGAAAAATTTTGTTTCCCGGCAAAACCAATAACCATATGTTGAAGCTCGCCATGGATCTCAAAGGAAAGATGCCCAATAAGGTAGGATGTTAGCATGAGCTGTGTTTTTGTTTTCAGGGTCTTAGCAGTAGTTTATTGCAGACCAGTGGATTACTGATGCTTATTTATAGTGGCTATAAAACAATCTCAGAAAGGCAGGTATATGGCTACTGTGATTCCTTAGCTCTTTTTCATTTCTGCTGTTTAAGTTAGTGGTTCTAATCAACCAAGAGCTGTCAAAATAAGAGGATTTGTTTTTCCTCTTTCCTCTTCCCTTCTGATGTCTCTCTTTGCCTTTTTTACTCTTTAAATTAAGCAGGAGCGGCCTAGAGTTTGAAGTAGAATTAGAATTGAGGAAAAGAGATTGATGAGCATAAATTTGTTCAGCACCGTACATGTATAAATATATGACTGTTTCATATCTTTGTTCTTCCCTTGTTCGTTTATTGTCCTTTAATGATGGGCAGAGAAGCAGCCTTGGGAACACACCGTTTATTGATAACAGCACCAAACATGTTTGAGAGGTGGAATGAAAAAAGATGCAGGTCAGGTTAGTTCAGATGTGAAGAAGGGCTCAGTTGTCAGAGAATGACGGGGGACTGTTGGAAAAGGAACTTGATGACCTTCATTTTATTCACACTGGAAGTTATTTGGGAAAGGAAGTTACCAAGAAAACTCCCTTGAAATTGACATCTTTATAACCTAAAATTCACCCTTAATGCTCAGCCACAATAATTGTTTCAGAAATGAAACAGAAACTTGAGGTATTTATAAACCTGAGGGCCATATCTTAGACTTTGATTTCAGCTTAAATTTGCTGAACTTCTGAGAGATTACAGATTTTTCCACATATAGGTCAGAAGCCACTGTGTTTTTCAGGTACTGTCCAAATTCTATTTTGTTGGACTTGGTTAGAAGTTGTTACACAGAAATTCGCTGTGTTGGTATTTATTTTAATGAGGTCTTACTTGTATCCTCTGGGGGCCGTTGGAACATAATTTGTGAAATGTCATTGGGTTTCTTCAACTGCCAAGAGAAAGGGGCCCAAATGTGTGATATTTTTCCTTTCTAAGCACAAATTATTTTGTCTTTGTTTGATCCTCAGTTTTGAATATTGAAAGCACAATGTGATACTATAATTGATTGGTTTAAGTCACTACCTGGGAAAATAGAATTTCATGGTATAGTAGTTTTAGGCACAGCATTTCTGTTACTCTTTTTCAAAGATGTTAAACTCTCCAGAGCAAGGAATCTAAGAGATTTCCTAAACGAGGAGACAAACCTAGAGAGACTAAATTAATACATATTACATATGTTATGTATTAAATTGTTAGTAGGCCAGACTGTTCCATAATAGTTCAAAATCCAAGTTTTGTTTTGCTTTATTGCCAGATGATTCGGAAAGGCGTATTCAAAGACCAACATTTTGATCAAAACCTCAACTTCATGTATATTGAAGTTGATAAAGTAACAGAGAGGGTAAGTCTTCTTTCAGCTGTGTTATGTTAAATGATAATCTTACTGTGAACAACTGAATGCTGGGTGGTACTAGGAGCTGTGAATATTTAAAACGCCAAAAATAATTCCTTTTGCTCTTGGCCAATTCCTGAATAAAACACAATCGGGTTATGAAAAAGATGAGGGATTTAAAAATGTTTGTCTAGTATAATGAGTCTATTTTTATTATAGCTCATATTTAGGCCCTCTTCCTTTGTTCTTTGGATCATTTTCTTTCTCTGGCCTCCCATCCAGTTTCTGTCCTGCTTGCCAGAGTGATCTTGAAAACAAACCTGATCATGTTATTCTCCCTGCTTAAAATCCCTTCTTTGGGTTCCTCCCTGATGAACTCTGCCATCTTCAGCAGTTCCCACCTCCTCGCAGTACTCTGTAAACCCCACCTTGCCACATTTGGCAGCTAGCCAGAGGGCCTGCTGTGTCACACCTCCGTGCCTCTGTTCACAGACTGTTCTGACCTTACCTGCCTCCTGCACGCCCTCATCCTCAAAATAATTTATCCAACTTCAAGCCTTAGGGGAAATACACATTCTCTATGAGCCCTTCTAAAACCTCCAGATTAAAGTAAGGGCTTCTTTATTTTTGCCCCATCGTATCTGTTCTAACTTTGTCAGAGCACTTAGCCACAAACACTTTTTGGATGGGCTTGTTTCCATGTCTGTCTGTTACCACTTCAGGGTAGGGAAAAGTTTAGTTCTAACTACAGTGTTTACTGTTAATTGTTATTAAACAGTTTTTAGCTTTTCACAGACTTCCTTTCTTTTGACATTTTCTATCTTTTTACAAAATTAAATTATATTTTTAAAAAGCTGTCATTGCTAACTGGGGTTGATTTTTTTTTTTTTTCCTTCAAGTTTTTTGGTTGCTTCTTAAAAAGATGTAGAGAATGTAAGCGACGTCAAAGGTTTCTATGAGTAGATGACAATACATATATTAGAAGTTTTGATAGACCAGGGAGTCTGATTTAAGTTACATATGTTTAGTAACTCATTTAGACATACACATTTTAAAAATTATTTTTAGGAGAAGGTTACTGTCATGAGCACCATTAATCCAACCAAGGACCTGTTGGCTGACTTGATTGGGTGCCAGCGACTTCCTGAAGACCAGCGTAAAAAAGTACACCAGCTAAAGGACTTGTTGGACCAGATCCTGATGTTGGACCCAGCTAAACGAATTAGCATCAATCAGGCCCTACAGCATGCCTTCATCCAGGAAAAAATTTAAACGAGATGAAGAAGCTCCAAGGGTTTGAGTAATTAAATACAAAGACTGAAGAAATTTCACAGCAGTTTATTAATGTATATAAACTTATAAATATTTCTCCAGCAAATTTGAGGAAGCATGATATATTTGAATTAACACCAAGGGTGATATTTCTTTTAGAAATGTTAGTTAATCTGTTTTGTGTCTTATGTGAAATTTCACTGTAGAACTGTTTTAATTGCCAAGACTGCACAGAATTACAGTGCAAATGTATATGGTTGCAGTTCACATAAAAGACAAAAGCATCTGTTATCAAATGAGTAGTAATATTGGGTGGTTGATTTATTTTTAGCAAACTTGGCTTCATATTGGTCTTCAGATAAAATGGCCAGCATAAATGCTGTTTATATTCACATTTTCCTAGGTGTGTGTGTGCAGGCCACAGCAGCATGCCCTTGGTGTAGTCAGTGCCGAAGGGGGTCTGTTCCTTCTTGAGCCTGCCTGCAGGGATGGTCTCCTCTTTTAAAGCAGGTTGTGTACAACATTCAGTACACTGAAGGTAAGCTAACCCATCAACATCACTGGTGTTTTAAGATGTTATTTTATTGGAACAGTTGACAAATGAGGGATATTAGCTTTGTGGCAGAATTCCCTGCATGTGTGCTAACTGATCTCGTTTTCTTTTTTGGCATCGCGACTGTGGCATAGTTACGATTTCTGTTCTGTTCATCACATTTAAAATTTGAAGAGTGTGCGCTTGATGGATAGAGCGCCTTCAGTGTACTGTTTCTTACTAACTTTAATTTTTTAAATCAACTTGCTATAGACTTTATATACATTTTGTTAAATACAGTTCGTAGTGACAAAAAAACAATGCGTAGTTTTCATTTACTAATTACAAATGTTGAGGCCTAATTCTGAGTCCTCATATTTAAAAGTTAGACAACATAATGAAATTTTTAACTATTTGTATGTCATTTTGAAAGTGTACTGCTTTATGGTAAAAGTGTTTTTTCATTTGTTCATTGTTTTCATTATTTGTGATCATGTTGTCTTTCAATACAGGCATAAACCTTCCACTCTTGAACAAAGCAGCTGCTTTTTAAAAGCGGTAATTGCTTCTTTACCTTTTATTTCTTTTGTAAATGAAGCTTTTCTTTAAGAATGTGACTTTAAAGTGTTGTCTATTGCATAAAACAGTTGACACTCACTTATTGTAAAGTGAAGATTGTTCTACTGCATGTGAAGTGGACCATGCAGATTTCTGTATGTTCTCAGTATGCATCACTAGATAATAAAGTCTTTTGTGAACAAGGCATTTGTAGCCATTTTTAAAAGTTTTTGTCTTCAGTGCTGGTAAGTCAGGTAAACCATAAATAGTTAAAAGCAACCTTTCATTTCTTCCTTTAAGTCTTTGAAAGAATTATTTGTTAAAGTTGTAAAGCCTAGCCACAAGCTTATCATTTTATTAATAATCAGGATCCTAATTATTTCATCAGAAAAATCCTACAGATATTGTCAGCTTTCAGTGTAGTGAGATAATTCCTGTAGGTTATGGGGTATAATTCAGGATTTAACTAATATTTCTGCTATTTTCTCACTTTTCCTTCTGATGGTGCGGAAAGAGAAAAAAGGAAAACGGGGCACAGGCCATTCAACGCCTTCTCCAAGGGGTCTGATTTGCTGAGACACCAGCTTCACCTTCTTAACAAGGTTATTTCTGACAGCATGTGTAGATAAACATTTAGCCACAATTTAAAACAAAATCATGTAAATCAGCTTGGTTTTGCAACACAAAGGAATTCCGTATTTTTAAACATGGCAGGGGAGCTTTTTCAGAAATGCATAGGAGTCTTTTTTCTGTTTGGGTGGTAAAATTAATGCTTGTCTTCCTGAGCAGTGTGGAAAATAATCAGATTTTTGGGGTTAAAATAATATTTTTAAATTGTAAATGGGATTTTTTTATTCACCCAGGCACCTAATAACAACAAGCATGCACGTTTTGGTGCATTCAAGAATGGAAAATCAGAATAGCAGCATTCTTCTGGTGGGTTTTGCTCCATTTAAAGACATGAAATGAACTACAGCCAGGAAGGTGATAGATGATATAATAAGCCAACTTTGAATCTACACCCCGTCTCTTCGTGGTTTAGACTTTACTAAAATAAATACAAGGTAGTTTCCATTTTCAGGTAGAGGGAAGCCTTTTACAGAAGGCTTCACAGGTGCAGCTTTTCCACCTTAACAAAATGGGTAGTGATTTTCCCACCATGATTTACTTTATTTTGGTGATAATATGCTGCATATTCGAGTCTTTTATAGTTATTTTCACTCAAAATAGTAACATTTTGATGCTTCTGTTGATTTTCATGGCTTCATTTTGTAAAATTATTTAAGTAAGTTAACTTCCACTAGAAACAGTTCATCTTATGCCTTCAAAACTATTACGTATTCTTTAAAAAACAAAGTTGCTTGTTACTTGTTCTTTGTGTTTTAGGTGCAGTTCAGTGGAAGATGATGACAGCCAGAAGACATGAGCTAAGGTTTCTGTCCTATAAAAGATTAAAACAAACAAAAAAGAATACTCCATTTAATTTTTGTCTAATTTTTAGTTTTCAGCCTTATGATTTGGGTTTCGTTAATGTTTGGCACTTAGAGTAGTAGTGCTATTGTGGTGTTCATCTGTACATGCTTGTTTTATTGTGCTTCCTGCCTCTCCTCTCTTCCCTCCCCTACGATAAAAACAGTGGTCATTGAGGGGTAGGAAAGACTCCTGAATGGTGAGATTCCACATAAACACATGGCCATCAGAATTGGTCCCTATGGGTTATTAGGAAACTAGAAACCACCAAAACCACGTGCAAAAGAATAGCAAGTGGTATTTTAAGAACACTACTATTCAACTCCCTTAATCCTCCAGTCCCCAGCTTTCCTTTTAGTCCCTTTGTTTTTCCAAGTGCTCCAGTCATGGTCTTAAAATAGACACAATGTTTAGAACCACTGTCAGTTTTTCTTCTTAAGGGAAATGAGAGAAGTCGACGTTTGTTCCCAAATTTAGCATTCCTAGATTTGTCTATTTGAAGGGAATGTTGTAAACATTCTTTATATACATACACATGATTTGATTAGAATTGGTAATTTTGCTGATGCAGAAATTTGGAGCTTTGTAAGACCTCTCTTTGATTCTGGTCAGTTAGTGAATTTAACATACATTCATATTTCATAATAACTTGTAACTGTAGTTTTCAAATAAGTTGCTCTCTGATATAAAGCTTTTTGTTTTATTACACTTCACAGCAAAAATACCCCATGTATGTGTCAGACTTCAGGGTTCTTAAGTCTTAGGACACAACCCTCAAAAAGGTCCTACCTCTTTCTGTAGTGAAGGGGTAGTTGAGATCCAGAAAGCATATACATTGTAGAGCTTGTTCTCTACGTAGACCTTCTCAAAGGTCTCAGAAATCAGGTTGGAATATCCAGGTTTTGAAGGAAGGGAGCATCTTGTCATAAATTTTAAAGATCTTTCCAGTATTCACATTCACCCTTAAGTCCTTATTAATAGCATCCTGTTTATTCAGTCTCAGTGTATAACTCATTTCCACTTTACTACTTCAAAAATAATTCTGTATTTTTAAAATACTGTAACTTTTTCCCCCCATTATGATAACCACCTCTTTTCTCTAAAACAAATACTCAGGGCATTTCTATAGTACAAAAAAAATGTATGTGTTTTATGGTACGTGGTAGAGCAGAGAAGTGTAATGTTCTCACATTTGTTTCATATTTGCATCCTTCCTACTGTGCTTTACTTGTACTTGATGATCATTTGGTAACTGGAGCTGGCTAGGTAGAAGTAAAATCTCTGCAATGAAACAGAGGATTCACATATCTTCAAACTTAGGCCAGGCAGTTAAGGAATGCCCTTTTTAAATGGTGGAGCTAGGAAGGAAGTAGATTCTCAAATAAGTAATTTCCTTTCTTTAGTTATAATGATGTCATTAGAAATTGGGCCTCATCAAGTGTTTCTTTTCTTGTATCCTAGTTCAAGCATATATTACTCAGCACAAGTTTTATCATTCTAGATGGAATGTCTTCCTTATGGAAATGTTCACTACAGATTCATTTGTGTTTCTTTACATGTCAATAATGTACACTAAATTGACTTAAAATGTTTTCCAGTTATTTGATAGATATCATCATGGCATCTTTAATTTTTTTTTCTCCTTCTGTATGTAGGGTAAGTGACTGTTCTTCTGAAGAATCTTTCCATTTAGTGATCAAGATATGGAAGCTGGTCTCTGAAAATACTCAATGTATCTCAGTTACTCATGGTATCACTTGAATTGTAACTTGGCAGTTTAAATAGAAGCAATGTTTCCAATTATTGGGAAAACTGAATAAACTATGTCTCTTGTTACCATATTGTCTCCTGATTTTTCCTTTGCTCAAACTTGGTATTTTGTGCTTAGTTTTAAATTCAAACACCTATTTCCTACCTAAAGTTTCTTAGAAACTGTTTCACTGTTGTTCATAGATGTGCCTGAAAGGTATTCTGTGCTCAAATCTGATTGGCAACTGCCAGATTAAAGTTTGATTTAGTTTAATTACAGCCTGATTTATTTATAGGCTCACAGACTTCTGATGTGCATCGTAAATCCCAGTGAAGGGGAAGGGCGTAGAGAGAAGTTTACCCAAACCACTTGGCAGAATCTGCCTTTCACAGAAACTGCCGTTTGGAAATGGCCGAGTTAGTATGATCTTCCTTACAGGCATCAGAATACTTCTAGCAACCAAGTGCACAACACACACCAAAGGATGTTGGAATCCTGTCCTTGTTACATATATTTCTGATTTGGTTTTCCTAATAGAAATATCATAAGTAATGAGAGAACTTCTGTATTGATTTAATTCAGTTTGTTCACTGCAGATGGGGAAGGCTGGCAAATATACTGAACTCTATTCTTAGTCCATCCACTCATTTTCATTTAAGAAAATGTCTTCAGCTTTAAAACAAAAACATATAAAATGCTTAGAGGGACAGGGAGATTGAGTGGCTCTTTAATACCAAGCAGGACTGGAGGATGGAAGACTGGCCATGTGTGTGGCTGTGTGAATACACCTGACCTGGCCAACAGAGGGTTAATGACCACATGCTATTCCTCTCAAGTGACTGATGAGAGTCAGGAGATTCTGTTTTTTATCAGAGAAGGTAGTATGCAGAGTGTGTTGGGCTTGAGAGGAGGTTACTGCAAACTCTGAAGAGAAAGATGTGCTTTCTCTCATTGGGGAGATCCGAAGATTCAAGGAGGAGCTAAGAAAAGGTATCCATATATTAGAGAGCTAAACATGGGGAATTTATGAGCAACCCCACGAAGCTGAATTCAACCAAAATTTCCTGGACAGAATTAACTGTCAATTTAAATGTGTCTGTTACAAACTGCCAGATGTCTCTTCAAAATTGGTGGTAGAAGTTGGCTTTCAAAGGGGGTTGGAAAATAGCCAAGTCTTTTGACTTTGTTGGTAACTACAGTGCCCCCACCCCTCAGTGGTGAATCTTCCTCTTAGGGATAAAATAGGTAATGTTTGGCTATCATTCTGCAAGAAGAACTTAAGACGGCTACATCTTCCTATGTACATTACACCCCTTAAAGGCTCATTTTAGGGACCCCATTGAAACAAAATATTTCAGCAACTATTTTTACTAATGATCATGACATGTTAAAATTAGTACTTTTGCCTCTTACTTGAAACCTGCACTGCTGCGAATGTGTTTTTTACATGGTTACATTAAAAGCAATTAGGGACGGGAGCACGTGGGTGGCTTGGTCAGTTGAGCAATCAAATTCGGCTCAGGTTATGATCTTAGGGTTCATGAGATCAAGCCTAAGACCCACTTCGGTCTCCACTGCTGTCAGCACAGAGCCTGCTTTGGATCCTCTGTCCCCCCCTCTGCCCCCCTTCCCCTCTGCTGGTTCTCTCTCTCAAAATAAATAAACTTAAAAAATAAAGCAATTTGGGACTAATTGAAAACTGATCTGTGTTTCAGTAGCTAGCTCTTTATTTTTATATATTTTTTTTTTAGGCCTAATGGCATCCTAAAGAAATAGCCTGCAGCTCAGAGCCTGGAGCCTGTTTCAGTCTGTGACTCCCTCTCTGACCCTCCCCTGTTCACGCTGTCTCTCTCTCTCTCCTAGAAATAAATAAAACATTTAAAAAAAAATGGCCTGGTTATGTTTGCAGTAAGAAATTTGCCCTACCTCTAAGACAAGAAAGCTGAGAAAATGTCTTCTCCCACCCCCCAAATCTATTTTCTGGAACTACTGACCATGATCTTTTATCACCTCTCCCTCAAAAATACCCCCAACCTCCTGTTGCCCGTGTCCCAGTCTCACTCCCACTCCTGGTCTTAACAACCAGGGTCGGTGTCTGCGTCCCTCCATACCATGTCCCTGATGCCTGGCACATGCCTTGCAAGATGCAGGACATTAATAATCTGAGTTGTTACTCCAGTGACAGTTGATTCAGTGCTGAGGCAGCTCATTCCATTCAGTGTGCCCTCCTGTGTCTGAGGAGCCTGAAATTAAGTCCTCCATTAGAAACAACCTCAGGCTGCACGTAGTCCCAGTTCCAGGAAAAGCCTCAGCTGAAGCCACCCTGGGACCGCCCTCGGGTCTGCCAATCAAAAGCAATGTGTAACATTCCTGTAGTCTTGGAGATGAGTCAGGGCTGGGAACTGCAGGTAGTTACTTTGTACAAAATAGCCAATCATTCACCGCTTGCATAAGCCCCACATAGATCCTCTGAGCCCACCTCATAATTGGTCATTTTGAAAAGATTCTCAAAGGTCATGATTGGGTCCTGCCAAAAGTAACGGACGCCTCCCAGATACTGAATGGTCAAAACTGTTACTACGGGTATTGTACAATTATGATTGGTGCTTATGTAATGATGCAAAATGTACAACGTGTGCACGGTAACACCCCCGCCCTTACCCCATAAAAACCCTGCTTGCCACTGTTCGGGGCTCCACTTCGCTGCCGCTGCGCCAGGAGACGGGTGAGCCCCTGCTCGAGCTTGTAATAAAGACCCTTTTGTACTTGGCATCAGTACTGGCTCCTTGGAGGTCTCTGGGGACTCCCGATTCGGACATAACATGTCATTCCTGTTTTCCCTCATCTATTTTGTAACTTGCCAGGCACTTTACTCAATCCTCACATGATCATATGAAATAAAAGAACTCTATCCACCTTACCAATTAGGAAAGTGAAGAATCGAAGTTAAGGAAACTGCCTGAGGTGTATGGCTGTTAAATGGCAGAGCCAGGTTCAAACTCAGTCTGGCCATGGAGCGCCTGTAACTGCCATGTCACCTAACAGTTCTCAAGGGTGGGCAAAGTCCTTTCCATAAATACTTTGAAGGGTATCTACATGCCAGGCAATGATTGTTCGGGACACAGTGGCGAACAGAACGTGCGTGTCCCTTTCCTAAAGCTTTCACAGATAAAAATTACATTATTACAACCCTAACGGTAAAGGGATAAAATCCAAGCAGGTAAAGAAAGTAGAAATGAGAATGGGTACAAGGGCTGGCAAATAAGGCCAGACTTAAGACTTAAGTCAGAATTGTAAATATGAGTATGGGTGGGGCTCCTGGACTGTTCAGTCGTCGGTTGAGCGTCTGACTCCAGCTCAGGTCATGATCTCATGCTTTGTGGGTTGAAGCCCCACATTGGGCTCTGTACTGACAGCTCAGAGCCTGGGGCCTGCTTCGTGTTCTGTTTCTCTCTCTGCCCCTCCCCTTCTCATGCTCTGTCTCTCTTTTACAAATAAACATTAAAAAATAATTTTTTTAAATAATGAGAGTAAGGGTGATTGAGAGGGGAAACGAGACCATTGCAAGCTGGAACAGAGTGAAAGCAGGAGTCCATTTTTGTATTCTATCAAAGGCAGGTTCTACCACGTTGGATAATGACACCAACTGTGTGGGATTTAGGAAAAATTCTGTATATGACCAGGGATCCTGAACAGTTAATTTTCTATTGCTGTGTTGATACAGTTTCAGAAAATTTTTGGAAATTAATCTAAAAGCCAAGCATACTCTCTGTGACCTCTGCTTCTAAGCAAACTCCTTGAGCCTTATTCTTTGACTACAAATAGCACAGAGGAAACTGAAGCTGCAGTTGCTGTCTTCTGCGCATATTTGAATCGTCCTGAAAATCCACCTCCCTGTCTGGATCTCAGATGTTATTTCATCTTACTGTGAGGAGATGCCTCACCGAAAAGTAACATCAACTGCCTTGGCAGGGAGTTGGGAGCAGGGACAGGCCTTTAACTTCTTGTTTCCCTTTGGGTAACTTTCAAAGTTTTAATCCCGTGTTACCTTTTTAAATGTTTAAGAAAAACTCATTTGAATTCACCAGCCATCAACCGAAAACCAAAGCACATGATCCTCCCCCCGGCCCCCCAAACCAACCAACCCTGAGCTATGCACTTTGCATCAATTTTTTCCTTTACAACGTTTTTCAAACTGGGGCGCAAGAGAACCACCTGCATTAAAATCACCTGGGAAGTTTATCAGGCAGGTCCCTGCCCCCACTCTCAAAGAGTCTGTGTCTGTGTGCCTGAGATAGAACCCAGGACCCAGCACTTTTGTTTCCCTGATTCTTAGGTTCAGTAAGGTGTGTTGATCACATAGTCCCCCCACCTCCAATCCCCCTCACACACACTATTTATAAGAAACTTTAGGGGCGCTGGGTGGCTCAGTTGGTTAAGTGTCCGACTTCGGCTCAGGTCATGATCTCACGGTTCATGGGTTCAAGCCCCGCGTCAGGCTCTGTGCTGACAGCTAGCTCAGAGCCTGGAGCCTGTTTCAGATTCTGTGTCTCCCTCTCTCTCTGACCCTCCCCTGCTCACGCTGCCTCTCTCTCTCTCGCTCAGAAGTAAATAAAACATTAAAAAAAAAAAAGAAAAAAGAAACTTTAGCTGTTTGAGTTTCAAGTAACCAGGGTTAAGACTTCCAGCAACAAAGAACTTTGAGGAAAAGTTCCACTAACATGAGATTTTGAATGCTCTTCTAGACAGTAACCTCTTCTCATTTTTCCTTTGACATTTTAAAACTACTTGGTCTGAGAGGAAGAGGGTTGTTTCATGCTTACAATTGTACTTAGGTTCCAAAGGAACTGATCTTGCTTTCATGTGTATGACAAAGGACCTGGGAAAGGAACATTTTTTAAGATTCACAGGAGGACCCAGGGGCTCTCACATATTAACTAAATCACAAGTATTTTAGCTTTTAATGGTCAAGCAAATACTCAAAAGATTGGTCAAAATGATAGACAAAGAAGATTTGTAGAAATGGTAAAGGAAAGAAAACAGGAACCAGAGTGGGAAGAACTAAAAAGAAGTAACTACACTCTTCAAATTATAATAGAACACAAAATATACCAGCAATAAGTCGATTATAGCATTTATTGATGATGGAATTACACTGGGAAACAATCACAGCAAAAGAGAATATTCTTTTGAATAGAATAGTTTACTAGGTGAAACATCCCTTTGAAACATAACATGCAAAAGATTGTCAAATGTGTCAGTATGGAAGCCCTTGGATTTATATTTACACATCTCAGCAGTGATTTTTACAAATTGCACTCCACATCATATCAAGTTACTCGTGCATGTGTGTAATACCCGTATCTTGGAATGATGAGCCACATTTTAGCCAAGCTTCTTGGAAACAAATTTGCTCACATTGAGAAGTATGAAAGAAAAGTTATTTTTGGTCTATGGGTGAACACTTATCCTTAGCTGTAAAGGAAGGCGATAAACAGTTTAGCTTCTGAATATAGAATGGTCTGTTCAGTGCTATGGTTTTTTGATAAAGTTTCTTTTTGGTCCTTGGTGCCTTAATTTCTTCTCTCTGATTTTCGGGAAAAGACAGAGGTATACATGAGACTGGTATTGGAGACTTTGGTGGCAGACATCTTGCTGAGACCGTTTTAACCAAAGATTGAGTTGTTTGGGAAGTAGTAGGCTTGGTTGAGAGTTCTTGGCATGGATTTAAAATGGAGCTTTTGAAATTCCTAAAGTCATCACAAGTTGGAATCAGCTGTTTGGTGGTAGATGAACTTTTTAGAGATGTTGGTCTAGGATTCCATTTATATTTGCCAGCATCACTCCAATTCCATTTTGAAGCATTTTGTTCCAGCTTACAAAATCCAGAATTGCTTTTTCTTCTTTCACGACTTTTATCTACACAAGTTGTCTGAAGACTCAAAGGGTCCGAAAGTCTGGGCTGTCTCACTTTGGGTATAGCTTTGGAGGAAGAGGGTCGTTCAGCAGCTGCCGGAGTACTGAAGGTAGTTTGTAGTCTGGGCCTCTCTTTTTGGATAGTCATGTGTTGTAATCTTTCCATTTCAAGTAAACGAGTTATCAAACGTTCAACAGAGCTTTCTGGAGGTTCCACTGTTGTTTTCCAATTTTCAGATTTTGAGAGGGCTAATTTGTGCAAGTCCAGAGTATTGAAAGGAGAAGGGAGAAAATCAGGATATGGAAATACTTCACTTGGTTCCTCTGTGAAAGATTCCTCAACATTTACTATTGTTTCTGGCTTTAAGTTCAGGTCCATCTTTTTAAAATAGCTGAGCAAACTATCACTTGCTTTTTCATTTTCTGATAAATCACTTTCATCTGTTAAGTTTTCTTCCACAGTGCTGTTTCCATATTTCAAGTTCCAATTTGGAGCAGGTAAAGTTTCACCACTGTTGTTTTCTATAGTTGAACATAAACTAACATAAGGCTCATTACTGTCCTTAAAAAAGTCTCCATCAGCATAGGGCCAGCAGAGACCCGATGGTATCTGCAGTCCAGGGTAAGAACCAACTTGCTTCTCAACTGAAACACTTGTTACAAGTGAGTGGTTCAGAGTGAAGAGCCTTATGGGATTACTGGTTACATTAAAGCCAGTTTCCACTGAAGATTTTTTGAAATCCCTTTAAAAAATGATTTGGTTAATGAATGGTTTGTTGACTAGAATTAAAATGCTATTAAAATGATAATCAAGAAGTAAAATTATCAAAGTCTGGTTAATGTTTAGTTTCCAATGGCCTATCTGTATCTATCTGTAATTGATAGATGTTAATTTCCAAATATGCTCAATTACGTAAAACTCTATACATGTTTAAAAAGTATAGATTAGACTATTAACTGGACATCCCTTTGTGCACACACATGCAACCAGATCATTATACCCACAAATGGCTGTGTCTATGAATGGCCACTGGATTGAAAGTGGTTAATTATATCTATTTGTCTATGAATATATTGTATTTGCACTGATGATGTCTGAGAAGGGGGTTATCCAACTCAAACTGAAACTGCATTGAAATGTTTATGACCCAGGATGAAATAAAAAGAAGCTCAAAGAATGTAATTAGGTTACTCAATAAAGCCTTCTACATTAGCCATTGTGGTTTTAAAAAAATTATGCACATATAAGGGGCACCTGGGTGGCTTAGTCGGTTAAGCGTCCGACTTTCGCTTAGGTCATGATCTCGCGGTTCGTGGGTTCGAGCCCCGCGTCGGGCTCTGTGCTGACTGCCGGCTCAGAGCCTGGAGCCTGTTTCAGTCTGTGACTCCCTCTCTCTCTGACCCTCCCCTGCTCACGCTGTCTCTCTTTCTCCTAGAAATAAATAAAAACATTTTAAAAAAAATTGTGCACATATAAAAGGAAACAAAACAATGTTTATCAAAAATTATCCTGGGGCGCCTGGGTGGCTCTGTCAGTTGAGCGTCCAACTTCGGCTTAGGTCATGATCTCACAGCTTGTGAGTTCGAGCCCCACATGGGGCTCTGTGCTGACAGCTCAGAGCTTGGAGTCTGCTTTGGATTCTGTGTTCTCCTTCCCTCTCTGCCCCTCCCCTGCTCACACTCTGTCTCTCAAAAATGAATAAACATAAAAAAAATTTTTAAATTATCCCATAGTTAAAAAAAAAAAAGAAGGAAACCATACAGTTTTTAAAAAATTATCCCATAGTAATTTTCACCTGGAAGTGCTCTTTTATTTTATGACTAATTCTTCTAGGTATTGTATTAGAATAAGAACTGCAAAAGAGCCAGGCCATACAACACTAAGTTTATAATAGTTTTTTTTTTTAAAGCTTACTGGAAGTACTGACTTTGAAAGAGTTGAAGCATAAATTGACATATATAGTCTCATTATCTTCTTGCTTCTTTTAATGTCAGTTTATATTAAAGACAGCAAAGTACTCTTGAAAGATTTTGAAAAATACTTTCATTTCTATGGAGAATAGTAAAAAGTTATTCCTTTACCTTAATATTAGTTATACCGACTTGCCTTCGTAAAATCACAGGAAAGTCACCTGAGATCTACGATTCACGACAGACATGTTTAGTGAAGAGCATGGAATCTGGGAGTGAGAACCTAGGTCTGAATCCCTTTGCCACCAGTGAGCAGAATGCTAAGGACAATACTGACCTTGAGGTGGTCTGAGAAGCTAATTACATAAACGTACTTTGCAAAATGTTAAACCCTAAATAAAAGATATTCCTTTATTCTCTTCTTGATGGCATATCGAGGAGAAAAATCTCAGTAATAAACTATTTCACTGATCCTGGGCTTCCAACTCTGCAACATCTTAGACTTTCCCAGTATTCATAGCAAATATCAAACACATTGTTCTGGTTAGTCCCCAGGAGATAGGCACTTTTATTGTCTACCTTTTACTGGTAAGGAAGCCAAGGCAGAGTGGTTAAGGTTACACATGTGGTAAGTGATAGAGCTGGGATTTAAATCTGAGTGGTGGGACCCGAGGTCTGTAATCCTTTCTGTTTCCTAATAGGTGTCATCAAGCTGTTAATAGTTTGATAAGAGAACACACTGCATGCTTCTCAAAAATGCTGGCAGTGTCCTCATAGGAGAGACATTGGGTCAAGAAACTTTGTGCTTTTTGTCAGACTTTATCCACAGACATGAAAAATTACGTATTTGAGCTTGTATTAAAGTGTTCTTAATATTAAGTTTATCCTAAAACAAATATTGTTTTAGAACTTGTCTGTAATCCTACTCACCACCGCCCTCTACTGACTCAGTTTATATTTGCTCTGTGTTAGTATGATCCAATTCATTTCATTTCATTTGACCTCTTACCTTGAAATCTTTGTTGACAGCTGAGCTCTTTCTAGTAAAAGTAGCCTTTCTGTCCCACTCAGTACCGACATTGCCTTAGGGCATTAGTCACTAGGGTCCCTTTAGCACTTCTTGGATTCACACCTCAAATTTCAGTTTAGGTGGAGTTTTATCCTGAGCCTCACAGAGGTAAAGTCCTCTGACTGGGAGATGGCTATCAAGTGAGCCATCCCACTGTCAAAACTGGGCAAAAACTGAGGAACAGAACTCAGGATCTTCATGAAACAGCACACTATATATAAAAGTGATCCAGCGCTCAATAAACGTAATCTCCACATAACAGTAACCTGTGTTTGTAAGAAGTGTTCTAGCTGGTTCTGATGCACGCTAAAGTTTAAGAACCAAAAAATAAGTAAGGTCTGAGAAGTTATATACTGTAGTGCTTATGAGCATGAACCAAGATCTTCTTACAACCTATTTCTACCATTCCATTCATTGTATGACTTTGGGCAAGTTACACACCGTGTCGCCCTGACTCAATGTTCTCATCTGTAAAATAGGGATGCTGACAAAGTACTTTATACATAAGGGATGGAAATCATTCCTGCTCCATGGGCTATTATTTTCCTATTACAGTTCTTTTTCCCTTCATTGAGAAGCCCAAACTGTATCCATATAAACTCTCATTTAAGGGCACAGAAATTCTTAATTGTCCATACATTGATGATCCCTGGGTGTAAGCCAGCCACTTCCTCGTTTAGGGTGCATTTCTATAACTCCCCCGTATTTGCACACAACACTTTTTCTTCAGGTTGTTTTTCTTCTTAAATATATTTTGCTAATTAAGGAGTTTACAAAAATAAACATTTTCTCACCTGTTCTCCATGGTACTTCCTTCATTAAGAGGATAACTCCATAACTGAAATATCCCTTGCTTGCTATTCTAATAACAGAAAAACCATGGACAACATTTTAGTAACTGCATGCATTAAAAAAATGTTTTATGAGTATGATGAATAAAATCCCACCTGTATTATTGTATTGAAAAAATATATTATAAAATATTAACTTAATGACCAGTTTGCAGCCCTGAAGAACAGAAAAGGCTGACTTGTTTGAAGAACTCTACAGAAATGAAATTTGTATTTTTAAAGAAAGAAATTTTTTAATGAGCATACATATAATTTTAAAATAATGCTTTGTGAATTATTTAAAACCAAACATCCTTACCTTGTTAACCGAACCTGAAAGAATGTGTATGGGAAAAAATGACAGTTAATAGTTACATAAAACTGGTTGATTTAAAAACAAACCCCCTTTAATATGTGTTTATTTGTATTATAAGTAGGAACATAAATTTTCAATGTTTATAAGTATAAATACACACATATAGGATTTCTTACCACCAGCTGCACTATCCTTTCCAGGTGGGAGATTTTTATTTTCAGGAACAGGTACTTCTGAATCCAAATTCCAGTGAGACAAGTTCTAAAACAATATTTGTTTTAGGATAAACTCAATGTTAAGAACACTTTAATACAAGCTCAAATACGTAATTTTTCATGTCTGTGGATAAAGTCTGACAAAAAGCACAAAGTTTCTTGACCCATTGTCTCTCCTATGAGGACACTGCCAGCATTTTTGAGAAGCATGCAGTGTGTTCTCTTATCAAACTATTAACAGCTTGATGACACCTATTAGGAAACAGAAAGTCTTTTACAATAATTTATGGCTTCATTCCCATTTTGTTAAAAATAATGACACACAGGTTTTCAAAATTGACTTTAAAAATATCCAGTTCCGTGTGTCCCTGGTACACAATGGCACACTGGCCAAATTTTCTGTATCTGAACATCAGATCTGATATCCTATAAAATCTTTCCATCAACCAAAGAAAATTCTCTAATCCTCACATTGTGCTCAAAACTGACCAGCCCACCAATCATTCTAGACTCCAGATATTGAAAAAACACTCAGGAAATATATTCAAAAGCAAACCAAGAAATGAATAGGGAAAGATACTGATATGTACTGAGTATTTATGTTTCAGAAACTTTGCTATGCCATGGGGGTGGGGAAGAATGTGGGGTGTGTGTAGGAGAGGATTGTACAAGTTATCTTGGAATAGGAAACATCAGGAGGTGAGGAATTTATTTTAAAAAAGTAATCTTTTACGAGTGAACGCAGTTGTTTCCTATCTCAAAATGAGAAAACCCTTTGTAAATTAAACTCTAAGCAATACACAAATAAAACGTTAGGTGTCATCCCCAAACTAAAAGAGGAACAGGGAGAATAAGCTTAAATACAGTCTGAAGGTTTAACTGGCCCACAAGAAAATTATCTCCTGACAGGAAGGGTAGTTGAACATTGGGAAGGTAGCCTGCAGATTATCTTTCTTTGGAGGTTAATTCCCTCCTCCCTGAGATAGCATGTAATTAGGTCTAGTATTTACTTTAGTCTCATCTGAGGACCTTTTAAAAAATAATACTTGAAAAAAAATTACCACAAGTTGTGACTCAGTAGGATAAAGGTAAGCCTCAGTTGTTTGTATTTTTAAAACCTCCCTGACAGATTCTCAGGCTTCTTTCTGCTCTGTGATTCTGGTCCACTAATGCACAAGTGAACATGTGAGAGAAATATCCTTACAGTGACACCTTAAACGGAAGCTGTTAATTGTGATTGAAGTCATCCAATAAGATTAATATAGGAGCGCCTGAGTGGCTCAGTAGCTTAAGCGTGGGACTCTTGATTTTGGCTCAGATCATGATCTCAGGAGTAGTTAGAGCCCTGGGATGGTGAGTTAGAGCCCTGTGATGTGCTCGTGCTGACAATGTGGAGCCTGGTTTGGATCCTCTGTCTCCCCATTCCCCTTTTTCTGTCCCTCCCCCGCTCACACCTGCACTCTCTCTCTCTCAAAAATAAATAAACTTTATATATTAAAAAAGATTAATATAACTCAATTTGTCAACTGATAAGGAATGCTATTAACACCGCACGATGTCAACAGGATTGCAAACTCCTTACAGGTTGGGAACTGATTACCCTTTTTGATACCCTACCTGCCTTACCAACACTTTTCACAAAATTATGTGTGAGAAGATTTTACAAGGTGAGCACAGCCTGATCGATCAAGGTGGCATCTTTCACGAAGCCCAATTGCAACAGGAGGCGTGTTGAGATTTGGAGGGAAGCTGGTGAATTTCTCCTTCATTGAGAGAAATAACAATTTTTTCCTTTGCTATTATTGCAAGTTCCCAAGAGCAACACCCCGCACAAACCGCTCACAATGAGAAAGCAGCAGGAGTCTCAGCAGGAAGCATCAGCGGAAGCTCGGTCTTAGCAAAGGGAGCTGCCCCAACGCTCAGGTCACCGCCACAGGCCGTACCTCGTGCGAGATGCTGGATGCACACGGGATGGTGCCACTGTTCTCTCCATTTCTTCTCCCCATTCTGCATCTCTGTTTCCTTAAAATCCTACACAGGTCGTGGGACAGGCACAACAGATGGGTAAGGTCAACAGTGATTTTTTTTTTTTTTAAGCTTGTGTTTTGGCTCCTCATCTAAAGGATGTTACAAAAATCTTTAGAATGCAGAGCAAAGGCACTATGAGGACAGGGGAGAGGTAACAATAGGAAATCAACCAGAAATAAGGGGAAGCCAGACCCCTCCCCCTTAAAAAAGGCACAGACAAAGCAAATTCTAAGATCTGACAGAAGTTTAGGAAATTAAGATCTTAGGTGAGACAAGAAACATATCAGATAGAAAGATAAAATACAAATTAGAGGAGTGCCGGGGTGGCTCAGCCGTTCAAGCATCTGACTCTTGATTTCAGCTCAGTCATGATCTCACCGTTAGTGGGATTGAGCCCAGTGTCAAGCTCAGCACTGTCAGCTCAGACTCTGCTTGAGTCTCTCTCTCCTTGTCTCTGCCCCTCTCTCATTTGCACTTTCTCTCTCACTCTCTCAAAAGAAATAAATACACTTAAAAAATACAAATTAGAAAAAATACGATCAATTATCTGGAACTCATAAAACAGGACCAGGAACTCCTTGGCTCTTCATTAGGCAAAACATGACACGTTTGAAAGGATATATCTTATTACAGACACCCTCCTGCCCCATGGCCATGCATGTTTCGGGGACACTATAAGGCCCACAGGATGAAACACTATTTTCCATACCCAACTATTATGATATCTAAGCCCGCTGCTGTCTAAGGTAGAAATATCAGAGAACCAGAAGATAACAGATAAACAATCACTGGGTTAAAGTATGACTATGTTGGAAAGAATCACAAATTAAAGCCACCGCACTAATCAGTATATTTGCTAATCGTTTACAATTTATTGTCTCCTAGAAGAAGAGGCTATCCTGAAGATATAGACACTACAGTTCAGGTCAGCAGCGATCCATCTGCTCTAGGCCGGGTCCTGGGATGCAACAACGAAGGAAGAGGAAGGAGTCTGCTGAATAGGTGGCGCAGCCTGGGGACACCCAAGTTTGTGCCACGGAGGAGGACCTGGGGCGCCTGGAAAACGCGGCCGCACCTGGAGAGAGACTAGGGGGCCTCTGTGACCAAGGGTCGGGTAAAGGAGCCTCGGGACAGGAGAGCGGGGAGAGAGGTGCAGGTGGGAGACACAAAGCCTTCGAGTGAGCTACCCTTCCTGACCCTTGCTTTCCAGGGCGGGGGGCGGCTCGGTCGCGGTCGCGGAGCAGGGGGACCACAGGTGGGGGCTCTCGGGGGCGTCCGGGGCCGCGGCTCTTACCCCACGGCGCCGCAGGCCCACGTGTCGTCGTCAGCTTCGTCTCCGAAGGCGCTGCCGCAGCGCGGCCCGGGCCCCTCCGCGTGCGGGGCGAACGGCTTGACGGGCGCCCCCTTGGACTCGGCCTTCCTGCAGCGGGAGGACAGGGAGGGCAGCGGGCGGCGGGCGGCCACGAGCGCGCCCCACTCGGCGCTGCAGGGCCTGCAGGGCGCAGGGGCCCAGGCCGGGCCCAGCGAGGCCAGCCTGGGCTGGGGCTGCGGCTCCGCGGGCCTCCGCAGCGGCCCGGTCGCCCGGCAACTACCGTCGAGCGGGGGCGTCCGCGACGGCCCCGCGTTCCACCCGGGCCACCGGTATTCGGGGGCCGCGGGTCGGTCGGGAGCCGCCAGGGCCCGGAGCCTCCTGGGGGTAGCCAGCCCTCCAACCCCGCGGAACAGGCCGCGCCGCCGGGGCAGGGCGAGGAGTCCGGGCCCCTGCGCCCCTCCACGCCTCCTCGGGGGCGGCCCAACCCACTCGGCCATCGCGGGAAGAGGGGCCGCCCCGGGCTCCTCACGGGCGGAGGTCACGGCCGCCGGGACTTGACCCGCCTTCCCCGGCCCCGCCCTGACCCTGACCCTGACCCCGAGCTGAGAGCTCGAATAAAGCCCGGGGGCCGGTCGTGTTGTGCGCTAGACCAAGCTAAATATATATGTTATGTGCATGGATCTATGTACAGTTCTACGGATGCTTATAATACGTAAATTTAAATAATTAAAATGGAAAAAGGAAGGAATCCCAGCTGAGAGCAAGCCCACCTCTGCGGTTCCAGATCAATCATTGGTCTTAAAACAGGAAGAACAGAAGCTGATTTTTTTTTTCTATCTAAGATACGTTTAGACGATAGGAGGCCAGTTTGGCTGTCCAAATTCATATCTCTTACTTGAGTTCCGTGAAATCGATGTGTGGTGTAGGGGAGAAAGGAATATATATGCATATATATGATATGGATATATTATTATACATGCATTATTATGTATATACACATATAACATGTAAATATGTAAGTGAATATTTACATATTTATGGCTGATATATGTGTATAATTAAATGAATATTTAAGGATATATATGTATAAGTTAATGTATAAGAATATATAAAGATATATGTGTATAAGTAAAGGATATTTAAAGAAATCAGAAATATTCTTTATAAGAAAGCATTGACATTTGAAGAAGACATTTTTGCAATCCTTTGCTAATGATACTATTGCGTTCTGTTGGGTTGAACATCCAACTATAGATTCAGACATCAAAATGTCTTTAAGCATCTAAATGCACTGGTTCTTAACATTTGGTGGGAAGAGAATGCATGCTCTTTTGAGAGTCTTCCCAGAAAATGCACATATAAACCAGATGTCCAACAGAATTTCAAGGGTTTGTCGGCCCTTGGACCTCCCACCTTCACCCTCTGCCCAGAGGTGTCTGTCTACTTCTTCTGCATGTCCATTTTCCTCTCAGAAAAGCCTTCCCTGACTCAGCTTTAAGGAAGCCTTCCCACCCACATTACTCTTTCATAACACCCTATTTTTATTTTTTTTCTCTGGAAGCCTCACAGTCTTCTTCATCTTGTGTGTTTTTCTGTTGCCTGTCTCTTCCCAGTAGTGTACAAAACTCTGTGAGGACAGAGGCCTTGCCTGTCTAGTTCACTGATATACTCTGTCACTTTAAAATTGTGCCTAGCACGTAGTAGAAGGACAATAAGTATAAGAGAATGAATATAAGATTTGCATAGGCCTCCTTGGAAGTCTCCCTCTTCGGCTCTCTCCTCCTTCAGACTGTTTTCCTTCCTGCTGATATAAAACATAGACCTGCTCTTATGCCCTCCTAATCCCAAAGAATGAGGTCCAAATTCTGTAGCCAGGCTTTAAGTATCTGCTTATCACTCCCGATGGCTGCATGTCCAACACCTCAGACATTTTGCATTTTCTGAAACACTCTCTCTCCTCCAGGACATAGATCATTTTTCTTTTCCTTTAATAGGTCCTCCTTTTTTTCCCCTCCTCCCCTTTCCTGCCTAGTTAAGTCCTATCCATATAAATCTGGCTCCCAAATAATTTTCCCTGACCCCTCAGGAAGACTAAATTGCTACCTCTTCCAAGATCCCTCATTTGGGTTATTCTGATTCACTTACAATTCCCTACTCACTGTTACATTATAATTATTCATTTCATTCATATCTCACTCACTATCTTTTCAATGCCTTAAAGGCAAAGCCTGGCCTTATTCTATCTGGCCTTGTCCCTGGCATATAGTAGGCACTCAATAAATATTGGAATCAATTTAATTACTCCACAAATAACATTTGCTAGAAATAACACTTGCTAGGATATGGTACCCATGTGGCAGGCATAATGCTGAACATTTTATATAGATTAACTAATTTAATACTTTTAGCAACATGATGGGAATAGTCACTCCTATTTTATAAATGAGTAATCTGAACTTTAAATATATTGCTTTCCCAACTTACAATTACTTGAAAAGTAGTGAATTGGGTAAATATTGGGGTCCAGGTACTCCCAGCTGATACTTTCTACAAATATATCTAGCTGGGAAATGGTTTTTTTTCTGCTGTTTGGATAGGAGACAAAAATGATGTGTGTATATGTGCATGTGTGCATGCCTGTCACTTTTCTAGCTCACACACCTCCTGTTTTCCTTGTTTCTGCTTGTTTCTGTGCTTTCCTTTGGTTTCAGAACATGAATTGTTTCCAGATCCCTTCACCTCCCTCTGAGATTTGTCATCCTTAAATACCTCCTCTAAGATTCTATTTTTTTTCCTTGACAGAACATATTCCTAAAAACCTTCATATCAATTTGACTCTTCCTCCTTTCTCTGGAGACTTTTTGAATGCTTCCATATCAGCATAAAAGTCATGCCCCCTCCCTATAACTTGTGGAATTGATAAAGTTTTTTTTTTTAATATTTTTTAATGTTTTATTTATTTCTAGGAGAGAGAGAGAGAGAGCATGAGCAGGGGAGGGTCAGAGAGAGAGGGAGTCACAGATTGAAACAGACTCCAGGCTCTGAGCTGGCAGTCAGCACAGAGCCTGACGCGGGGCTCGAACCCACGAACCGCGAGATCATGACCTAAGCGAAAGTCGGACGCTTAACCGACTAAGCCACTCTGGAGCCCCAATAAAGTTTTTAGTACTACAGCTTTATAACTATAGTGACGGCAGAGTCCCTGGACACTATCTATGGGGGAGGCCCCAGTCTAGGTGGTGAGGAGACACGAGAAAGAGAAAAAGTAAGCATGAAATGACATGGTAGTGTGAAATCTAAGGGAAACAGCTAAGTGAATCAGACCCTCTCCAAACCCTTGAGTCTGATTTGGCTCAAGTCCAGCCTTGGGAGCGAGGGGATTAGTTGGACAATGGACTGTTCTCCATAGTGGGTCGGGCACAGCTCTGACATCAATCTTTAAACCAACAGAATGCATTTTCCTTATAGGCCTTGGGATCAAGGCCCCTCCGGGAATTCAGATTTTAGTGGTAGCATCAGACTTGCCTTACTTTAACACTTGTTTCGCTAATCCAGTGAAGGAAGGTAAGGGAGATGTTCTCTGTCTCATGGCACTTAACAAGCTCTTACATTCATTACAATGGAGGTGGTCTGAATTGGTAGAAAGAAGGGACGCCTTGGACCAATCACTTTGCAGCTAAGCATGAATTGCTGATCACCTCAGTTTCCCCTACTATGACAAAAGTGACAATTTCACCAACAGAAAACTATTTTGGAAAACACTTTGATATACATTCCTTTTTGTCATCCAGGGTTATGCAAAGAAATGCCAGTGACACCACTGCTTAGCTTCTAATTATTCTGCAGGGAATGCCCTCTATTTCCATTCACCTCTTTCAAGACCGTTCATATTTTTCCATTACCTGTGCGTTTGCCTCCACTTCCCTTTATTCTTCCCTGCTGTATGGTCAATGTCGTGGCTGGTTATTTATTGTAGTGGAATCTTGTTCAGGGTAATTATGTAAATATTTTCAGAAAGTCAAGGCCATATTTTCTAATTAATAATATGCATTTTCATTCCCAAGAAAAGAAGATGCTATTCAGTGGGAAACATTTCAATTCAATTATGGGCAATTTGTATTTAGCGTGTGATTTAGATAATGAGTCCTTTGCCTCCCCTTCTCACCAGCTCCTACTTTCTCTTTCAGCCATGGCCAATTACATTCATCCCCAACTTAGGACTCCATTTCTGTGAGCACTTACCTTCCATGTCCTAACTTTCTTGGATTTGTCTAATTCCTTTATAGGAAATAATGTATAAAAATATTTTTTTGCTTAGAAGTTGTATTTTTCTTTTAAAAATTAACCTTGAATGCTTTGCTCCCTTCTTTGGGAGATCACCATTTTGTTGCAAAAACAGAACAAATCTTGTTTAAAACCTATTTATTCTAAGAATGAATGTGATAATGGTGCCTAGGAATATATCTCTAAAAGCTAAGCATGTATCTTAGCAAATTCTACACCTGCATATATCGCATCCTTACCATTGAATAGATACATTCTCAATCATATATGTCAACCTATATTTAGATTTTCCTGAAATACTTGATTTCTGCAGTTTGCACAGCTTTATGGCTTCCTGTCCTTCAGATGCCTGTGCTCTGCAATGTGTTTTCTTAGCCTTGTATCCCAAATGTACTTCGAATTTTTAAGTTTCCAGAGCAGGACTTACTTTCTGGCGCCAGGAAAGCTGTCGCTTGGGTCCTCATTCTGGTAGTTGGAGCCCTCCCACCTCATTTGCTTTGAACGGAACACTCTCTTTAGAACGCTTTCTTTAAGAAACTTGGAGATGATCTTTTCCCTTTGAACATTACTGAATACTTTGCCTTCTGGAAGCCAGCTGATCTTGTCACATCCACCATGGCAGAGGGGAAGGGGAAGATGTTCGGGAGACACAACAGCCCTCTTTGGAACAAAAAAAGGAATTGCCGTTTACCTAAAAGTCATGAATAAGAAATCAGCCTAACTAGAAAAACAACCCAGAGTCCTGCAGGTGCTGTGCTGTGGGATCAATTTAGTTAATAATACAGTGCTACTACCTGAGCGGCACACCTGGCCCTTCATAGCAACTCACCATCACAATAAGAAAGAAAGGGAGCACTGGCTTAGGAGGATTCTTTCTCAAATTTTCTTTGAGAAGATAATCATATAATACAACTGTGGTTTTGGAAATGTAGATGTATGGACCATGGAAGAACAGAATTGGAAATAAGTCGAATTCAAAACAAGATACAAAAAATAGAAGGATGTTTCATCAGAGGACATTAGTTCTGTAGGGTGGGACCTGGCTGGCTGAGATCAAGATCACACAGCTAGTCAGCAGCAGGAGGGCACCAGCCTCCAACTGCTGACCCTGGTCCTGAACGGTATTCTTTCCATTGCATCACAAACAGAGAAAGTGAATGAGATGGATTCCTTGAAGAAGTCTTATCCATTGCAGAAGACATTTATCCATCAGAGAGTTTATTTAAAAATAAAATATAATCATGTGGTGTACTTCTGATTTCAGCGAAGGTCAATAAGCCAAACAACTGGAAACATTCCATCAGTTGCTATTTAGAGCAATGATTAAGAACATATGGTGGGATGAGGAGTACAGTACAAGGAATATAGTCATTGGTATTATAATATCATAATATATATATGGTACTATAATACCATATTTACATGCAATATATCACCTCCTTGGCCTGTTAAATAACTTAAAACATGGTTTGTTCTTTTCAATTTATGTAAATAAATACTTAGTGTAATATATTCAAGTTTGCTTGGAAGAAAGAAGTCACCTATTGAAATATCCTACCCCCCTCACTTCCACAAGCTCCCTTCTGTCCCCAAAACCATCCATGAAATCATGAGAATCACATTGTATTCGAGTGATTCTGATTCTCTAACATATTTTAAATATATTTGAATTATACCCTTTTGTTTATGTTTAAAAGCCTTACTTTTTAAGTTTGCAAACTTAAAATTAATTTGAAAGTTCAGAAATAAAATTCTGTATCTTCTGCTCTGGGCACTAATGTATGATATGATATAACCATGACGCTTCTGTGGTCCTGGCCAAAGGCTTTGAAGTTTGGTAAGAAGCTAGCAAACACTGCCAGCTGTCTTGCAGCATGCTTGGCTCATATGGACCTCCTTGTTTCTGATCACTTTACAGTGCGCTTACCAGCCAGTTCATGGGATACAGCAAAATGGTGACTCTGGCTCAGATGGCTAAGCATGCTGAGATTAAGGAGTAGCTAGAACAACCCTTATTATTTGCATTTTGGCCTCAAATCTGGGAGAGGAGTTCTTGACACCTACCTTGCTCAGGGCTATGCTATCAAGTGTGGTGGGTTAAGATCATTTAGTACTTCTGCTCTGGGCCCACAGTGAGGACTGGCTTCTGCCAGTACAGCTAGAATGGAGCATTTTGTTGACTCTGTTACTTTGGATAAGAGAATAAGAAGCAGGTTGGCCTCTTACCTGGGTTAATCTGGACATTTCCTCAGCTGTGGGCAATGAAGCTCTTCGCTCAGTTCAGCTCAAGGACTGTGTTGAGGTAATCACGCTCCCTCGGGGCCTAGTAGGTCTGCAGAGTCTCAATTATGTACACACAGAGTTCATGCATGGCCTCCATGAAGGGCCAGATAGAAAAACAACACTGGATGTGTGCACACTGGCTTCCCCTCTTCCCTTTAGGAAAGCACTCTGTTTGCCTCAGCTGTTGTCCGTGTTCAGACGGGAAACAAGTTTCTGCCTGAAATCCCTGTAAGACTTGGCAAGATATTTTCAACAGGCTGATTTCCTAGTTTGAGGACAAGATGAGCACTCAGGGTTCCAGGCTAGATCTGAGCCATTGTGACTCTCAGAATGCCAAGCGATCGGAGACCAGAAAATAGATTCCATGATACCTTCTCCGAGATGGAGGAAGGTGTGGAGAAAGACCAGCTGTGGGGCACTCCACCCTTCCAACTCCTTATTTGTTCTTTGTAACTCAGTGGGTCATCATGGGGACAGCTGAGAACAACCACATTGTACTGAAACTTCCACTCCTTGACAAACCCAAGACACAGAAAAACTATGCCCAACCTGAGGTTCTGAATCACACCTTTGAGACTCTGTCTAACCTTCACAAACTGCTGCCAAATCTTATGATGGAGACACTCTATTCCTACAAGAGAGAAGCGGACAAACAAAATTGTATGTGGACAAAGGGGGAGCATGAACCTGTTTTAGTAAGCATACACGTTGTCTTGGTGCAAACTGCTTCTGCTTTTATTTATTTATTAAATATTTTTATTTGTTTTAAGAGAGAGTAGGCAAGCAGGGGAGGTGTACAGAGAGAGAGGGAGAGAGAGAATCCCAAGTAGGCTCTGTAAGTCAGCACAGATCCTGATGAGGGGCTCAGACTCACAAACTGTGAGATCATGACCTGAGCCTAAATCAAGAGTTGGTCTCATAACTGACTGAGCCACCCAAGTACCTCCTGGGTAAGAATTGACTTTACATGACAGGTGTGGCCAGTCCTTGAGAGCCATGGCCCCATGCATGCTGATTATGCTGTGGGGGCCCATGCTTTCTGAGCTCACTTCCCTTTCCTTTTATTGGACTGGTCTTTTATGAACCAAGAGAGGTCTGTCACTCTTCTTCAGACAAAGTCTACCTGTGGGATGATGGAACTAAGTGGGAAATCATCACTAAATTTTCAGGTTCAGATGTGATTTGAAGATGAGTAAGAAAATGTCCAAGTTGAAGGTCAGGCTTTGAAGCTTAATCCCTTTGCTCTATTTCCTGCTATTCCTTCCTCCCACTGTTCTTGTTATTCCCCTTCTCTCCCCACCAAGGATTACAAATGCCCCTCCCTTTCTGAAGTTTGGAGTGGCCCCCACTCCTGGAATTCTGTCTCGGCAGTTGATAACTGGACTGGTTTGAAGAATTGGGTGGGGCCTGCCTCCTGAAGTGTTTGTTCATGCTTCAGTGAAAGACAAAGGTAGCTGGTACCACTTGTGCCAATGAACTTTGAAAGCAAAATAGTAGCTGCCACAGTGGTTAGGATACAAGTCCTGGGGAGGAAGGTTTAATGGAAAATTCATCTACTTATATGCCGGTTAGTCCCAAGTCCCTGAATGCACAGTATCGTGAATTGATCCCAGTATCTAGATTACATTAAAAATTACATAAAAATGATCAAGGAAGATAAAAGCAACCTCCTAGAGTAGATAAATATTAAGACAGGCAATTCACCAGATGAAATATAAATTATCAGTAAGCATGAACACTGTTCAAACACGCTGGTAATCAAGGAAGTAAAAGATAAATCAAGGCAATATTTTTTAGGCCATCAGACTAGTCAGGTTTTAAAAGATCAATACTGGTGAACATGTGGGGAAGTTAATTCCCTCATAATGATTAGCATGCTAACTGAGTCAGGCTTTTTCGAAGATAATTTGAAAGTCTTTGCCAAAATTTAAAATGTATGTTACTGTCTTATTAAATGAGTTGAACTTGGCAAAGAGTAAGTAGAAAATAATTTTCTTTTTTGTCATAGCTTCCCCTTTGACCATTCTGTTGCTCTTTTGCTCTTCAGTCATCACCTTTGGGTGAAATTACAAGCAGATCTCATAGGTTTCCTAGTCATACAGATTACACTCATAGTAAAAAATACACTCTAATATCCAAATTGAAAACTTCATCTAGAATAAAACCTCTCTGCCCCCCACCACTCTGGCCTGACATGGACTCAGACACTGGGGGTGGTCCTGGTAGTACAGTGGGTTTCCTTTTCATTGTTCCATTCCCCCCCCCCCCACTGGCTGGTGTTGGGTTGACAAGGGTGAGGGTAGGAAGAATTGAAAAGCTTTTTTTCCTTGACTGTGAAATATCAGACTGGCACCTGTCATTCATACCTTCTAGAGGTGGCAGCTTTCCAAAGCTGGCCTCTTCTTTTCCAGGGGATTTGGTGGGTTCCCTAGCTGGAGGTCTCCCATTCCCTCCCATTGATGTTTCCTCTCATCCATCCCCACCCTTTCCCCAGCTTCTCTATGGTGAGTTCCCAACCCATATCAGCAGAGATCACCTTACTGTTTGACAGAGGCCCTTTTGAGATCCTATTCAAGATGACTCAGAACCAACCCCCTTCCAGGATCTTCACAGATGGGTTGTGGTAAATTCAACCTTCATACCTTTGCCCCGTTGGTAAAAGTACAACAGGTTCCCAACAGTGACCTCTTGTCTCTGTGGCCACAGGCAGCTGCGGTCCTAGTCGATTATCTTACACATTCTGAGGTGTTAGGGCTGAGTTGTGTCCCCCAAAATGGTATATTGAAGTCTTAACTCTGAAGTATCCCAGGATGTGAATTAATTTGGAAATAGGGTCTTTATAGAGATGCAGGCATAATTAAAATGAAGTCATATTGGGGCGCCTTGGTGGCTTAGTCGGTTAAGCATCCGACTTTCGCTTAGGTCATGATCTCGCGGTTCGTGGGTTCGGGCCCCGCATCGGGCTCTGTGCTGACTGCCAGCTCAGAGCCTGGAGCCTGTTTCGGAGTCTGTATCTCCCTCTCTCTCTGACCCTCCCCTGCTCACACTGTCTCTCTCTTTCCTAGAAATAAATAAAAATTTTTAAAAAATGAAGTCATATTGGAGTGGGGTGGGTTCCTAATCCAATATGTCTGGTCCTTGGACACAGAAGGGGATGATGGCCATCTGACAACAGAGGCTAAGATTGGACTGATGTATCTATAAGTCAGGGCAACACCAGGGATTGCAGCAAATACAAAAACCTAAGAAGAGGCAAGGAAGAATTCTCTCCTAGAGGTTTCGGTGGGAGCAAAGCCTTGGGCTCCAGTCCACGAACTGGAAGAACATGACCTGAGCCAAAGTCAGATGCTTAGCTGACTAAGCCACCCAGGCACCCTTAAAACACAATTTTGCCACTGAAAATGCATCCAGTGTTTATGTGAGGTTGGAGAAGTGGATTTTGATTTTCTAGTGATATTCCAATTGTATGTTGATTTCAACTTTGTTCCCTTGGCTTCCCAGTGTACACACTAATAGATACTGATAAACCTTTAGCAACGTGTAGTGTTCTTGCCATGTAAGAGTGCTGCTTGTGATCACTGACGTTCCTTGTTTCTGAGGTGTTTGGCTGCAGGGATTCTTCACTGGGGTTGGGAGCAATTTGAAAGAAGTAGCGGGTGCAGCTGAGGGGGACAGCATTCAGTGGAAGAAGTGCTTCCTCAGAGTCCTGAGTCTGTGCCTTGCAGGACATGCGCCCAAGGCAGAATCCAGTCACTGAAGGGACATTAGCCTCCAAGACCCTGAATTCTGTCTCATTTCCAGAATGCCATTTCTGGTGATTGCCTCAAAGGTACTTCTGGAGATGACCCTATTTCTCACGCTTTCATCTGTCAGATTATGAATTCAATAATGGATACCAGTGTCTCACCGTTACATGTCTAAAGCCATCTGTCTAGTAGAAATTTTCACCTGAGGCTTTGCCTGCACTAGACTATATGTGTTACCCAGAGCCATCAGAAGAAGGAAAGGAAAAAAAAAGGAACAAAAATTTGCAGTTAGAAACACGGGTTTTTCCCCCTGACTTTTAAATAATAGTTAAATCATGTGAACAACATAAAAGTGAGAAATGAGGATCCAGCGTACTGTAGGCATTTGGATCTACTGTGTCCAGATAACTGTCCCCCAAACATCACAAGCCTGGGCAAAGGGCCTTCTTCCTCCTCCCACCCCACGTCCCAGAACAGCAATGTAAAGGGCTATCCTGAGATTGGTAGGTACCGGTTTTATGCTGTTTAATACATTCTCCAGACAAGTTCTCTCAATGGCACCAAACGGAAAAGTAGGAAGTGGGAGGAATTTTAAAGCTTTTGTATATTGTTTTTAATGCTTTAGAAGCTACCTCTCTTGGTTAATTCATGGCTTCCCCCCCCCGCAGATGCTTGGGAAGGTTGCTTCATTGGATGCAGGGAGGGGCAGGGCAAACAGAAGAGTGGTTTTCACAGAGTGAGTGGGCTCAGGGAGGAGATGAGCAGAGCAGCTCTAGAAGAGGCTTGTGTGTGTGTGTGTGTGTGTGTGTGTGCGCGTGCACGCGCACTGTTCACTTGTGGGCTGGAGACTCTTGTGTGTGCATTAAAGACAATTATGAGATGTAAAAGCAACAAAGAATTTTAAAGCTTCAAGTTTTAAATTACTTATTTTTTACTGTCTCTGGCACACACACACACACACACTGGCTTGTGTACTGGTTTATATACATTATCTATGCTGATTTGTATTGCAGCATTCCACACACCAAAATTAGAAATTGGGGCACCTGTGTGGCTCAGTCAGTTAAGTGTCTGATTCTCGATTTTGGCTCAGGTCTTGATCTCACAGTTGCAGGATCGAGCCCTGCACTGGGCTCTTTGCTGGACATGGAGCCTGCTTGAGATTCTCTCCCTCTCCCTCTGCCCCTCCCACTGCCCAAATAGGAAAAAGAAAAAAAAAAAACAACTCAAGCAGCTCATAATCCAATATATCTAAAATTTCATCTATAAATTTATAATCAATATTATTTTATTTCCAATAATTTCTGGAGGCATCCCTACACTTTTTGTACTTTCTTTCAAAAGCAGAAAACTTTTTATAATTTCGGATAAGGCTGGCAGTAAGACTTAATTAAATACTCAAAGTGAGTTATCTGAATTTTTATCTTATTTTGGTGTGCAGTGCTAAATATAATTTTTATATTGGAGAATATGAGAATTTGTTATATTTGTTAAATTTCTTATCCTTTATAATTCATCCCTGATTCCTTGCATAAAGGATTTGAGGCAGTTTAGAATACCAAAGTATGTGTACACAACGAGAAAATAAAAAACAAGTCATTTGAGGCCCCTCAAAAATTATTTCTAGCTGAATGTCATCAAATACCTGAATTGGGTTAATTATTTCAGTCAAGTATTAAATTTTGCTTCCAGGGGTGCCTACGTGGCTCAGTCAGTTGAGCTCCCGACTTTGGCTCAGGTCATGATTTCATGTCTTGAGTTCCAGCCTCGCATCAGGCTTTGTGCTAACAACTCTCAGAGCCTAGGACCTGCTCTGGATTCTGTCTCCTTCTCTCTCTGCTCCTCCTCCACTCACTCTCTGTCTCTCTCTCAAACATGAACAAACATTAAAAAAATAAGAAAATTTAGCTTCCAAACTGACAACCAAAGCAAACCATGCTATTCCTATCATGTCTGTAAGGGCTTCTGAGTGCAGTGCTACCTCCCTCCCCCCTGCCCTATCCCACCCCCCCCCCCCCCCCCCCCCCCCCCCCCCCCCCCCCCCCCCCCCCCCCCCCCCCCCCCGGCATGGGATCCTGATTTAATTCACTGCTTCTAGGAGCAGTATGTGAATGCTGTCTGAGCCAGGCCTGAGGCCACTGGGCAGGAGCCCCAGATTCCAGCCGTTTTTTACTCACTTGGAATGATTTGCAGGCCTCTAAAGATCAATCTGTTAATCATTACCTCATTTAGTCAGATTGCCAAGCAGTGGCCCCTTGGGCCGATTCTTGGTTCTTTGGGGTCTGTGCCAACTACCCTGTCTGGGACGGACCATCAGTAGTTCAGTCTGAGAAACAACGGAGGCTAGCTGAGTTCTGAACTAATTTCTACGTAGGGCCGCCCTGGATCACTGGGGATCAGCTTCTCTTCCTGCATTAGGATGATCATGGGACTCTTATTTTCTAATATCCCCCAGCTGTACTGCAAAGCCATTCACAGTGTAATGGGAAAACTGGCTTTTGGTTCTCAAAGTGCTAACAGTTGGCAAAGAGAGAAGCTTACACTACAGTGTAAGTCACCTCTGTCACCAAATCCACCATGTAGTTCTACTGACTTCCTTTCCTTCCCTCCCTCCCTCCCTCCTTCCCTCTCTTCCGTTCTTTTGGTAGCAGGGCTGTTTTGATTAAGGAAGCAGTATACTGTATTACATTCTGGCACAAACTCTTTGTCCCACCGCAGATGAGTGATTTGGTCAGGGGCCAAACAAGGTCAATGTGAAGCAGTGGATGTGATGTAAATGCAGAGTATGGTTAATCTCTCTGAAGATCAAAATGATGGTGCAGTAAATTGCCATTAATTTTAGAATCATGCACAAATTACTTAAACAAATTTCAATATTTGTGGTGGGTATTAACACACTGGAGTTCATCCATTCATTCATTTATTAGCTGTGCATCTATTAGATGCCTAGGACTAGGCTAAGGTCTGAATGTCACTCAGTAATATTTTTGCAGTGAAGGAATGGCAGAGTTCAAGAGCAATTAGGGGTGCCTGGGTGGCTCAGTGGGTCAAGCGTCTGACTTCCGCTCAGGTCATGATCTTATGGTTTGTGTCGGGCTCTGTTCTGACAGCTCAGAGCCTGGAGCCTGCTTCAGATTCTGTCTTCCTCTCTCTCTGCCCCTCCCCCAGGCATGCTGTGTTCCTCTCTGTCTCAATAAGAAATAAACATAAATTTTTAAAAAAAATAGCAATTATTAAGTGGTATAAATATTCATTCTCAAGCTAATGCCATGTTACTCTTGCTATGCAAAGATGGAAAGGAACACTGAATTGTATGAATGTTTATTTTGTTACTAGCTCAGAATTCTGAATTCTCTGGCTTAGAAAGGATCTTAGCAAGACATCAGTTTCCAAAAGAGATTAATCGGACCCCCAATCCAAGTAGCATGCCCCTGTGGAGAAGAAAATCCATCAACAATGCAAATCGTGGGTGGAGTAAATGTCAATTATGGAATAAAAGCCCTGAGGAGCCTCTGATGTCAACCATAGTTGTCAGGTAGGTATCTACTTTTTGTGTGATGCAGGCATATTTAGAGATAATATAGGGTGAACACAAACTCTTGCCTTAGCCAAAAAATGTCTTAATGTGGTCTTTGAGATATATGGTTAGCATGAAAACATTGCTATGTATGTGCTATGCACATTAGCCCCATTTTCACACACCTTCATTGAGAGAAAACTCACGAAGACAGGAGGCATGTGGGTCTCCCATGGGCCATTGCATTTCACATTAGTGAGCATAGATCTAGCAGGGCTGGGCTGGGATTCTTGGAGAGGGACCCAACTGTGGAGCTATGGGGCTTTTATGCTGCATGTGTCAGGAAGCACCAGTCCACCCCTAGCATGACCAGGGCCTAAGATACAATATTACAAATGGTGGAACCTTAGCTTTATCTGTAGTCTGCTAGATTTTACACTGATGGAAATGGGAGCCATTTCAGGGTCTTAAAAATAAGGGCGATAACGATCTCATATGAAACCTCCCTGGCCTCCGAGGCCAGGGTGGAAGCAGGAGAGGGATGGTGGGTGTCAGACTGTGTGGGAACAGTGGGGATGTGGAATTGGTTGGGATTCTGGCACTTAAAGTTGCTTTGGTTTCCTTGGAAAATTATCTGTTAGTACACTTCCTTCCCTAATAATGCCAGACAGATGATGTTTCCAGATTTGTTTCTTCAGTATTGCTGCATGTATTGCTATACAATACCTAATAAGTGATTTCTACATTTAGCAGCTAGTAAGTATTCAAAAGTGTTGTTGCCAGCCTGACAGAAGAATATATAATTTGCTATAAAGACGGAGTTCTCTCTGCTTTGAAGGTAACACACAGGGAGAGGTTTCCAGCTCATAAATTTTGCCTGTACTGGAAACTCCCACTGAAATCATTGTCCTATGGAAAAAATTTTCTCATCTACAACCCCACCCCCCCTCCCCAGTGTCCTCAGTGGCATAACTTGACAATTAGATTTAAAAATCCATTATCAATGAAGGCAAAAAAATGTTATAAAAGAATTAGAATGATGGTATTTCCTCCTTGGACAATACAAGGCACTAAACTTGTGTTCAGAATAAGGATAGAAGTTTTTTTAAGTGATGATTCCTGATTACTCAAGATTATTTGACCATACTTTGCAGCCTTGTAAAGAAAGAAAACAATAGTTTATACACCTCAATTTCAGGCCACAATGTCTTGACATGAACTAATATATTTTACTTTACATCCTAGTTTGTTTGGTTTCTGAAAATACAGATTGTTAGAACATAAGAAATGACATATTTATTCACATTTTCTTCTACAAGCATTTATTTGTTTTCCTTAAAAGGTAGGACTGGTAAAAGCAGGCATCTTTTCATTGTTCTTAATGTAAGGGGAAAATAATTTCAGCATTTTGTTGGCTATTGGCTTTTGCAGGTTACTTTTATCGGTTTGAAGAAGTACACTACTGTTGTTGGTTTGCTTAGTTTCTATCTTAATGGATATTGAATTTTGTCAAATGCTTACACTGTATCTATCGAGTTGATCATATTTCTTTTCTATTAGTATGGTGAATTGCATTGCTTTTTGAAAATATTTTTATCATGGTGGAATGTACATAAAACTTCCTATTTTTCCCAATTTTTAAAGTGTACAGTTCAGGGGTTTTAAGTACTTTTACACTGCAGTGCAACCATCACACCACCCATATTTCCAGAACCTTCACATCTTCCTAGACTGAAACTCTGGACCCATTAAACACTAATTCTCTATCCCTGGTCCTTCTAGTTCCTGGCAAGCACTATTTTACTTTTTGCCTCTATGGCTTTGCCTAATCTAGATACCTCCAATCAGCGAAGCAATACAATATTTGACCTCGTGTGTAGCTTATTTCACTGAGCAGAAGTCCTCAAGATTCATCCACATTGTAATGTGTGTCAGAAGTTCCTTGCTTCTAAAAGGCCAAATAATATTCCTTTGTAGGTATATGCTATATTTTGTTTTATCCAAACAAAACCCCCACCATTTATGGAAAAGATCATCTTTTCCCTATTGAATGGTCTTGGCACCTTTGTCAAAAATCATTTGTTCATTAAAAATAAAATCGTGATCATATATGCAAAAGTTTATTCTGAGTTTTCTATGTTATTCCATTGGTTTATAATGGAATCATATGATTATATATTGGAGTTCTAATATTTGGTGTGTAAATGTTTATAACTGTTATATCTTCTTGCCTTATTGACCTTTTTACCATTATGTCTTTATCTCTTGTAAGAGTTTTCCAGTGTCTCTTTTTTCATTAGCATAGCCATCCCTGTTCTCTTTTGCTTACTATTTGCATGGAATATTTTTTTTCATCCTTTCATTTCTAACCCAAGCATGTCCCTAGATCTAAAGTGAGACTCTTTTAGGCAGTATATACTTGAATCCTGACTGGCTTTATTATGCATTCTATCAGTCCATGTTTTTTGGAGCATTTAACCCATTTATATTTGAAGTAATTACTAATAGGGAAGTGCTTACTTTTGCCATATATACCTCATTTTCTCCATGACTGCTTTCTTTTGTGTTTAGTTGATTTCTTGTACCAACACATTTTGATTCTCTTTTCATTTCTTTTTGTGTATCTTCTATGGACATTTTCTTTGTGGTTTACATATAACATTCTAAAGTTGTGACAATCTATCTTAAATTGTTACCAACTCAACTTCAATTGTCTAAGAAAACTCCTTTAGAACTCTGCCCGTTATTGATGTCACAAACTAAATCTTTACATATTGCATACCCATTAACATAGATTTATAATTCCATCGTATGCATTTGTCTTTTTAATCCTATAGAAAATATGGGTGCCTGGGTGGCTCAGTCAGTTAAGCATCTGATTCTTGATTTCGACTCAGATCATGATCCCAGGATTGTGGGATCTAGCCCCATGTCAGGCTCTGCACTGAGTGTGGAGCCTGCTTGAGACTCTCTCTCTCTCTCTCTCTCTCTCTCTCTCTCTCTCTCCCTCCTTCCCTCTGCCCCTCTCCCCTACTCACACACTCTCTCTCTTAAATAAATAAACAAATCCTATTAAAAATAAAAAGTGGAGTTTCAAACCCAAATTACCATAATTCAATTTTTATATTTGTGCATGTATTTACCTTTACTGGAGAATTTTATATTTTTATGTGGCTTTGAATTACTATCTAGCTCCCTTTCAACTTGGATGCTGTTAAGTATTTCTTGTAGGGCAGATCTAGTGGTAATGAACAACCCCAGGTTTTGCATTGGAAGGTCTTCAATTTCTCCCTCATCTTTGAAGTGCAGTTTTGTCAAATGTAGAGTTATTAGTTGATTTTTTTTTCTTTCAGTGCTCTAGATATATCCCACTGCCTTCGGGACTGCAAGGTTTCTGCTGAGAAATCTGATTATCTTATCAGTGATCACTTTCTATGATGAGCTGCTTTTCTCTTGACGATTTTACTAATCTTTGTCTTTGCCGGGTGTGATTACAATGTGGCTCATTGTAGGTCTCTTTCTGTTTATCCTACTTCTAGTTCATTCATTGAGCTTCTTGGATTTGTATATCCACATCTTTCCTCAAATTTAGTCATTCTTTTTTTCAAATAATCACTCTGTCCCTTTCTCTCCTCCTCTTCCACCTGGGACTCCCATCACGTGTATAGAAGTTGGCTAGATGGAGTCTGTCCCCTAAGCCTTTCAGGCTCTATTCACTTAACATTCGTACTTGTTTTTGCCCCTCAAACTCGATCCTTTCAAATGAACTCTCTTTAAGTTTGCTGATTTTTTTTGTCTACTTGTTCAAGTCTGCTGTTGAGCTGCTCTAGTGAATTTTTCCAGTTATTGTAATTTTCAGCCCCAGAATTTGTTTAAAAAAAATGTCCACCTCTTTGTCAATACACTTTTATTAGTTTCTTCACATGCTGTTTTCCTGATGTCCTTTTGCTCTCTATCCATGTTAGCCATTAGCTCTTTTGAGGTATTTGACATTTGTTTTAAAATCTTTGTCTAGTAATCAGGTGCCTTTTTAAAAAAAATCATTTCTGGAATTTTTGCTCCTTTTGGCCATGTTTTTCTGCTTCTTTGCATGCCATATGACCTTTTGTTGAAAAGTGGGCATTTGCAAAAACAGGCCCCTCTTACACTGATGGGTAAGACCGTTCTTATTAATGGGCTCATGAGTCTTCAATCAGCTTAGGCCTTCTCAGGTCTTTTCTGGGCATGCTTCTTGTCTAGGCTTGTATGTTTTACTTTACAATTTTCCCTCAGCTTTTAAATGTCTTAATTTCCTGAAGAATCTCCAGCTTGTTCTTAGGGACTTAAGTGTTCTATTGTATTCCACTGTTTTGTAATCTCTCTCATCCATGGGTCTGTAGTCAGCTTGTACTTTCTGTGTGTTCCATGGCCCACATCTAATGTGGTTTGTTTCACACCCAGACTATGGTAGTATTTCCCTTCTCAACTTTGACTCTGGCAAGACAGCAAACAGTCCCTCAGGCAGACCACAGATAGGTCAGAATGTTGCAAACAAGTTCCACTCTGCTCCTTCCATCCCAAGGGAGGGAGCCAGGAATCAGGTGAATTCCTTCCAACCACACCTTGCAGGGGAGTGGGTGAGGCAAAGGCAAGTAAAAATGCCACACAATTTCTTATAAGTTTCATGTGAATTTTCTTTGTTGGACATTCATTTGTTTGCTGTAGGTATTCAGTTTCTGTAGTTGTTTATTTGATGTTTCTGTGAAGAAATGAGGGCCCAAATCTTCCTACTTCACCATCTTGCTGATGCCACTATTTATTCATCTTTTCCCAGTATTTTCTTTTGTTTTTCACATTGTTTAATTTCTGTAGATCTACCTTCCAAGTTTATTGACTCCTTTATCACTGAGTCTGTTAGCAAGGCTCTTCAGATCATTTTTCGTAAATTTCAGATTTTCAGTTCTAAAGTTTATGTTTGCTTCTCCTTTTGTAGGTTGTGTTTCTGTGCTGAGAAGCCACATTGTTTTAATTATTCAAGTGTGCTTTACTTTATGGAACATCATAAAAACTGGTTTAAAGCCTTCATAGGACAATGCCATCTAGGTCATCTCAGGATTGACATGTGGTTTTCCTTCACCTGAGTGTTCACATTTGCATGGTCTTCTGCATGTCATTTGGTGTTGTACCATGGACAGTAAATATTATGTTGCTTGGATCCTGGGTCCTATTGACATTATCTGGAGAATGTTGTGATTTTTGTTTTAGCAAGTAATCAACCTGCTTAGAGACTACACCACTCTGTCCTGATCTTGTGTGGGTAATGATGAAAAATCCCAGTGCAGTTTCCAAAGCCTTTACTGTGTTGGCTTTAGTCTGTCCACTCATGAACCTGAGACTTGTGTGTGTTCATACACAGAGTTAGGGGATCTCTCTCTCTCTCTCTCTCTCTCTGTTTGGAGATTGTCCTCACGCTTACTCTCTTTCCCCCAGGGAATCCTTTCCCTGATTAGAAAGGGGTTTTCCTTTACTTCAGACTTTATTTGGCCAGCTGTACCTTGGCCACCACTGCACAGTTTAACAAGGTCTGCCTTTGCATGGAAGTCACATGCTCAGGTGGGCCCAGCAAACTGATTCCTCGTTTCCCACCATCTGAGAAACTCATCCTTGTGCAGTTGCTTCTTTATATTTCGATGCCCCAACACAATCCATCTGCTTTCAATTTCAGCATCTGCAAGTAATTGTTTTGCATATTTTGTCCAGAGATTTTAGTTGAAATTAGTGGGAGGGTAGGCAGTAGTTGGCTCATAGTAACACAGTATACCTGGAACTCCCTGCAACACTTCATGAGTTTGCCTCTGGAAGAGCTACTTAAATCCCTGTGCCTCTACATCCCCGCTTGTTAAATGTTTGCAGCAACAGTACCCACCTCATTTTTAACTTGTGGCATTGCCTTTTGAGGGTAAAATGTGATGATGGGCCATCAAATACTTTCAACAAACAGTAGGTGCTCAGTAAACAATGGCTATTACTATTCATATATTTTCAATAAGACTGAACATTTTGGATTATGATTATTGGAATAAAAAAAATGAAGTCCTCAAAAGTTACAGGTTCAGGGGGTTGACTACCTGGATGCTGTTACTTGAAGGAAAGATTGAAAAGGAAAGGGGGTATTTAGAAAAGCAAAATATTCCATGTTGGTTTTGTAGCTGGTGGAATGATACCCTCATCCTTGTCAACTAATAGATATGGCGCTAATCAAAGCAGAGTTGCAAGGGCAGTTAAGGTAGCTTGCAGATATGCCTTTCATAACATACCACATTAAATAAGAATGTATGTAACTATGTAATAATTAAGTATATAATTACTGATCCAGAACACTGCTTTTATTTCCAGTAAAATATCCCAATTCTCCCTTCATGCCTTTCTAATTAAATTATGGGGAAAATGGAAATAAGATTCTTGTTTATTTTCTAATAGTACTACTGCCCCATTTGCTCCCTTGCTAGATGGTTGAAAAAGAACATGCAACCTACCGAAGACCTCCAGTCGGTAATCCAGAGGTTGTCAGTGTTTGGGCCAATTAAGTCAGTTACCTTCTTTGGACGGCAAAGTGCTACTGTGGTGTTCCAAGACATGACTTCAGCTTGTAATGCTGTGAATGCTTTTCAAAGTAGGACCCCAGGCACAATGTTTCAGTGTTCCTGGCAACAGCGCTTCATGTCAAAAGATGTAAGACTCATTATGACCAAAAACCTATGTAGATTCATGCTTGTTTTATGTATAATTTGTTTTTCATCAGGGCTCTGGTGAAATATAATCATAAGTGATATTTCAGCACTGAGAAAAGGCAATGTTTATTCAGTTTAAGTATTGGAAATCACAAATGAGAGCACATCCCTTCCTCTGAAATGCTTAATGTTTCTGTGATAGGCATCACAGTTTGGCTTTTCGGGTTAAAAAGTTCATGATCGCGTTCATGCATTCATCTGACAGCCATCTTTCCTGGAGGATTCTGCTTTCTTCAGCATTAACAGCATGTAGCTTTTCTTTCTCCCCATTCCTGATGACCTGTTTTGAAATTCTCATGGCCTGAAAACACAAAAGTAACCATAAGGTTAAGAGGCATTGTAATAGGGTACCCAATAGTTCTGACTTTTGTTTCTCCATTGTTCACTTAATCCTGTCACACTTTCAGATATATGTGTAACGTAGGACAGTGCTTTTCAAACTTTAATGTGCATACGAATGACCTTGATGGGTGTGGGAGAAGGCCTGGGATTCCACATCTGTAAAAAGCTCAAGACAGATACTAAAGTTTTTGGTTCCAGGACCACATTTTGGGCAGAAAGACTGTCAAAGCGATCAGTCACCAGTTAACTGCATATAAAAATGAAAGTGCAAGGAGCCAGGTGGCTCAGTTGGTTAAGCGTCCAACTCTTGGTTTCGGCTCAGGTCATGATCACATCATGGGCTGGTGGGTTTGAGTCCCGTGTCCGGCCCCACGCTGTCAGCACAGAGCCCTCTTGGGATTTTCTCTCTTTCTCTCTCTCCCTCTCTCTCTGCCCCTCCCCTGTGAGAGCTCCCTCTCTCAAAATAAATAAATATACTTATAAAAAAAATGAAACTCCGTCCTCCCCAGAAAGTGCTACATGGTAGGAATCTCCTCAAGGTCAACCTATCTCTGGCTTCTCACCTGGATTCAAGAATAAGAGTGTTCAGCAAATACTGCCTATCATCCCCAGAGAGAAGTGCTCCTCTGCCTTCCTATACATATCAGAGAAATGAAATGCCTATTGAGAAGTTTCATAAAACTCAGTGCTTCTAGCATTATTATGGTTATTTTTAACCTCAAATTTAGATGTGCTTAAAGCTAACCAAGATAGGCCTTGTGTTTTAAATTCCTTATTTTCTTAAGGCAGATACATTATTTCCATGGTTTCTATTATTAAAAAGAAAGAAAAAAAAGGACACTAACATTTGGGGGCAACTTTGAATATGCTTTCAGCCTGGTCCAAACTTCCTTCTGAAAAGTGCTATCAGGAAACACTTCTGTAACAAGTCCTTGAGCGCATGCCTCTGCGGCGGTTAACTTCTTTCCAAAAATTAGCATCTCTGCTGCCTGAAATGAAAAGCAGGATTAAGGCATTAACTTAATGAAAAAAAGGTCAGTGAACCTCAGAACAGCAGATAAAGGGAGAGTCCCTTGTGGTCTTTGGAGGCTGCCAGGATTTCTTGTTCAGGGAGAAACTGAAGACCTCACAGGCAATGCTCTTGCAAACTGTGCTGAGGCCATCTTAGGTTCTCTTGAAGGTGTGCAGGCATTTTTGCTTCTGGATGTATCTATGGAGCAGGGAGTCCAGGACAGAAATGACCTGAAGCGGATGCTGACTTGATAACCCACAAAGGGTATATTTTATTTTATACACCGTAACAATTATAAAAAACAAAAAACAAAAAACAACAACAAAAAAAAAACAAAGAAAGGAAAATCATGGTCACAGCGAATACCAACCAAACTTTAAACACCCTAAGTCTCTAACTTCCCTTCCCTGGAGATTTTACCAGTGGTCTAGCTCTGACTGGTTTCCTTACCTGCACAGGTACTAGTACTTAGCTCTACTCGACTAAATGAAAGTGAGGACGAATTAATATTCAGTTTCTAACAAAACTGAGGTCCCTAAGCAGATATCCTTCTCTGTATTTCCAATTTTGCTTCTGGAAAAGTAGTATTTTCATAGTCGGATACTCTAAGCCTTAGGGTTGATTCTGCCCAGCCTTTCAAAGTTAAAATCTGTAGAGCCACTCAGGGTATGTGACAGAATAATGAGATTTAAAAAGTATGTATTTACAACAAAAACCTAGCAGTCAATGAAAACAGGCCCAACTCCAACCCCACCCCTTTCAGGCCTCAGAGTATGGGTGAGCCTCCCCTACCCCCCAGCTCTCCAGGCCCCCATCTTGTTGTGATCACCCCGCAGTCATGCACACTGCGCCTGGGCAACCAGGTTTCCACAGACACGGTGACAGACCTGAGCAGACCCCAACCACTCCAGGAGGCTGAATGCATGACTACAACTACTGACGAAGAGGCTGCTGTGACCAGAAGAGGCTCTGGAAGGGCGCCTCCCATGGCTCTCCAAGTAAAGGTGTCATCTTACAGCTTCCAGGGGTTGCCGCTCATCTGTACAGAAATCGGGTGGGGCTCTGAGCTGGCACAGCCCTGGTCCTTTAATGCTTAACGCCACAGTGGACAATGAGCGGGGCACCCAGCTGCAAGAGCAGATCTGAGTCTGGGGAGTTCTGGAGGGTTTCTGATTCTCCCTCATACCAGAAGACCATTTCCGATAGCCCAGCTCCTCTATATTGGAAACTTTTACAGTTGGAGAGCAAATGCCTCATTTTTCTCCTGTCTGTACTACTGAGGAAAAGAAGAGAGAGTACAGAGCTACTTTTGGAACAGAAGTCACTTATTACAATTTATTCTTTGGGCTCCCAAAAGTTACCTTGGATGGGCCCATTATCTTCGGAAAAGTGTAAGAAGAACATCCTTCTGGACTTTGGCCTAGGTGACTGAAAGGAGTGTGAAATGTTGCCTATTTGGAGAAAAAAGAAAAGAAAGAAAATTATTTTTTGTATGTGATTTAAAATAAATTTCATTATTGTCTACATCCTCCCAATACTTAATTGAGTAACTTGTTTTAGAATTAGGTTTATTGTAGAATTATATACACAGAAAGCTCACTCTCAGATACGCAGCTGGTAAGTTTTAACACATGTGTACAGTTATGAGCCACTACCATGTCAAGGTGTAAATAATCTCCATCACCCCAAAGAGTTCCTTTGTGCCCTCCATTCCTGTCATCCCCAAAGGACCACTGATCTGTTTTCTGTCTCTCTATTCGCCTCCTCTAGAATGTAATATAATGGAATCACTGTAGCCTTTCATCCTTAGCCTAAGACTTCTGAGAGTTACCATGCTGTAGCATGTATTAATAGCTTGCTTCTTCTCATTACTGAATACAAGAATTCCATTGTATGGATGTTATAATTAGTGTATCCATTTACCAGCGGAAGCCACTGGTATTATTTCCAGCATTTTGGCTATTATGAATAAGACTATTAATGATAATTTTATGCAGGTCTCTAGATGAACGTGTTTTCAATTCTCTTGCGTAAATACCTAGGGGTGGAACTGTTGGGTTGTGTGGTAAATGGTGGTTTAAAACTTTGTAAGAAGTTGCCAAAAGATTTGCCACCGTGGTATACCATTTAACATGCCCACCAGCAGTAAGTGAGTTCCAATTGCTCCATATCCTTGCTAAACCTTATTATTATCAGTTGTTTTACCTTGAACCATCCTGGTAGGTGTGTAGTAGTGCCTTGCAGTTTTAATTTCCATTTCCCTAAAGACTAATGATGTTGAGCATCTTTTCAAGTACTTATTAGCTCTTTTTATATTTTCTTTGATGAAGTAACCATTCTAATACTTCACCCATGATTTTTAAGTTAGATTGGTTGTCTTTTTATTATCAAATCATAGCTCTTTACATATTCTGGTTGCAAGTGATTTTCCTAATAGTCTCTTTCTCCTATGTTTTTAAAGAGCCATTTATACTGCATTTTCTGCAGGCTATATATTCCTCTCTGTTGCCCATTTTTACATTAAGTTGTTGATCTATCACTTTATAAATGTATTTAAAAATATATTAGGGATATTAGCCTTTATTATGCCAATTGAAAAATTGTTTCCTCAGTCTGTCATCTGTCTTGATTTTACCTCAGAGAGGTTTTTAAATTGGCTTTAAACTTAAGAATCTACTTCAATACTGGTTATTTAGACTATAGAGCCATCTTTAATTTTTTAATTATTTAAGAAATATTTTGTGTATTTCTTGATGAATGAGAAGTCTTTATGAAAGGAAATTAATTTATAATTGACAATATGTACAAAGAACATTTACACTTCATTTCCCCTAATCAGATACGGTGCTATTTCTTTTTTTTTTTTTTTTTTTTTTTTACAAATAGTTTATTGTCAAATTAGTTTCCACATAACACCCAGTGCTCATCCCCACAAGTGCCCTCCTCNTCAGTCCTCAGTTTTTGTCAGCATTCAAGAGTCTCTCATGGTTTGCCTCTCTCCCTTTCCCCCACCATTTCCCCCCTTCTTCTCCCGATTGGTCCTCTGTTAAGTTCCTCCTAGTCCTCCTATACGTGCACACATATGATATTTGTCCTTCTCTGCCTGACTTATTTCGCTCAGCATAACACCCTCAAGGTCCATCCATGTAGCTACACATGGCCAGATTTCATTGTTTCTCATTGCCATGTAGTATTCCATGGTATAGATAAAGATACGGTGCTATTTCTTAATGAATATTGTGAGAGGACATAAATAAATAATGTATGCAGCATATAAACAAAAATAAAAATCTAAAATACTAATGTTACCTATCATCCCCTTCCCTCCAAAAGAAAACTTTTTCAAGAAGCTATACTGCAAAGTCACAGCCTAAGGACTATAAGCAAGAAATTAAAAGAAAACACCAACCACAGCTTAAGGGACACAAACAGGTATGTGTGGAGCTGACAGTAGGCACCATTTAACTTATTTATAATCATTATTATAAGTAAGCATCTAGCCTATTTTCAGAAATAGAGCAGTAGATATAATTAAGGGTCAGGCTCTAGCATCAGACTGCTTGGTGATGCTGGTAGCTTCTTAACCTCTTTGTGCCACAGTTTCCCTGTCTGTGAAATGGGAACAAAAGCATCTGTCTCACAGGGCTGTTGTGAGTGGTAAGTAGGTATAGTGTGCATCAACAGAATGCCCAGTATGTGGTGAGTACTCAAATATGATTTTTAGGATTTCTATCTTTTTATTACCTCATAGGGGAAATATACTATTTGCTGACAAAGAAGCTAATAGACAATGTTAACTACTGCCCATAATAAAGAAGCATTTGATTATATGAGTAAATGTGGACCCACATCTAGTATGGTACTTGTTTATGAAGCCAATAAAGATAAATCCTATAAAATGAATTCCTCTCTGCAGGTTCTTTCTTCTGTGTCTTTTTCTGATTTGAAATTGAACCTTGGTTTAGTTCAGTTGGGTGAACTCTTAGCAGTGGTTGCTATTTCTCAAATATTTTACTTTGGGGCAAATCTTTTAGCATTGTGTTTTCTTTGATTTCAATTACTATTACTATACTATTCAATTACTATAAGATGGAAGTCCTAGAAACCTATAAAACGATGATGGATAGGATAGTCATTTTGAGTTCTGAGAGAGAATCAGGGAAATATTCAAAGAGGATGATATATTTGCTCTCTAAGTACTGAAGAATGAGACCCCCAAGTTAATGTCAGGAACTACTGACCCCACCCCCTTCTGGACTGGTGATTAATCAGTCCCCTAACACACAATGTGACCAGATGCTATTGATTTCTGCCTTTGGGCAGAAACTTCCACCTATAGAGGTTAAGCAGCCTAGCACCTAGAATCTCATTTGCTATTTTCATGGGAAAATTATTAATAAAAATTAGGTCTGCCAACATGCCAAATCTGATCAAACTGAATTTGGTAAAAAATGAACCCAAGAGGTTAGGATCTTAAAATGTGGTCTTGTCTATCAGTAGGGAAAACACCTCTAAACTAAACTAGAAATCTCTTCAGTGATAAAAACTAAATGTTCCCCATGAGGTGTTGATCAGGAAATCTTACCACTGCAGAAGCAAAAATTACTCTAAGAATCTGGTAACCCTACCAGGGGTTATTAGCTACACAGTAAAAGTTCTAGGGTAAAAGTTCTAAGATAAATGGTCACCACATCTTTGTTCATAATGACAGAACTGGAGAGAGCCCAGGGTCCCAGCAGCCAGGGTCTGGTTATCTCTGAGTGGTAAGACAAGGAGGGATTTTTTTAACTGAACCCTTTCCTTTGTGCTTTCCCAGATTTTTCAAAATTTTATGTTCTACTATGAAGTATAGCACCACTGTAGTAAGAACAGAAAGTGAAATCAATACAATTCAATGGTGAACACAAAGCTGAACTGTTTTGGCAAGTAACTTCACTGAGCTTCAGTTTATTTATCTGCAAAGAAGCGAGTGAGGGTAGATAGTACTTGAAAGTCCCTTCTTATCCAAAAATTCTATTCTAAAATTCTAAACTCCAGAATTTGTTCTCTTGGGAAAAAAGTATTAAATGGTCCACTTGTGTAACATGCAAAAATGCCATTCCTATTTTAGATTAATGGGAAAATCAAAAGGTGAGTGACTGTTACATAATTAAGACTAAAGAACCAAAAGAGTGGGGACAAACGCTCACAACAATCCTGGTGTTTAGGAAAACCTAAGTTAATAATGAAGGATAAATAACACAAGTTGAATTACATTAGGGTAATTCTTTAGGAAAAATGTAAATTTAGTCCATTCTACCATAAACCATGTACTACTAGCAACAATCAAAGAGAGTTCAATGGACCTCGTTTTTTCCCTCCTGACTTTGTACCTTTCTGGGGGCTAACTTACCCTGTCGGACGCATACACAATATCAAATAGCCCGAGAATGGTGACAGGGATTCCCACAGCTGGACCGTTTACCAGTGCAATCAGAGGCTTAGGAAAATCTATAAAGCAGCCTACAAAATTCCTACAGAAATGGAAATAAGAAAGCACATTTAAATGTTCCAAAGCAGCATTACTGAAGTATAGGCAAGACAGCATGAGTCTGAAAAAAACTTTCTGGCCAGGCTGGACACACATTTGAATGGCACTTGATGGATGCTCATGGAGTGAGTCCCATAAGCTTGACTTTGGTTCACCATGTATTCTGGGCAGCCAGGTCAGGGCCGTATGCCAGCTGCAGACTTAAAGAGACTAGGATGGCTGGTGGAGCATATGCTGCAATGTTATAACTCAGTGGGAATTAGAAATTTAGGAGGGAACTGAGTTAGGAAGACAGAAGCCTTCCTGTCCTCTACGCTGACACTACTTCACATGTCCCATTACTAGCAATCATGGAAACTATGCATTCCTCTGGTCAAACAAGAATTTGTTTGTAGCTCTCTGCTTCAATACTAGAGAACGTTTATTTATTCTTCACATATTTAGTTTACTTTTATGCTTTCTAATCTAATCTCATATAGAGTAGCAGGATGAACAGGTAACAGAAGTGACAGAATAAATACCCACATATTGACAGAGGCTGTTTGGAGAAATATGCTTGTCCAGGGCCCCATTAATTACACTGACACAAAGAAGTATTTTCTTACTTCTGCTCGACTAAATACCACTTTCATGAACAAGAATGAACCCTCTGGGATCACACAAATATCACTCTTACCTCAGTAAAATGGCGTCGTTTTTAGCTTTCTCCTCTAATCCACCAGGAACAGTGTCAGTGAAATTAGTCAGGTCATTCCCACTGGAGTAATAGTCACCATTTCCTATAAATAAAATCAGCAGATTCACCATTCATTCTGTGATTACTGAGCATCTACTCTATTAGCAAGCACCAGAAGTGCACTGGTAAACCAGCTATGGCTCCTGTCCTAATTTCACAGACTGGTGAGTAAGCTGAACACTGATTTGAAAACACATATAAGCAAATGTAGGTAATGTAATTCTGATACAAGGAGAGGTACTTGACAATGACATGAGAGTATGTAACAAGGGATCTGTTCCAATCAGGAGGCTTGAGGAGGGACATTCCTAAAGAAGGAATAGCTGAACTGGGATCTGAAGGAAGAGCAAGTTTAGCTAGAAAATGAAGGATAAGGCAGAATTCATACAGAGGGAACAGCATGTGCCAAGGTTCTGTGAAGGGGGTAACCCTGGTGTACGTGATAGGCTGAAAGAAACACCACTGTGCCAGAGCAGAAAATGTCAGAGGGGGAGCTGATGTATGTAGGATGAGGGCAGGCAGTATGGACCATGCAATGCTTTGCTGATCCATTAAGAAGTTCTGCCTTGGGGCGCTTGGGTGGCTTAGTCGGTTAAGCGTCCGACTTTCGCTTAGGTCATGATCTCGCGGTTCGTGGGTTCGAGCCCCGCGTCGGGCTCTGTACTGACTGCCAGCTCAGAGCCTGGAGCCTGTTTCAGTCTGTGACTCCCTCTCTCTGACCCTCCCCTGCTCACGCTGTCTCTCTCTCTCTCCTAGAAATAAAACATTAAAAAAAAAAAAAAAAGAAGTTCTGCCTTTTATTCTAAGACACATTGGTGGTGCTTGGTTTTAAAGTATAATTTACACACAATAATACCAGTTTTAAACACTTCGTTCAATGATTTTTATTAACTGCAAATACCTGTGTGATAGCCATTTGAAACAGATACACTTATTTCTACCATCCCAGAAAGTTCCCTTAAGCTCCTTTCCAGCCATCTCACCCTACCCCACCCTGCCCCAACGCAACCGCTTTCTGACTTCAATCACCACAGAACATTTTTGCCTATTTTAGAACTTTTATAAATGGAATCACATAATGTGTACACTTTTGTGTCTGTGTGCTCTTTGTTGAACTGTCTTAAAGATTCACCTATATTGTCGTATCAGTTCTTCATTCCTTTATATTGCTGTGTAATATTCCATTGTGTGACTAGTCAACAATTTGTTTATTCATCTGCTGATGCACATTTGTGCTGTTTTTAGCTACTGCAAATTGGATTACAAATTGTTCTGTGGATATACGCTTCATTTATCTTGAGTAATTGCCTAGGAGTAGATTGGTGTGCCACTGAGTTGGTGTGTTTTTAACTCCATAAAAGTTGCCAGTCTTCTGAACTGTTCTCATATCAGATGTGTAAGAGTTCCAGTTGCTTCACGTCATCACCAATATTTTGTACAGTCTGTTCTTTGGATTTTAGCCATTCTCATGTATGAAAGTCCCACTGTGATTCTAATTTGCATTTCTTTGATGGCTACTGTTATTGAGCACCTTTTCATGTACGGGCAATCTGTATGTGTTCTTTGATGAAGTGTCCAAGTCTTTATCTATTTTTTATTTTATTATTATTATTTTCTTTCATAGTTTATTGTCAGGTTGGTTTTATGTTTTTATTATTTTAAGTTTATTTATTTATTTTGAGAGAGAGCTCATTTGTGAGTGTAGGAGGGGCAGAGAAAGAGGGAGAGAGAGAATCCTAAGCAGACTCCATGCTCAGTGCAGAGCCTGATGACGGGCTCAATCTCACAAACTGTGGAACTCAAGTGTCAGATGCTTAATGGACTTAGCCACCCTGGAACCCCTATCTAGTTTATAAATCTGGCTGCTGTTCTTGTTAATTTCTAGGAGTTCTTTATATATTCTGGATATTAATCCTTTATCAGATTTATGTATACATGAATTTGTATATGCAAATATGCCCCCCCAGCCTGTGGTACTTGTATATTCATTTTTTTTTTTTTAATGTTTTATTTATTTCTAGGAGAGAGAGAGAGAGAGACAGCGTGAGCAGGGGAGGGTCAGAGAGAGAGGGAGTCACAGACTGAAACAGGCTCCAGGCTCTGAGCTGGCAGTCAGCACAGAGCCCGACGCGGGGCTCGAACCCACGAACCGCGAGATCATGACCTAAGCGAAAGTCGGACGCTTAACTGACTAAGCCACCCAGGCGCCCCTGTATATTTATTTTCTTACTACTGACTTTGATAAACATATATTTTAAATTTTGATGAGTCTAAGTTGTAAATAGTTTATGGTTAACACTTTTCATGTTCTAAGAAATCTCTGCTTACCCCATGGCTACAAGGATACTGTTTTCTTCTAGAAGCTTTATGTTTGTGAGTTTTATGCTTACATAACTTTTAATTAATTTTTGTATAGGGTAGAAGATGGGGTTGAAGTTCATTTCCCCACATATGGATATCTAGTTGATCTGATACCATTTGTCAGGAGATTTTTCTTCCTCCACTGAATTATCTTGGTGCCATTGAAGAAGTTTTAAATGGGGGAGGAATAAGATTTTTATTTGGAACAGGAATTTTTAATGGATGCGGTAAGATTGGACACGGCATGGGAAAGAGGTGGACAAAAGGGGATCAGAGAGATTAGATGGGGCTTATTTCAGTTCAGACAAGAGTCCATGGTGGCTTGGACTAGGTCAGAGGAGACAGAAAGGAAAAAGGATGGACTCCAGAGACACTGATGAAGTAAAATGGGGTTAGACTGGACACAGGAGGTAAGAGAGGGACAAGATCCATAATGAATGTTAGGATTCTACAAAGGGTAGAAGTGAAACCACTCACTGTGATTTGGGACACTAAAAGAGCTCCAGAGAGAGAGATATAAGAGGTGACACCTCTGAAGAAGTGCCAGGTGGATACACCAGTTGGGAGCCCCGTGGAACATCCTAAGTAAAGATACCAATGGGGGAAATCACCAGCATATAGATTTCTGCTGGATAGTGGGTATGGATATGGGGTCCAGGGAGAGCAAGAAGCAGGAAGCGAACAGTGCCTAGAGGTAAACCTTCAGGAACCCTCCCATTTGATGGCCACACAGAGTATGAACCTACCAAGGAAATCAGAGCCAGCAGCTAGGGGCAGGCCGCGCCCCTGAAGCCTAGGGTAAGGAGGAGGGAAAGTCAGATGAGGCCTGAAAAATGTCCCTGGATTTAATGATACAAAGGTCACAGTGGGGATCTAAGCAAAAGGTAGGGACCACTCTGGACTGGGCTCAAAGACATGTTTCCCAAGGAAAAATCAGAAGATATGTTTGTTTTATAGTAGGGCTTTAGATAGTTACATTTGGGGAGCTGAGAAACAAAGAGCTATATCTGATTTCAGTAGTAGTTTTACATAATAAATTTGTTATTTTTTTCTCACATTTCCATTAGGAGCAAAGAGTGTCATAAGTAGTGTTTTCAACAATTCTGAGTAGTAAAACTTATTTTCCAAACACATTGTTAGCTGGTCCTCATTGCATATATAAATTAATAGCTGAGTTTTCCTACAGACTCAAAATGTAAGTGATGGACAAGAGAAAGAAATGAAAATTACCTAAGAGTGTTCAGGAAAAAAGCAAAAGAGAAAACCATAACCACTAAAGAAGTGATACCATTAGAAGCTGTAAAAAAGAGGACAGGAATTGCTAAAAATGCAACCAGGGAACTGAAGATAAGAGATTACCGAGCAAAGTAAGAGGAGACAAGAATTAAGAATTCAGAGAAAATAAAAGACAACAGTCCCAGCAGACCAGATATTTCCACAGACAGAATTTCTTTCAAAAAAGAATAGATCGAATGAAACAAAAGTATTCAGAGATATTATCAAAGAAAACTTAAAACAAGGCCTTAATAATCAGTTTAACAGGATATGTTAAACAGTCCTAGGAAAAAGTGATAAGCAATGGGAAAGTATCCCATGGCCTTCTAGGGGGAAAAAAGATCTCATAAAGGGCTAATAACAAAATTAACAGTAGTCTCACCATTCCCTGGGGCAACATTCTATGCTATAAGATAATGGAGCACTATTTAACAGACCGTACAGGAAGAGAGGTTTGCGGGAATGCATGCTATCTTCCTAGCCTTTCACAGGGACAACCAACAGATACTGTCCAAAGGGAATAATACAAGATAGAGATTAGATGGGTATCAGACAAAGCTATAAAAGCAATTACTAAAATCCATAAAAATAAAACATTCAAACTATGAGAAATAAAACACACATCAAGGAAAAGACCATGAAGTAAAAAATAACATTCAAAGGAAGCATTATAAACACCAGGCATGTAAGATGCCAGATCTAAAATATAACATATCAGCCATATACATAAATCTAAACAGGTAAATGGACCTCTACCAAAAAAAAAAAAAACTACACACACACACACACACACACACACACACAAACTGGATCAAAAGGGGAAATCCAACAATGTGCTGCATGGGACACAGACCATAAAAAATAATTCAGAAAGATATATAGTTAAAAGGATGGGTAAAGGTTTGTTAGGCAAGTGCAAACAGTACTGAAGCAGTTGTTACGGCATTAATATTTGAAAAGATTGACTTTAAGGCAAAACCCATTAAATGAGACAAAGATGACCATTTTATAATAATGGATAACTATTCACAAGTCTCCTAGTGCCAATAAAAGAAAAATTTGTTTTATTTATTTTTCCTATTTTAGAGAGAGAGTGCAAGCAGGGGAGAGGGAGAGGGAAGGGTGAGGAGAGGGAACCCCAAGTAGGTTCCATGCTCAGTGCAGAGCCTAATGCAAGGTTCAGTCCCATGACCCTGGGATTATGATCTGAGCAGAAATCAAGAGCTGGATGCTCATCTGACTGAGCCACCTGGGTGCCCTGATAAAAACTTGTTTTAAAGCAAAAAAAATTTTTTGATATTAAGGAGAAACTAAAAAAACATAGTAGTCAACAGATGCCTTTAATTGTCTTTTTTCAGTCTAAGATTCATTAGAAGAAAAGAAAGAACTGGGGAAATCTAACATAAATTAGAAAGGTAAGTCTAACTAATACATTTTAAGCTCTACACCTTAAAAGAATAAGCTTAGTTTTGAATAGTTTCTGGATTTAAAAAATTGGCCATTTCTCAATTCTTTATCTTCAAGGTAGAGAGTTCAATATATAGTAATGTACACAAAATTTAACAAATTTTTAAAAGTTAAGCTAATAATTTCTGATTATAATTCAGTGAAGCTAGGAAATAATAAAGGTAATGGAAAACCACAAAGCAACTAACCAATGAAACAAACAAAAAAAACTTTCTGGAAATTTAAGGAACTATTGTTATTATATAACAATTGGATAAAAAGGAAACAGAAACCTAATATGAAGCATATATAAAAGATAAATATAGCAAAAGCACTATTTATCAAAACTTAACCTTTCAGTTTTCTCAGCTCTAAAAGCTGAGTAATTACAGGACCTAACTTCACTGGGTTTGTTGGAAGAAAGCTTAGAAAAGGTTAAAATTTTAAAAAGCTTTAAAAAGAATCCAAGTGCTTAGAAGAGCACCTGGTAAACAGAACAGAAAGTGTATATATATATATACATATGTCACCTATTATTATCATTATTATTAAATCAGCAATTTGGAATAGAGCCTGTAGATATATTTGCATGTTAGCTGAAAATCATACATCTAAGGATATTCACTGCAACATCACTTTAATAGCAAAAGACTAAGTACAATCTACATATTCATCAACAGAGGAATAGTGAAATAAGTTGTGGAATCCAAAAAAATGTTAATAGTTTGTGGCTTCGAAAGGAAACACTCAGATGTGTAGGTTGCTGACAGAACAGTTTTTCAGGATGTGTTGTTAAGAAAGGTAGGTGGGTATAGTATGTGTGTATTCTGTGTTTCTGGTTCTGTTTTTAAAAAATGAAAACACGCACACACACACGTATATATGTACAGTTTCTAGAAGGCATCAAGACAAACCAAAATTTTCTAGGGAATAGGGCTGGGGTTCCAAAGAGTGAGATTTAGTTTTGTTATGTGTTTTCATACTCTCTGGATTAAAAACAAAAACAAAAACATGTGCTTATGTTAAACTATTATAAAAAAAGTTAATTTGAAAATATATAAAGCAAAACAAAAATAAATATACGTAAAACATCCTTCTCCTGCATCAAACCAATGTCACTTCTAGTCTACTGTTTTTGTTCCATTCTCCGAAATCACCTAGGTACATGTGTGACCTGCCAGGACAATCTTTAGTTCTTCCCTTCTCACCTCCTCTAATCAGATATCAGATTTCTCTCTCCCCACCTCTTTTCTTATGAAGAGCTGTGTGGTATCTCTATATTATTTATTCTACAAACTTCAATGAATAAAGAAAGCAAAATCACTCCTGCTTCTGCCAGTGCCAACAGTAACAGCTCCCACCTACCATGTGCCTGCTGAGTGCCATGCCCTTACCTGCATGATCTCATGTCATCATCTCAACCATTCAACAGGGCTAGTAAAACACAGTCTTCTCCATTCCAGAAGCAGAGGTCGCCCATAAGTAGCGGGGAATGAAGCCAGGATTTGAACTCAAGTAGACCTGAGTCCTGAGCCTAAGCCCCCTACATGCACATGGTGCCCCTTCCAACTCATCAGTCCAGGTTTGTGGGCATTCATGATATTTTCCAGTGATTATCACAGAACTGATATAATTTTTACTGTTTTTTTATTATGTCTTAAATATTTTCTATATTGTTGGTCTTTACAATTATAATTGTTAATGCTTATGCAACTTATGCAATAAATAGTCTAGTGGATATTCTAGAATTTACTTTGTTATTCTATTATGGTAACATACTTAGAATGCTTTAACATTTTCTCAATTGCAAGTAATGCTGTGAAGATTATCTTTCTTGCCTCAAACCTTTACCTTTTCTTGGATAATTTCCTTAAGATAAACTTCCACAAAGTGGGATACGAACATTTTATATATTGCCAAAATGCCCTTTTCCTTAGCTATTTACACTTTTTACAGCCATTTACACTGCTGCCAGCAAGACATTAAAGTCATTTATTCTACCATAACCTTGTCAAAGTGGGGTATAATTGAAAATTTTGCTAATTAAGGAAGTACAAAATGGAATCTCATCTTTTGATATGTATTTGTGATTATTAATGAGGCTGCATTTTTCCTTGGTATTTACTACCTGGTCTTTGTCATACAAATTATCTATTCATTCTAGTCACCAATTTCTCTAGAAGGCCTTAGTACTTCTCTTACCAGTCTGTATGTCCTTTTTACATGATAAAGATCCCAATCTTGTGCCTATCGTGTTTTTTCTATACTAAAGAATTAAGAGTATCTCAGTACTGAAAAAGACCTTAGAGCTATCTACTCAGTTTCCTATCTGGTCGGAAATCCCCCCCAAACAGAAATTTAATTATTAAGAAATCCAAGAAAATGTCTTACCTGTTAGAACAGTTATGGCAGAGTCATCCTTGCTGGCACTTTTAAGTGCAAGTATCATTTCACCATACATCTATGTGAAAGGGGGAGACGAGGAAAAGAAAGGAGCTCTGAAAATGACAACCATTGCCTGGTGGATTGACTAAAGTCAGTTTGCAAGCCTGCTCTCTGCAAAGTGCCACCTGTTTATGTTGGTTGTAGTTACATAACCAAAAAGGCAGTCCAATACACTTGAACGGATGCTCACTCTTTTAACAATTACTCGGTGTGTATAATGGTACCATGTGCTATGATGGACATGGGGGGATTTATCCAGTTTTTCCCAAAGTGAGCAAGTAAGACACGGTCCTTGAGCTTTTGGAATTAATGGTGTGGTGTGGGGGGGGTTGGGGAAGGGAGGACTACGACGGGTGAAGAGTACAAGGAAGCACTGATGCATCTGGCATGGGCGGGAGGGTAGGTGGCCAGAGAGAGTTTCATGAAGCAGTTTTTCAGCTGGGACCTCAAAAAAGAGCCCAAGTGTCCCAGGCGGTCTGGAAAGCATTAATGAGTGTTAAAGGCTGGGATTTCAGGACACTAAAATGGCAGCCAAAGATAATGGAACAGAATTTCAAATCAGCAACGTCTCTGAAAATCTTGGATATGTAGTTGTTATAGCTTTTAGTGCACTGGTGCCATTTCTACCTTAGATGAGACATCAATGTGGGTGAGAGAGAATGATGAAGAGGGCTGATATTTATGCATACGCAGACACTGGTAAAAAAGATAGACTTTACATAATGTATGAGTAAAGGTGAAATCATATTCACTGAGGGAGGAAATGAGGAAGTAATGCCAATATTATTACAGTTATGATGACACAGCATGGTAGGGTAACTGGTAAAAGCCAGGATTATAAGACAGATCTTATAAGACAGAGGGTTTCAATTCAGGTTTCCTGGCTTATTTGAGCAAGTTACAACTTAAGCTAATTATTTTATTGTTAGATAATAATAGCAGTAGGCTCTGTATGGGAATTAAAGAAACCTCTGTGTGGAAAGTGCTGACACACGTCAGGCACTCTGTGAAGAGTACCTGCTATTTACTATTATCATCACCATCACCAGGATTATACAGAATTGAGTCAAGGGCAAGGGAAATAAAGTTTTGAGAATAAAATGTTTTACTAACTGAATGGCACATATCCAACTTCATGGATTTTTAAGATTATTTTAAATTAAAAAAAAATTTTAACATTTATTTATTATTGACAGACTGAGAGACAGAGCATGAGCAGGGGAGGGGCAGAGAGAGAGGGAGACACAGAATTTGAAGCAGGCTCCAGGCTCTGAGCTGTCAGCACAGAGCCTGATACAGGGCTTGAACTCACAAACCGTGAGATAATGACCTGAGCTGAAGTCGGACGCTTAACCGACTGAGCCACCCAGGCATCCCTATTTAAGACTATTTTAAAGTTAGTGTGCCCTTTCTGCTATAATGCAGATGATAAGGCCAATGAAGAAGGTTACAGAGAGCCCTCGCAAATTTTACTTGCAGTTCAGCACAAAGCATCTAATTAACTCCCTATAACTTTTTCAAGTGGAAGGGGTGGGAGTGGTTATTTTTATTATCATTCTAGTTCAATCAAAGATTCAAAGATCAAAGTTGCTCTTATAAAGCAGCTCATTTCAAGCAGAGCTGGGTTATGCTGTATTTAAGAGGAAGGCCTTCTTTCCTTTCTCCCTCTGCTTGTACAAAATAAAGCCCCATGCAACTAGAATAGTACTCCCTCTCAAGTCTAAGTGACAGGAACAAAGTCTGGGGACAGTCTATACTGACCACTACGCACATTCACTTATATCAATGTATATTTCATTTATATTAATTTATTTGTGCTTCCATCATTAGGAAAGTAGCAGTGCTTGTGGGCCATGGAGAACCTACTCAAAGCCAACTAATTCGAAATAACAATTGCCCAAACTGGTCGTGTGAAGAAGTAGCCACCATGACTCATCTTCCTACACCAAATCAAACAAGAGATCACAAAAAGAGGAATGATGCTGAAACACTATAATTTTTGAGTGAAACTGACAGGGGAAGAACAGAAAGGCAGGATAAATTCCTAGGGCAGGTGATGTTACCTTAATGGTGATTGCATTCTTTTTGTCGGGCCGGTTCATCATGATCTTTGTGATGCCGTCTTCAGAGGTTACCACCAGGGTTTCATATTCTGGTTGTTTACTGTCTGCTTCAGGCTTCACTTGGCTGGAGTCAGAGGAAGAACTCAAACCTGACACCAGATCCACATAGCTCTGCCTCGCAGTTTCCTGAAGAGAAGATGACAAATAACTTCGGCCCATGGTCAATGAGTAAATATTTTGAGAACCTTATGCTGCTAAGAAACAGCACCTTGCGATGAAGCAAGAATAAAGGTTCTGATGCAACAGAACCCATCAAGATCTCATACCTTCCATCTGCAATGGCTTAATAATGAGAAGCACCCAACTTCCTTCAGGAGGATAGCAAGTTAAATAAAAGCAAAGTAGCAAGTAAATTTACCTTGGGCAGACTGCCAAGGGCATTCCATGCATCCCATTTGGCCTTACTGATCAAGTCGAACACACCTGGTTTGGGTGTATTACAAGGTCCTTCAGTGGCCTGTGAAAAGGAGAGAAGCAATTATCAGTCAAATGTCCACGCAAACTGGAGCATCAAATATTTAAGATCCATAGAATGCACAACTAGCATGAATGTGCCTTTCTTCCCCAAATACTTTCAGAAGATACATAAATTCATCTGACTTTCTCCTTGCCCTCCCTTTGATGCTATTGCTAAAAATACACAACAGAAAAAAAAGACTGGAGAGATAAGATATGCCATCAGCTATTAGTCCCTAAAATAGGTTATATTTTAAAATAGGTTATAAATGCCTGCATGTGAAAATAATGGAAGGTAAGGGTTCTGGGAAAGTACTTTTTTTAAAAATTCCAGTAGTCCATTAGTTTTATACTGATGACCACATTTTTTCACACCCATTCAGAGGCATAAAAAAAAAATACCACTCATTCAGTGGTGGATTTCTGCTAACTGAACAGGGCTGTACCTGGGGTAGCAAGGATGGGAGTTGTCAGAGCCACTCGCCCTTTGGAAGCTTAACTAAAGGCCATACAAGTAGGAAGCATAAAAACAACTAAATTTTACTTATTTGAGAGTAGGTGGACTGAGGGTTTTGAGATGAATAAAATATCCCATGCAACTTCTTTCCACTTAAATAGCCACATGTAAAAACTTTAAATTCCCATAATAAGCCGAAAGAGGAAAGAGGAGGCTTTGAAAAACAAAGGCAGGGGCACCTGGGTGGCTCAGTCCGTTGGGCGTCAGACTTCGGCTCAGGTCATGATCTCACATTTCATAGGTTCAAGCCTTGTGTCAGCTCTGTGCTGACAGCTCAGAGCCTGGAGCCAGCTTTGGATTCTGGGTCTCCCTCTCTCTCTGCCCCCACTAAATAACCAGAAGCCCCCACTCTAAATCACATCGTTTGAGTCTCCAGGCAAAGATACTCCTTACCAGGCATGTTATCTCGAGGGCTTAGGGATTAAATCCCAGAAGTCAAGGGCAAAGGCCACACTTCTTTCTGAACTAAGTCAAATTCTTCACTATACACAGTCATATGAAAGTAAGGGAGACTCAAACCAATCACAGGAAGAGGGAAATAGATCACACCCAGGAGTCCAGAAGAGCTGACTTCTCAAGTAGTCTTTAGACATCACAACTTAAAAACTGAACTTAAAATTTTTGTTATAGAAATTTTCAAACAGGGGCACCTGGGTGGCTTAGTCAGTTAGGCAGTGGACTCTTGGCTACGGCTCAGGTCATAAACTCAGGCTCGTGAGTTTGAGCCCCACATCACGCTCTGCACTCAACAATGTGGAGCCTGCTTCAGATCATTTGTCTCCCTCTCTCTACCCCCCACACCCACCCTGCACATACACATGTGCTCTTTCTCTCTCTCTCAAAATAAACAAACATTAAAAAAAATTTAGAGGTGCCTGGGTGGCTTAGTCAGTTAAGCATCCGACTTCAGCTCAGGTCATGATCTCACACTCTGTGAATGCCAGTTCGAACCCTGTGTCGGGCTCTGTGCTGACAGCTCAGAGCCCGGAGCCTGCTTCAGATTCTGTGCCTCCCTCTCTCTCTGACTCTTCCTTGCTAACACTCTGTCTCTGATTTTCTCTCTCAAATATAAGTAAACATTAAAAACATTTTTAAAATATTTTTAAAAATTAAAAAATATTAAAACATACACTAAAGTAGAATATTCTAAGAAATTCCCATTATTCAACCTAACTCGATAACTAGCATTTTTTGGCCATACTTGCTTTGTCCATCCTTTTCTTTCCTTTTTTTTTTTTTGGTGCCCATTTTAGTGACCCCTGAACGCATACTATTTCACTATATAGTTAGTCTGCACTCCTAAAAAACATTAGCATTTTCTTATATAACCATGATGCCCTTAAGTAATAACTCCCAGGTATCACCCAATACTCCATCCATATTCAAATTTCCTCAGTGGTCTCAAAAAAACCCATCTTTCCAGTTGATTTTTTTCTAATCAGCAGACAGATAAGGTCCACCTCTTTGGTTGTTATCTCTTGTATGTCTCTCTTACTCTGGAGTGATCCTGAGGGTTACATTTTGGCTTAACAGTACTGCAAAGAGTAATATACAAAAACTCTTAGGTATACACGCTGTAGAGGCAAGGCAGCAACCTTAAAAACATGAGAAATGCATTTTAGTAAAACATACAGCATATCTATTAGAGAAGCCATCTGCTCAAAATGTCTTTAAATGATAAAAGACCTCAGGCATTTTACCTGCTTATAAAGTGCATAGAGTTTTAGCTTCACTTCATTTCCTGGATCCTTCAACTGTTTCATCTGATTCATCGCATGCTCAAAGTCTTTCTGACTGGCTCTCATTGCTGTTTCACTCATGTGCAGCTGAAATGCTGGGACCTGCAGGGAACTATAAACAGGCACACTGGTTTCTAATGGTTTCCAACCTTTACACACCAAAATGCTAAGTTTTTCCTTAAACATGTTCCCTATATCTGCCCCTTTACAAGCTGGCTGCAAATGGTTAGTGGTATAGGGGCCATGGGCAGGCAGTTCCAAGATGGGCCACTTTGGCCTGAATAATATTTTGAGTTAAAAGCAAGCAAAATCCAGCAGATTCAGGAAAAGCTCTCCACCTCCCCACCAAGTGCCTAAGTTTACATTGGAAGGAAGAGCCTGTGGCAATAAGAGAGCCACAGAGATTCCTCTTTATCTAAGAAACTTTGCCTAACAGGACCACCTTTGTTTGGACAATATCTCCTCTCACCTTCCTGCTATGGGTCTTCTCCATTGTATCCTCATAACCCTTACCCCTTCTCCTTAGCTCAGAATGGAAGCTTCAAAATACAAGTCATATAAGCCTCATGCTGCCTATCTTTGGAAATTCATGTCAGTGTGTATTCCCCATATGTATGAAGCTAAATTTGGTTTTCTGTTAATCTGTCTCATGTCCATTTGATTCTTGGTCCAGCTAGAAGGATCTTGAAAGGCAAAACAAATTTCTTCTTCCCCAATCTTTCAAAATGATCCCTGAGAATCAATACAGAGACTAACTGTAGTCATCTTAAAGGAAAAGGAAGCTACAATACAGCACAGTATTTGTAGCAATTCAAATTAAATACTGGTAAGTACAGCCAGAACCTGAATGGCCACAAAATTTTTTGATGGGCAGGCAAGACGGAAGTAATTGGGAGACTGAGCTGGAACAGGTCAAGGGAACAGAATCTGGTCTTTGTGCCCTGTGGGCCAGAAACCTTGTCTGCCCTTATTGATTAACAATTAACTACTCTAGGGTCATTTCTTTCTGTTCGGCAAAATATGTGTCTCAACACATAGGTGGAAGGAGGCGAGATGAGCTAAAATACAAGAAATGTTCAAAAAGACAAATGAGCTGTTGCTGGCATCCAAAGAGCCATCCACTTCTTAGTGAGGTAGGGGAACTACCTAGGGGAAATCTAACTGCTGTGGATGCTAGTCTGTGAAACTGGGCTGAACAGACTTAACTAAATACTCACCCCAGGAAGTTTAAGGAGCCAGCTAGAAGCAGAGCAGAAACAGCAAGCACAACCAGGTAAGTTTTTAGCAGGCAGAGGGGAGGAGAAAATTTCAGTGCACAATAGTGAGCCCACACGCAAAAAATGGGTATTCACAATGATGACCCTGGCATATAAAGTTAAGGTTAATTGGATCAGAGATGATTAAAACATACAGTTGTTAGTGAAGCCCAAACCTCATTATCACTTCTGCAATATTACAACTTTCAAAGAGTATAAACCCTATGTTCAAACCCTGAAATATCAGTAATTCAATAAGTCTTCACTAATTTTTATATTAAATAACTGAGTTAGTTTCTTTCCAAAATGGAGAGGAAAACTGCATCCTACATCTGGCACCTGTCAAGTTCCAAACAGAAAATGAAAGGAAAACAAAATGTCCATTAGAAGGCCTAAATAAACGTGCAAGTGTTCAGTTATTTAAAGTACAGTGAATTGTTTAAAAATTCCTTACAGCTTAGCTTCGCGCGCGCGCGTGTTCTTTTTAAGATTTTAAGTGAACTCTCCACTCAAGATGGGGCTCAAATCCAAGACCAGTGATCAAGACTGACATGCTCTACCAACTGAAACAGCTGGGCGCCCCCCACCTTTTTGGTTTTTACAAGTTTGTGTATCCCACCATCAAACATAATAAGAAGTATTCTCCAAGAAGCGAACAGTTGATAAGGGTTTGCATTTCTACAGCGTTCAGCAGAAAAGCCAAGAGTGCTTTAGATGTTCGACCTCATTTTAGCGAACTACCTCTGCAACCCGGAAGCAACCAGGGTGGGAGCGTGTAGATCTCAGGCTTCGTGGGACGCACTCCGGTCGGGAATGTGGCCCGAGGCACACGCTGAGCGCGGACACGAGTCGCAGCTCAGGCCTCGAGGCTTCCATCCCGACCATTTAGGGCGCAGCTGAGGAAGACGGCGCACGTTTCAGGACACTTGATACCACTGTGTCCTTGGAAAACCATAAAAGCATAGCCCTGTTGCTCTCAGGACAAGTTAAGAGAGAAGGCATCTCCCACGGGCGGCGACCCCCTCGGGACGTAGGCGTCACAAGGGCGACCTTGGACCCCGGCTCAGCACTTACCTGCTCAGTGCTTTCGGGTACCAGCGCCGGACCACTCGGCCCACAGGGCCGGCCATGGCTAACTCGAGGGTGTGGGGACGAACTGAAGGCCAGGACTAGTCGCGGACGGGGCGGGGGGCCTGCGCGCCGGGCTAGGGGGCAGTGCGTGGGGGCGGGCCCGGGGCGGGGAAGAGCCGGGACCCAATAGGTCAGAGCGAGCGGCGAGATGTGGGGCGGGGCCGACGCGCGGGGGCGGGGCCGGGAGTGAGGGGGCGCGGCTACGGACGCTCGATGCCTCTGCAGTGACTTGGGGAGATGCCGGGAGGCGGGTTGAGGCGGAAGAGGGAGAGGGGAGTTGGGGCGCGAGGGCAAAGGCTACGGAGAAGCCGACAAACTGATCAGGGGACACAGGCTCTCCGAGCTCCTGGAGGTGCTTTAGGAGATGCGAAGGTGTAATGGGAGCACTGAAACTCTGCCAACGTTTGGGCTGCCTATGAGAGGTCCCAGAGGAGGGGTGGTCGCTTCCCCTCCCCCAGTTCCCCCTACTGCCCAGCTACCTGGGATGGGCTGTGCATTAAGGTAGGAAAACGATGAGGGTGTGTTTAAAACATAACAAAACACGCCTTATTTAATGCAAAAGTTGAAAGGTTTACAGACCTGGTAGAACACCTGGGCATCAGAAATTGCTGACTACTCTAAACCCATCTTTTCATGTCAGTAACTCTGTGGATAATTTTTAGTTTGCCAAAGCATTTAACAAAGTATTTTCTTTGGGAAAGAATTCTTCTTCTTTTTTTAAATGTTTGTTTATTTTGAGAGAGAGCACACAGGGAGGGGCAGAGAGGGAGAGAGAGAATCCGAAGCAGACTCTGCACTCAGCAGAGAGCGTTATTCGGGGCTTGAACCCACTAATCATGAGATCATGACCTGAGCCAAAATCAAGAGTCAGGGGATTGACTGACTGTGCCACCCTTTGGGAAAGAATTCTTAAGAATTAGAAGGGCCTTTGGCAGTCAGCTCCTCCAGTCATGGGAGAACAACAAAACCCACTGCTTTAAAGGGGATTAGAAAGAAAACCATAGGTCCAAAATGTAGTCACTTATGTTAAGAGCCCAGAGTCAGCAAACTAAGACTTAATATAACCTAACTGCAGTTTCATACCCTGCCTGCCCCTCTTCCCTTGTAACAGTCAACAGGGAATCTCCTGATCAACAGTAGGAAATTTACTGATGACCCCCTCTGTTCCTATTAGGAGGTTGACCTTGCCTAAAACAAATGCATTATTTGCTCATAATTTCCTTCTTTCTGCTGCCTCTCTGCCTTTTCTACAGCCCAACAGCATGCCTAATTCATGAATTATTTCATAAAGCCAGTTGGCTCTTTAAATTTACTGTTTAAAGTTTTGTTAATTTATAGTGCTCAAGGTGCAACATCCAAGTAGGCCTGGATTACCCATAAATAGTGAGCCAGGGTAATTGTAATTCTTTCTGCAATCCCACAGGAAAAAAATGGTGTTGCTTCCATTTTGCTGTTGTGGAAATTGAGGTCAAGAAAGATTAATTAGGTAGCTTGCCCAAAGGCCTGTGACTTGGAAGTGGTTAGACTGTTTCAACTCAAAGCCCAGAGGCGAAGTCCCAAGTGATTTTATTATTCCATGCTGACGGCCCATTAGTATTTGTGCCTCATCAGGGTACTATTACTATTATGGGTAATAGTGTAGGTGGGAGCAAGATTGAAGGCCAGGTAGAACAATCTGGACTTAACCTAAAACTTCAGACAGAATGAGGTGATGGTTAGGCTGAGCTGTCTCTCAAAAGCACTGGCCCCTGTCACAGGCTAAGTTAGGTGACCCTCATAGGCAATGGAATTACACTAGTCAGAAATTGCAAAAATACTGGGAGATTCTCTGGACTCCAGAAGATGAAACACTTCTCAGAAATATTAGTATTTTGAAAAAGTCCTTTAGTGGTAAGGCTATTTGGATTATGCCTCCTATATTTCAACAGAAAAGTGGGATTTAGGAAATTAGCTCTCTTTGCCGAAGTGTAACTTTAAAAATATAGAAGAAGCATTTGTGAAAGATTTTACTTAGCTCATTAATTGGGAACTAACAGGATGGTGAAGAAGAATTTGAAAGGTTGGTTTATATCAATACTATAAAAAAAGAATGCTAGAGTAGACTGCCAAGTTATATATAAAATTGGTTAGTGTCTTATAGAGTAATAAAACCATAAACTCTAGGGTGTATATTTTTACTGTTGGACAAATCATTTGCATCTCCACTAATTGTATTTACTAAAAGCCACTATTTGCCAGTGAATGAGTGAGGGGAGATAATTGGGAAGATAGACACTCCTGACAGAGTTCATCTTGGGTCTACTTTTGGTCTATTAAATTGTTACCAGAAGTCCAGGCCATGCTATTTAAACATGGTTATGATGGCCTTGTGGGTAAAGAGACCAGTTCCCAGCTAAAGGGAACCATTGTGTGTTGGTTAGAAGCTCTACCTGAGGGTGAGGACCATTGTATGCACGCTAAGCTGTTTGGATTTTGTGTTGAGACCTGTGGAGAGCAACTGAAGGTATCCCTTGTATGTCTGATTATCCAGTTCTTAGTATAATAATACACTCCCTCTATATCCTCAGGGTGTAATGCTTCTAGATAAGAGTAAGCAATTCAGAAGCCCAATCAAGACCTCACAAAGTTCTAATCTCTAGTATATGATCAGTTTCCTTTGGTGCTTCTGAAGACCTTGGAAGGAGATTGTCCTATCTGATTGGATCCTATTTTAGAGTATAGTTTTCAGGGGAGGGGTCCACCTAGAAGGGAATTTGATGCTGTTCTGTGTGCTTTTGTGCTCAGTGGTGGGACATTTTTATCTTAAAAATGCTTATTTTCTCGGATCACAAAGTGACATCTACCATTTGTGAGTCTTCTGTCACTCATAATGATTATTTTTATTTCTGATTTTCAGGCCATCAGATACTGTTATGACATACAAGAAGTCTGTCCCATTCAGTCATGACAAGCTATTTTGGAACCATTAACAGTGCATCTAACAGTGCCTGCTAGGAGCCTGGAAGCATCCTGGAATCCCTCTGTCTCATGGACACCTCACTTTTATCAGTTGCCACGTTCTTGTGACTCTGACTTATAAATATTCCTCACCTCGTTCCCTCTCCCCTCTACCACTGTCTGAATGCAGACCCTCATGGTGTGTGGATTACTGGGTTTTGGATTATCATTAGTTAGGTTACCCTCACAGCCACTTACCAGTTTTGCTGACTTCAGCCCCACATCTACAGCCCATGGTCTACCTGCTTCCTAACCGGTCTCCCTAAATTGTAAATTTGACACTACACTCATAATTCTCCCCAGTCTGTCCCCATAATTAAACATCTTCTGGTGGGTCCCCATTGTCTTCTGAAAAAATTCAAACTTCTTAATCTGACCTAAAGGCCCTCAAGAATTGGTCCTTGCCTACTAGTTTATCTCTCACTGACCCTATACTTGAATCTTCCATTGCAGATGAACTTGGGATGCTCTGTTTATCTGAATCTTCGTATTCTCATCTTACCGGAAAGTATCCTCTGACCCCCCATCAGGTATATTTGCTCCTTATGAGTTCCTATAATGCTCCTGATTTCTCTTTCTCATAGCATCTGTGTCACTGTATATGTCTGGTAGGTGATCTGTCTCTTCACTCACCCACAGGCATACAATTCCACACTTACAGTCACCCCAGGTCCCACCTCCTAACACACAGCTTGACACAGAATAGTCTGTAAATGTATGTTGAATGAAGGACTATTGAAAATGTCTATCTAGGCCATATATTTCCATGTTTGATAATAAGCTATGAATAAATTGCTATGTTTTTATGAAGTTGTCAGAAGGAACTAACATCAATGTTTTTGTACTTGGATCTATTTCTTTTTCAGTGAGTGGTAGCTCAAGGGGAGGTAAGTTAACTATTGCCAGTTTCCTGCATTAAAACAAACTAGGGATGCCTCGGTGGCTCTGTCATTTGAGTGTCCAACTCTTTTTTTTTCTTTTACAGTTTATTGTCAAGTGGTTTCCATAAAACACCCAGTGCTCATCCCAACAAGTGCCCTCCTTCATGCCCATCACCTCACTTCCCCTGTCCCCCATCCCCATCAGCCCTCAGTTTGTTCTCAGTATTCCAGAGTCTCTCATGGTTTGCCTCCTTCCCTCTCCCCTACTATTTTTTCCCCTTCCTCTTCCCTATGATCTTCTGTTAAGTTTCTCCTGTTCCGCTTATAAGTGAAAACATATAGTATCTGTCCTTCTCTGCCTGCCTTATTTCACTTAGCATAACACCCTGGAGTTCCATCCACGTTGCTACAAATGGCCAGATTTCATTCTTTCTCATTGCCAAGTAGTATTCCATTATATATATAAACTACATCTTCTTGATCCACTCATCAGTTGATGGATATTTAGGCTCTTTCCATGATTTGGCTATTGTTGAAAGTACTGCTGTGACTATTGGGGTCCATGTGCCCCTATGCATCAGCACTCCTGTATCTCCTGGGAAAATTCCTAGCAGTGCTATTGCAGGGTCATAGGGGAGTTCTATTGTTAATTTTTTGAAGACCCTCCACACTGTTTTCCAGAGGAGCTGTACCAGTTTACATTCCCACCAACGGTGTAGGAGGGTGCCCATTTCTCCACATCCTAAGTAGCATCTAGAGTCTCCTGATTTGTTCATTTTCGTCACTCTGACCGGTGTGAGGTGATATCTCAGTATGGTTTTGATTTCTATTTCCCTGATGCTGAGTGACGCTGAGCATCATTTCATGTGTCTGTGGGCTATCTGAATGTTCTCTTTGGAGAAGTGTCTGTTCATGTCTTCTGCCCATTTCTTCACTGGATTATTTGTTTTTCAGGTGTGGAGTTCCTTATAGATTTTGGATACTAGCCCTTTATCCGATATGTCATTTGCAACTATCTTCTCCTATTCTGTCTGTTGTCTATTCGTTTTGTTGATTGTTTCCTTTGTCATGCAGAAGCCTTTTATCTTGATGAGGTCCCAATAGTTCATTTTTGCTCTTGATTCCCTTGCCTTTGGGGATGTGTTGAGTAAGAATTGCTGCAGTTGAGGTCAAGGAGGTTGTTTCCTGCTTTCTCCTCTAGGGTTTTGATAGTTTTCCATCTCACATTCAGGTCCTTCATCCATTTTGAGTTTATTTTTGTGTATGGTGTAGAAAGTGGTCTAGTTTAATTCTTTTGCATGTTGCTCTCCACTTCTCCCAGCACCATCTGTTAAAGAGGCTGCCTTTTTCCCATTGAATACTCTTTCCTGCTTTGTCAAAGATTAATTGGCCATACATTTGTGGGTCCAATTCTGAGTTCTCTATTCTATTCCATTGGTCATTGTTTCTGCTTTTGTACCAATACCACACTGTCTTGATGACTACAGCTTTGTAGTAGAGGTTAAAGTCTGGCATGGTGAAGCCTCCTATTTTGGTTTTCTTCTTCAATATTACTTTGGCTATTTGGGGTCTTTTGTGGTTCCATACAAATTTTAGGATAGTTTGTTCTAGTTTTGAGAAGAATGTTGGTGCAGTTTTGATTGGAATTGCATTGAATGTGTAGATTGCTTTGGGTAGTAATGACATTTTAACTATATTTATTCTTCCAATCCATGAGCATGGAATGTTTCCATTTCTTTGTGTCTTCTTCAATTTCCTTCATAAGTTTTCTATAGTTTTCATCATACTGATCTCTTGTATACTTGGTTAGGTTTATTCCTAGGAATTTTATGTTTTTTTGTGCAATTGTAAATGGGATCAGTTTCTTGATTTCTCTTTTTGTTGCTTCATTGTTGGTGTATAAAAATGCAACCGATTTCTGTACATTGATTTTGTTCCCTGCAAAATTCCCTTCAATATTCCTTTGCTAAATTCATGGATCAGTTCTAGTAGGCTTCTGGTGGAGTCTGTCAGGTTTTCTATGTAGAGTATCATGTCATCTGTGAAAAGTGAAAGTTTGACTTCTTCTTTGCCTATTCTGATGCCTTTATTTCCTTTTGTTGTCTGATTGCTGATGCTAGGACTTCCAGCACTATGTTAAACAACAGTGGTGAGAGTGGACATCCCTGTCATGTTCCTGATCTCAGGGGGAAAGTTCTCAGTTTTTCCCCAGTGAGGATGGATGTTAGTTGAGAGCTTCTCATAAATGATTTTTATGATATTTAAGTAAGTTCCTTCTATCCAGACTTTCCTGAGGGTCTTTATTAAGAAGTGATGCTGTATCTTGTCACATGCTTTTCCTGCATCTATCGACAGGATCATATGGTTTTTATCTCTTCTTTTGTTAATGTAATGTATCACATTGATTGATTTGTGAATATTGAAACAGCCCTGTAATCCAGGAATGAATCCCACTTGATCATGGTGGATAATTCTTTTTATGTGCTGTTGGATTTGATTTGCAAGTATCTTTTTGAGGATTTTTGCATCCATATTCATCAAGGATATTGGCCTGTAGTTCTCTTTTTTTGCTGGGTCTCTGTCTGGCTTGGGAATCAAAGTGATGCTGGCTTCGTAGAGTGAGTCTGGAAGTTTTCTTTCTGTTTCTATTTTTTGGAATAGCTTGAGAAGAATGGGTATTAATTCTTTCTTAAATGTCTGGTAGAATTCCCCAGGGAAGCCATCTGGCCCAGGGCTCTTATTTGTTGGGAGATTTTTGATAACTGATTCAATTTCTTCACTAGTTATGGGTCTGTTCAGATTTTCCATTTCTTCCTGTGTGAATTTTGGTAGTGTGTGCATGTGTGTTTAGAAATTTGTCCATTTCTTTTAAGTTGTCCAGTTTGTTGGCATATAATTTTGCATAGTATTCCCTGATGATTGCTTGTATTTCTGAGGGGTTGGTTGTAATAAGTCCATTTTCATTCATGATTTTGTCTATTTGAGTGCTCTCTCTGTTCTTTTTGAGAAGCCTGGCTAGAGGTTTGTCAATTTTGTTTCGTTTTTCAAAAACCCAACTCTTGGTTTCAATGATCTGTTCAACTGTTTTTTTTTGGGGGGGGGAGGGGGGAGGAATTCTATATTGTTTATTTCTGCCCTGATTTTAATAATTTCTCTTCTCCTACTGAGTTTGGGGTGCTCTTGTTGCTCTCCCTCTAGTTCCTTTAAGTGTGCTGTTAGATTTTGTACTTGTGCTTTTTCTAATTTCTTGAAATAGGTCTGGAGTACAATGCACTTTCCTCTTAGGACTGCCTTTGCTGCATCCCATAGAGTTTGGGTTGTTGTATTTTCATTTTCATTTGTTTCCATATATTTTTAAATTGCCTCTCGAATTGCCTGATTGGCCCATTCATTCTTTAGTAGGGTGTTCTTTAACCTCCATGTTTTTGGAAATTTTCCAAACTCTTTCCTGTGATTGATTTCAAGTTTCATAGCATTGTAATCTGAAAGTGTGCATGGTATGATCTAAATTCTTTAATATTTATTGAGGGCTGCTTTATGACACAGTATGTGATCTATCTTGGAGAATGTACCATATGCACTCGAGAAGAAAGTGAATTCCATAGCCTCAGGATGTAGAGTTCTAAATATATCTGTGAAATCTATCTTGTCCAATGTGTCATTCAAGTCCATTGTTTCTTTAGTGATTCTCTGTCTAGTTGATCTATCCATTGCTGTAAGTGGAGAATTAAAGTCCCCTGCTATTAGCACATTGTTATCCATAAGATTGTTTCTGTTTGTAATTAATTGTTTTATGTATTTAGGTGCTCCAGTATTCAGTGCATTGACATTTATAATTGTTAGCTCTTCCTGATGGATAGACCCTATAATTATTATATAATGTCCTTTTTCATCCCTTATTACTGCTTTTACTTTAAAGTCCAGTTTTTCTGATATAAGTATAGCTACTCCAGCTTTCTTTTGACTTCCAGTAGCATGATAGATATTTCTCCATCCCCTTACATTCAATCTGAAGGTTTCCTCAAGTATAAAATGAGTCTCTTGTAGACAGCAAATAGATGGATTTTGTTTTTTTCCATTCTGCTCCCCTATGTCTTTTGATTGAAGCATTTAACCATTTATATTCAGTGTTATTATTGAAAAATATGGGTTTAGAGTCACTGTGTTCTCTGTAGGATTCATGCTTGTAGTGGTGTCTCTGATACCTTACGTTCCTTGCAACATTTTCCTCATAGATTTCCCCTTAGGATTTTTTATAGGGGTGGTTTAGTGGTGACAAATTCTTTCAATTTCTGTTTATTTGGGAAGACTTTTATCTCTCCTTCTATTCTGAATGACAGACTTGCTGGATAGAGGATTCTTGGCTGCATTTTTTTTTCTGTTCATCACATTGAAGATTTCCTGCCATTCCTTTCTGGCCTGCCAAGTTTCAGTAGATAGGTCTGTTACTACTCTGATAGGTTTCCCTTTGTATGTTAGGGCCCTTTTCTCCCTAGCTGCTTTCAGAATTTTCTCTTTGTCCTTATATTTTGCCAGTTTCACTATGATATGTTGTGCAGAAGATCGATTCAAGTTACGTCTGAGGGGAATTCTCTGTGCCTCTTGGATTTCAATGTCTGTTTCCTCCCCCAGATTGGGGAAGTTCTCAGCTATAATTTGTTCACGTACTCCTTCAGTGCCTTTTCCTCTCACTTCCTCTTCTGGAATTCCTGTGATATGGATATTGTTCCATTTGATTGCATCACTCAGTTCTCGGACTCTCTTTTCCTGCTCCTGGGTCAGTTTATCTCTTTTTCTCAGCTTCCTCTTTTTCTATAACTGTGTCTTCTAATTCACCTATTCTCCTCTCTGCCTCCTCAGTCCATGCATTGGATGCCTCCATTTTATTATGCACCTCATTTTTAGCATTTTTTAATTCAACACAACTATTTTTAAGCTCCATAGTCTTTGTAGCAATAGTTTCTCTGATGTCTTCCATGCCTTTTTCAAGCCCAGCGATTAATGTTTTGACTATTGTTCTAAATTCTTGTTCAGTTATGTTGCTTATATCTGTTTTGAGCAGTTCTTTAGCCATCATTTCTTCCTGGAATTTCTCTGGAGGAGAGTTCTTCCATTTCATCATTTTGGTTAGCTTTCTATCTCTTGTTGGTTTTAAAAGCTTGTTATGCACTCTGCCCCTGTGAGTGCTGCTGTATTACAGAGGGCTCTTTGACTGTCTAAGCCCTGTCCATTCAAGGAGTGTTCTTTGAATGGTGTCTCTTGATTTCTCTTGTTGAGACTTTGTTTATTTTATTTCCCTACTCGTAGTAATACTTGGGACTCTCCACCATGTGTACTTTGGCTTGCTTCTTGAGGTGGCCCTGGAAAGGAAAACAGACAGACAACCAAACAGGGAACAAAAGCATGCAAATGCACAGACAAATCAAATAAATAAGCAAACCTAAAGGAAAACAACAACAATACCAAAAGACAAAAGGCAGTCTAAAAGCATAACACCAGAAATCCCAGCTACAAATAAAGAGCAGGGTAGAGGCAATGCTGATGGAAGAACGTATACAAAGAGAGAAATGATGGGTGAGGAGAAGGAGAAATTGAACACTGACCAGGCAGAGAGACTAAAAGGCTTAATTCAGAGAGAGAAAAAGGAGAATATGGTAGGAGGTGAGAAGAAATGAAGATAATGTTACCCAGAGAAACTATATAGTCTGATAACTCCAGGGAGAGAGAGAAAGGAAGGTAAATGATGGAGGTGTAGAATATGCATCAAGAAAATGGATTAAATATGACTGTTTAAGCAAACATATAACCAAAGTGCCCAGTCCAGCAGAGGGGAGAGATAAGAATGAGATAAGGGAGAATATATCTGAGTAGGAAGAATTGATCTAGAGGTTTTGTTTTGTTTTGTTTTTAATTTTTTTAATGTTTTTATTTATTTTTAAGAGAAGGAGAGAGACAACGTGAGCAGGGGAGGGTCAGAGAGAAAGGGAGACACAGAATCCGAAGACAGGCTCCATGCTCTGAGCTGTCAGCACAGAGCCTGATGTGGAGCTTGAACCCATGAACCATGAGATCATGACCTGAGCCGATGTCGGAAGCTCAATCGACTGAGCCACCCAGGTGCCCCAGAATTGATCTAGAGTTAATCACGGCAATGCATCAATGCTGATCTTGCCCAGGCTCCTGTAAAAAAAAAAAAAAAAAAAAAAAAAAGGCAGCTCTCCAGCACTGATGAGTGTGGTTTTGTGTAGGCAGGTCTCACCTCCACTGTCTCCTGACTAGCCACTCCCTGAGGCCTGGCCTTGGTGGTTGGGGGGAGAAAAATGGCGGCCCCCCAGTCACTTCTTGAACCAAGCATTGCAAATCACTCTTTCAGGTTCAATCTCCCTGTGCCATGGGCATAGCCAAGGAGGACCATGTTCTATGTTCCAAGCCCAGCCTCATTTCCGAATCTTAGTCCACATGTTTAATGATACCTCCCAAAATGTAATCCCACAGGCTGGGGCGCTTCCTAGCCAAGATCAGGTAGGGGGAGTAGGAGAGCGGTTCCTCCTGATGCCAATTGGGACCGATTGGGACTGGGGCACCCAGCCCAAAAAAAGCTCCACAGTTAGAGATAGGATCCCTCTCTGTCCTGGGCCAAATTTTTCTCTTCTCCAGGAATAATTCTATGAGCAATTTCAGCTGCTCTTTCTCTTCCCCTAGCCAAGTGTCCGACTCTTGTTTTCAGCTCAATGTATGATCACAGGTTTGAGGGATCAACCCCTACATGGGGCTCTGAGCTAAGCGTGGAGGCTGCTTAAGATTCTCTCTTTTACTCTCTTTGCCTCTCTCCCCTGCTCTCTCTCTCTCTCAAATAAATAAAAATAAACAAAACTAGAAAAAGTGGGATTAAAGAAAACTATGGTATTATTTAAATCTATAAAGTTCTGGGGTGGGGGTAATATATTGTCTTCACCTAGTCATTATATTAGCCCATGTTCTGTACTCCATATCATAGCTATTTCTTGCTTGAGTTCTAGAACATTGCTTGAGATCAGTTAAACCTGTGCTGGTATTATGTTTTCCTTACTAAATTAATATTTTTTCTATGTAGGTTTTGTATCTTTTTAAAGTATCTTATATGTGATTAAAATAGAGGATAACTATATTAAAATATATTAATAACAATATTCTGGAATCATGTGTTTCTGCATGTTATTTCTATTTTTATTTTTAATTATTATAATTTAGAGAAGAAACACATTTTGGAAGTAAACACTTGGCTCACTGTATCACCTCTGCCTGAGTTCCTTATACTTGAATGATTCATTCATTCATTCATCCAAGGCTATTTTATCCACATTGTGTGGGTATGGGTCTGGATCTGGGTCTGGGTGTTGCACAAACACAAACCCAACCTTGTGCTTGAGGATTAGCTTTCAATTCTTTTTCTCTAGGAAAGAAATCTCCCTCAGGTATCCTGTTCTGAGAATGATTGGAACTGATACATATTACTGTGTAAGAAATGGCTATTGTTTCAGAGTAATTCCATTTTTTCTTGTTCACATCAAAGCTTAACTTACAACCTGTCCAAATGCATAGAAAAGAACATGAACAATTGCTATGATAAAAAATGAGTCAAGGAGAGTCACAAAAAGAATCATAAGCTATGTATTCAGCACTGCATTAAATAATTTACATTGATTCCAGGGCTGAGAAAGAGGTCAAAAAATGACACCCATGGTTGGGGAAGCAGATGACATCCTTGTTGACTAGCAAAGGTGATCTGGCCTCTCCTTTCTGTATAATAAAGAAGTAAATTAAGAGTTCTATCCATAACTCACCGAATTAAGAGTTTAAAAAGATACATTATTCTCAGATTCTGTATTTAAGAACTCATTCACTTGTTAAAATATATTTGTAACCTCAAAATCCGTACTCCTGAGGCTTTCATAGTTATAGGTTTATTTCATAGACATGTGTAGAGAGAACATCAAAACATTTGCATTTCCCTACATGCATGTTCCCAGCTGAGAGTAAACAAGGTAATGATCTGCCTTCTTCTTCCAGCTGTCATGCGGCAAATAAGTATCCTTTTCATGGTCTATTTTGTATCATGTTTTCCACATTTGTGTATGGGCTTATCGTTTTCTTTATCGTTGTTGTTGGTGGAGATTTGCTGTTTAAAATGGCTTCCAAGTATAGTGTTCAAGTGCCGTCTAGTGTACCTAAGTGTAAGAAAGCTGTGATGTGTCTTATGGAGAAAATATATATCCTCAATAAGCTTCACTTAGATATGAGTTAATAGTGCTATTTGCATGGGTTCAATCTTCTTTAAAATTTTATTTATTTATTTTGAGAGAGAGACAGAGAGAAGAGGAGGGAAAGAGAGACAGGGAGAGAGAATCCCAAGCAGGCTTTGTGCTGTCAGCACAGAGCCCAACTCGGGGTCTATCCCACAAACCATGAGATCATGACATGAGCCGAAACCAAGAGATGCTTAATCAACCCTGGCATGAATTCAATCTTAATGAAATTTTCAATGAAAATTGAATATACATAAAACAAGGTTATGTACTGATTCATTGATGACAATGTGACCAGAGGCGGACGGGAACCTGACTGTATTTTCCCTTGGAACAACATGGTTCAGTATTCGCTAATTCAGTGTTTGCAATGACTTTAGAAAATCTCACTTCCACAAATAATTAGAATTAATTGTACATGCAGCTGGGTTAGCTTTGGCTTCATGAAGCAGACACCAAGAAAAGAGTTTATTTTGAAATCATCTCAGGAAACACTGTGTGAGAGTAGTGAAGCAAGACAGGAAAGCAAAGGAGCCAATAAAAGGGGAATTAATCAAGAAAATGTCTCAACTAAGGCAACTTTGAGAGCCAATAAAGAGCATGTACGAGGGTATGTGGATGGCTCAGTTGGTTAAGCATCCAACCCTTGACTTCAGCTCAGGTCATGATTTCATGATTCATGAATTTGAGCTCCTCCTAGGGCTTGGCACTGAGAGTGCACAGCCTCCTTGAAATTCTTTCTCTCCCTCTCTCTATCCCTCCTGTGTGCACTGTCTCTCAAAATAAAAAATAAACCTAAAAAAAAAGAGAACATGTACCATGGAGTTTCATTTAATTATGGCCCAAGAGCAAACTGTGTACTAATTCAGTGTTTTTAAATTTGTTTTAAAGAAGTTTGTTTTGCACCCAGCATATGGTCTATCTTGCTGAATGTTCCACATGTCTTAAAAAAGAGTATGCATTATATTGTTGTCAGATAGATACTATTTTTTTAAAATCTTTATTCATTTTTGAGAGTGAGAGAGCATGAGTCAGAGAGGGACAGAGAGAGGGTTATAGAGGATTTGAAGCTACCTCAGTGCAGGCACCAGCAAGTCTGGTGAGGGGCTGGAACTCATGAACTGTGAGATCGTGACCTGAACTAAAGTCAGACACTCAACTGACTAAGCCACCCAGGAGCCCCATGAGATAGATATTCTTTAAATGACACTTACTGATTTACTGTCTACTTGTCTGTAAATTAAAGAAGAATGTTGATGTAACAAAGTATATTTGTGACCTTGTCTCTTTCTCTATTTGGTGAAGAGATGAAGAGTTTTTGCTTCATCCTCTGTTGTTGGTTGCATACAAATTGGTGATTGTATGTTTCCTTGATGAATAGAACTTTTTATCATTATATATTGTCTCTTTTTATCCCTAGTAAATAATTTTCCTTGATCTGAAACCTAATTTATTTGATACCAATAGAGACAATACAGCTTTCTTTTGATTGGAGTTTATGTGGTTTATTTTCATGTATTTTAATGTATCATCATAGTTAAATCATCATAGTTAAAGTAGGTTTCTTGTAGGTAGAATATAATTATTTTTTTATTTAAAGACAATCTGACAATCTTTGTTTTCTTAATGGTGTATTTAAATCATTTATAGTTAATATGATAACCAATATGGTTGAATTAGGCCTACTCTTTTGTTATTTTTCTATTTGCAAAGATTTTGCTCCATGGCCATTATAATTTGTCACCTATTTGTCTCCTGGGTTTTTTGTTCTTCTGTTACCTCTTCCTTCCTGCCTTTGCATATTTTTTGATATTCCATTTTAAATTATATGCTAGCTTTTTGGCTGTATCTGCTTATATTATTTTCCAGTGGTTGCTGTAAGGATTATGGTATACATGACTAAGTTTTCAGTCTACTTAGAGATAATGTTTTATAGCTTCAGATAAAATAGAGGGCTTGTAACCATATATGTCACTTTACCCTGTCCCCTTTATCTTACAGTTGTCATATATATCACATTTATACCTTCCTGGACAATGTTGAATTTTTGCTTTCAACCTTATACATACTTAGAGAACTTAAAAAAGAAAAAATATCATTTAACCAGACACTTATCATTTCTATTGTTTTTGTTTTTTCATTCCTAAAGTTCCAAGTTTTCCTCTGGGAACATTTTACTTCAGCCTTAATTCCTTTAGCGATTTCTCTTACAGTGAATCTATTGGCAATGAAATCTCTATTTTTCTTCATCAAGAATAACCTTATGTTACTTTCATTCCTGGAGGGTATGATCCCTGATTATAGAATTTTGCATTGACATTTCTTTTAGCACCTTAAAGATTTTGCTCCATGGCCTTTAAATTTCTGATGAGGAAGCTTAGTATTCTCTAGTAACCGTAGTATTCAAGTTGTTGTTCCCCTTTATGTAATGTATCATTTTGTTATGGCTGCTTTTAAGACTTTTCTTCATCTTTGTTCCTCAGCAGTTTGGTTTTGATGTGTATAAGCATGGTTTTTTTTGTTTGGGGCTAACTAGACATTTTGGATTTATAAATACATGTCTTTATTTTTAATCCTTATTTTCTTCAAATATTTTGTCTATCACAGTATCTTTCTCCTCTTCTTTAGGGACTCCAGTGAGATTGATATTGTCTCATAGGTCTCTGTTACTGTTTATGTTTTCATCCTTTTCCTGTCCATTCTTCAGGTTGGATCATTTCTATTGATTTTCAGATTTGCCGATTCTTCTCTCTGTCATCTCCACAACCATTGAGTCTACATAGTAGATTTTTTTTTCTTTCAGACATTCTATGTTTCTCTTTCTCAAATTTCTATTTGACTTGTTTTATGAACTTCTCTTTCTCTACAGACAATACTTTATTTTCATTCCAAAAGTCCTCACTTTTATCTTATGGAGGAATATTATAATGACAGCTTTAAGTTATTGATTCCAATGGGTCTTATTTCACACTGCCTCATGGGTTTGTTCTGTTGCATTTGACCACCTGAATTTTCTGTCCCTGACACCTTGGCCCTTCAGCTTGTCTGATGGGCACCCACACTCTCATTGCCGAGAGTCCTGCATTGGGCAGTCCTGGCTTTGGCGGTGCCAGTGTCAAAGGTATGTCTTGGGCCGTCAGCTAGGCTATTTTAGGTCTTTCATAATCAGATCAGGACCATTAATTCCTTTACTCTCCCCTCCTCCAACAGTGTCTTCAATCTTGCTTGTCAATTTGAATTAAGTTGAGGTAAGTGGATTCATTGATAGGAAATTCACAGGTCCAGTCCAGCCAATGTAATACTTCATTACAAGGTGACTATTACCTTGAATAATGCTCTTCATTCCAAGCTTCTGTGGCATTTCATGGACCAGAAATGTAGTGACCAGAAATTCCATACTTCTCAACATTTTCAGCCCAATTATAATTGCAGGCAACCCTTATAAATCTAATTCTCTGTTTTACAGAGACTTCATAGGTATCCAGGCCAGATGGAATTCATGTCTTAGAGTGTTGCTGTCAATCACGGGAAGTTGAGACAAAGCATGTATTAACATGATTGGTATAAAAGGAATGATCTGTCATTTATCTACCTTGATCACCTGCGTCATTAAGATATTGGCAGGGTTTAGCAAGGCTGGAAAATTGATTGATTCATTCTTTTATTCTTCAATCATTTCTCAGCAGACATTTATTGATCATTTATTATGTGTGAGGTACATATAATTATGCCTTTCACCCTGGGTACCTGTGGAGTGACAAGTTTGTTGAGAAGTTAGAAATGGCGGGTCTCCATTCCTGCTGATACAGAGAAGGGAGAGTGAGTCTGCAGCAGAGCAAGTCCAGGAAGCCACACACAGTGAGAGAATCATCTTAGGGCCCTATCTGCTATAACAGCAACAACATCAGTAGAGTGCAATAACTCTTAACTTCAACAATATTAATAACCCACAATGTGCCACATGTATTATCTGAAATTACCGTAGGTATAGGTGTAATTATTTTTGTTATTTTACAGGCAAGGACTTTGAAGCACAAGAGAGTCTAAAGAGCTTGCCCCAAATCTAGAGTTAGTAAGTGGCTGTCTAATCTGGAAGCTCTAACTCTGAACAGTGTGCTCTCTCTGCTGATTACTCTCTTAGTGATCAGAGAACCAAGGACATGATTATTGTTAAAACATAAAGAGTTTCTGCCAAGCAATACTTAAAAAAAAAACAGAAAATATAAATATTGTGTCAAAAAGTCAAATACCTTACTATCTATTCCAATGACTTTAATCTATGTTAAATTAAATTTAGATAAATGAATTGATATGAATGGAAAAGGATTATAGATTAGAGAGGTGTGAGGAAATCTCTCAGGAAAATATAGGGCCTAAGACCACCTGCTTTAATATGTGGAGATTTCTGTTTTCTTAAAGGAAGCATGAAATTAATGTCTTTCAATTATTGTTGATTGTTTTTTAAATTGTGTTAAAAAACACATAACGTAAAATTTATCTTTTTACCCGTTTTAGGTGTATAGTACAATTTACATTATTGTAAATAATGTATAGTACATTTAGGTGGTAAGTACATTTACATTATTGTGTATCCAACCTCTAAAACTCTTTTGATCTAGTAAAACAGAAACTTTGTACCCATTAAGTGATAACTTCCCATTCCTTCCTTCCCCAGCCCCTGGCAACCACTTTTCTACTTTCTGTCTCTATAAATTTGACTGTTCTATGTACCTCATATGAGTGGAATCATACATATGAGTGGAATCCATTTGCCTTTTTGCAAATGGATTATTTCACTCAACACAATGTCTTTGAGGTTTATCCATGTGGCATGTGTCAGAACTTTTTTCCTTTTTAAGGTTGAGCAATATTCTATCATATGTGTCTACCACATTTTGATTATCCATTCCCCTATTGATGGACACTTGGATTGCTTCCACCTTTCAGCTATTGTGAGTAATGTTGTTATGAAAACAAATGTGCCCTGCTTTCAGTCCTTTTGGGTATATACCCAGGTGTTGATTATTTTTAACCAAGGATCTCCAAATATTTGTGACTGTCTTTCCTAGAAGATAAGCGATATTTTGTAATAAGTGAAGAGAATAGGTAATTTCTGCAAATTTTCTGGGAAAAAAACTCCTTTGGTTTATAAGTTGTATGAATTAGCTTTCCATTTTCAACTAGAAAAATAAGACTAGAAAATAATTATACTTTGTTGAACTAATTGAGGAAGAAAGTTTTTGTCGAACCAACTGAGTTATGATAACGATCACCACAGGCCCATTGTTTCTGACTCCAAGCAAGTTGAAAGGTTATGAGTACCTTTCTGCTTTGGAGGATGTCCCAACAGGTTAAAGACATTCAGCTGGAAAACATGGTACTCCCTTATTAACCTTTAGTTAAATGAGGAGCACCATCCAGACAACTAAAGAAGCAGTGAAGGCAATATCTGAATTCTGCCTAGCACTGCATCTGTTTGGGAATGAAGGGACCATAAAAGCCCTTTATCTGATATCCTGATATCCATCTCTTTTCAATGAAAAAAATAAAACTGTGGTCTGAGAAGAGAGACCATGTCCTTGTTTTACAGGGCTTAGGAGAGTTGAAGAATCTTGTTATTCTTCTCTTAAGAAGATGGTCAAGGTCAACATTAATCCACATGGCACTTTTTTTTCTTAAGGCTTCATGCCCAACGTGAGCCCAATGCGGGGCTTGAACTCATGACCCCAAGATCAAGACCTGAGCTGAAATCAAGAGCTGGACACGTAACTGAATGAGACACCCATGAACCCCCACATGGCACATTTTTACTTGAATTAGAAAGTAACCCACTTGTATAAATGCATGGTTTAGGCAGCACCTAACTTGGCAAATTGAGCTAGCTGACCTTCAGACCCTGTTTGTCTTTTTGCCCAGTCACTACAGATAATAAAACTTCTTGCACAACTGTGCTTATTCCAAGCTTTTCTGATGTTCCCACTTGCCAGCTATATTACAAGACTGAATAAATGTTTGCCCAAAGTGCTTGCTGCATTTGGCCGGGCATGTTGTAAGGAACAGTTCTGAACCTGCCGACTCAGAATTCTGAGTTGGGGGTGGGAGCTGCCACTGTGGATGGGTGTGGTCAGGGAAGGCCTTCAGAATGTGGAAGGAATGTGGATACATGAAAACTGGGAAAAGATGCTCTATGGTCAGAAGATTTTTATCTACTTTAATTTAGGAGCCAAACCCCATAGTACATGGCAAATAGGCTTTTAGATCAGTAATATGTACTGTTGTAGGATAAACATTGTGTTATGCACTGTGGATCTTCCTTAAAAACTCCATACAAGGTAGAGAGTTCTAAAGTTATGCATCTTTCAGGGAATTCTAGTACATAATATATTCAAGGGAACAAAGATTCAGTAAAAGAGTGTATTTTTAAAGAGAAATAGAAGATAAGATGTGAGATTATCCATGGGCTGTTTCAACCTTTCCTGTTGCTGAGGCTGTGTATTTAATGGCAATAAATTCCTTCTTCCTTAACTGGAATGCAATAATGGCAGATAGACCAAAAGTCACAAATCTTTTTAATTGTAGCTGTGGTTAACTTGCTTAATTGCGATTTCAAGGCAATGAGTCTTAAACCTTTATTAATTTTCAGAAGCCAGGATCAACTTGTCTCTTGCTACTATGCTTTTTTGAATTCATAGTAAGTTCTAATTGCTGATCTTAAGCCCATTTAAAAACATATGTTCTGGATATATTCTGATATTCTGGATAACATTATTCCTTTTCCTTTAAAATTTCCACAGAAATATGTTAACTTTTTTTTGATAAATTACAGATATTGAAAATTGGGGCTCATTCCTTTATGTCTTCAAGAGATGCTCATTGAAGAGTTTTCATATACCAGGCCTATCCTGGGAACCAGGGAGATGGTGGTAAGACAGCCAGAAAGGGTCTTGCTTTCATAGAGCTCATATTCAGTGGGGGGAAGCAAATGACAACACATTTTTCCTTGTCACATGGCAGGTCTCTATGGTTGCAGGAGACTGGAATCCAATGTGTGTTGGTCTAGTGAGGGGGTAGTATGGTGGCAAGAATAGTCTCAATCCTTCAGATATTCTAGAAAGCACCCCAAATAAGATTGAACATATTTTATTTTAAAAAATGACCTATTTTTTAAAAATGATAAAACTTCCTGTTTCTTCACTTATTTAATGAATGAAAACAACCTTATTTACTTTGTGTGTTACAAAGATCACTTTGTTATAAAGGATGGATTGGAGAGATAGAGTAGGGGCATCTGGGTAGCTCAGTTGTTTAAGCTACTGACTTCAGGTCAGATCATGGTTCATGGTTCATGGATTCAAACCCTGTGTCTGGCTCTGCACTGACAGCTCAGAGCCTGAAGCCTGCCTTAGATTCTGTGTCTCCCTCCCTCTCTCTCTCTCTCTCTCTCTCTCTCTCTGCCCTTTTCTTGCTTGCACTCTCTCTCTTTTTCTCAAAAATAAATAAATAAAAACTTTAAAAAAAAAAAAAAAGAAAGAAAGAGTAGAGTTGGAGAGCCAGCGTGGCCACCATTTTGGTGTTCATGGAGATGGTGGAGCCTAGGTAGTAAAATAGTTGGGGGGAGAGAAGTGGGCAAAATTGGCATGTATTTGGGGAGTAAAATGTTGCTGATGTGCTATTGGGGGAAGTTAAGAAAAGGGAAAAATGTCTTTGAGATTTCTGGGCCAAGGTGGGGAGCATTCTGAGAGAACAGAAAACATGTATGTTGCATTATAAATAAAAAGTTTAGTTTTGAATGTAGTAAGTGTGAAATGATTGTAAGAAATACAGATTGCTATATTAAGTAGGGAGTTGGAAAAATGGGTTTGGAGTTCAAAAGTCATACCTGAAGTATAATTGTTTTCTGACCATTGCTGGTATTTAGGAAAGGCATCAATATTTACACATAATGACTCCTGTTTTAATATTCTTAATGTATTCCCAAGAACATTAGGAATATTAAAAATTATGTTATAAAACAAAATTTCAGTGAGAAAAATATCAGAGCAGAAAGTTTCTGACATGCAATAGTATATTTTTTTCTAATAGCCATCTGTATGAAATTTATACTTGCAAATTGTATTCCCTAATGGTAAATGACACGCCATTAAAAACTCAAAGAGAAAAGTCTCATTTGTGTTGTATCCAGATACATGTCTAATATTTTAAAAATATCTAATAGTTGCTGAAAACTTCTATCCTAAAGCCACTAGGTTGGTAGAGCAAGGTCAGTGTCTACATAAGGGTGTGGTGAAGGCTTTTACAGTTATATTGTTTTTATGTTGGAGAATGTCCTTGCTTAGAAGAAATATTTGCCAGAGTAATCAGGGGTGAGGATTATTATAATAACAACTGTCGTCAGATGGCTTTAACTTACAAAAGAAACTTACAAAAAGGTTTTTTTGTACTATGTTTGCAACCTTTTTGTAAGTTTGATATTACTTGAAAAAAATTTTTTTTAATTTTTTTTTTAATGTTTTATTTCTAGGAGAGAGAGACAGCATGAGCAGGGGAGGGTCAGAGAGAGAGGGAGTCACAGACCGAAACAGGCTCCAGGCTCTGAGCTGGCAGTCAGCACAGAGCCGGACGCGGGGCTCGAACCCACCAACCGCGAGATCATGACCTAAGCGAAAGTCGGACGCTTAACCGACTAAGCCACCCAGGCGCCCCAATATTACTTGAAAATTTAAAAGATGGTTTTCTTGTGGGGATGAGCACTGGATGTTATATGGAAACCAACTTGACAGTAAACTATTAAAAAAATAAATAAAAGATGGTTTTCAGCTATTAAACTTACTAGGTGCACAAATTAAAACATTTTCTGATGCAAATAACAGAAATAGAACTTGAATTAGCATAAACAAAAGGGAGATTTATTATAAGGTTTAAAAAATGCTTCATGTAGTCTAAGAACATGAAAGAGTATCAGGTACGCACTGAAACCAGGAGATAAATGTGATCAAGATACTCTTTTCCGTGTCTTGTCTCCACTTCTCTCTGTATATCCGCTTTGTCCTTCTCTCTGCATATCATTCTTTCCTGCTTCTCAGTAAAGTATGGTTACCAGCTACTTCAGCCGTTCGTGTATCACAGTTTAGGTATTCAGAATAAGATGAAGGCAGGGTCAAGTCCAAATATCTGGGGATGGGGGCTTTGCTTAGCCCAGCTCAGGCTTAGGGTTTGCCTCCATCAGTCAGCTGTTGCCAGAGGGTGGAGTCCTATACTAACCTGCACATTCTTTAAGTGAGCATCAGGACAAAATGGTAGGGCACAGGGTCAGTTTCTAGAAAAAAGGGAGAAGTTTCCAACAATGAAGGGAACTCTATAGACTCTAAAGCTTTTAGATTACTAGAAATATCATTATATTGTCCACAAATATATTGTGGACATAATATTTATTTGTCCATAAATATAATAACATGTTTTCTTTTCTGTACTATTAATGTAATTCTTATCTCTGTTTCATCTTTCTTTTTGCATTTGTTACGATTTCCAAATATTTTAAGATGGTAATGGTTGAGAGTGCTGCTATGAACAATAGCTAAAACATGGAAAGAGCCTAAGTGTCCATCAACAGATGAATGGATCAAGAAGATGTGGTTTATCTATACCATGGAATACTACATGGCAATGAGAAACAATGAAATCTGGCCATGTGTAGCAACATGGATGGACCTTGAGGGTGTTATGCTGAGCGAAATAAGTCAGGCAAAGAAGGACAAATGTCATATGTTTGCACGTATAGGAGGATCAGGAGGAACTTAACTGAGGAACAAGGGGGAGAAGAAGGGGGGAAATGGTGGGGGAAAGCGAGAGAGGCAAACCATGAGAGACTCTTGAATGCTGACAAAAACTGAGGACTGATGGGTGTGGGGGGGAGGGGGGATGGGCATGGAGGAGGACACTTGTGGGGATGAGCACTGAGTGTCATGTGGAAACTAATTTGACAATAAACTATTTGTAAAAAAAAAAAAAAAAAAAAAGATGGTAATGGTTGTAGAGGACATCCCTCTAGCATTTTATGTATGATGTTGGCTTTTAGTTTAGGGGAGGGAATCTTTCTCATATTAGTGAATTATCATTCTGGTTCTAGTTTCTGAAGAGTTTTCAACAGGAATGGATGATGGATTATATTGGATACATTCATGGTCTTAGTGAAAGCATTCTCTTTTGCTGATGCATTGCATAAAACGAACATTTTTCTTAATATTCAACCTATGAATTCTTGAATTCATAGGTCTAATAGGGATTGGCAAACTATAGGTCCTAGGCCAATCCAATGGGCCTGTTTTTTGTACTGCCCTGGAGCTAACAATGGTTTTCTACATTTTTAAAAGGTTGTTTAAAAAAGAAAGAAAGAAGAAAGATATACAGCAGACACATCCTTCTTCACATTTTCCCCTCGTTTTAGCTTTTTGTTTATTTTCCTCATACAACACAAATCACTAGGACATATTTGGATACATTTTGTTAGTTTTATAAACATTCTGTTTTCTAATTCATTAACTTCAATTTTGGCCTTTTTTTCTTGTGGTTTTCTCAAAGATCCTCTTTGTTTTGTTTTCTTCTGTTTTTCTTGCCTTTTTGAGTTATTATTTATTTACTTTTAAACTAATGAAAGTATTTAAGTGTAAGAGTTCCCTTTTGAGTACAGTTTTGATCACATTCCATATGTTTTTAATGTAGTTTGTAAATATTAATTTTAAATTCCCTTTTGTCCCAAGAGGAGACAAAAGGGAATTCTTTTAATCTTCATGTGGTTGTTTTGCTGTGTGTGTGTGTGTGTGTGTGTGTGTGTGTGTGTGTGTAAACTCAGCCCTTTTTATTTCTTTTTTCTCTTTTTTCTGGTCTCTCCCTCCTTTACTCCTCATTCTCTTTTGTATGCACACTTTATTTTGTGGGTTTTTTCCATCTTGTGTGGTGATTTCAATAATAGATATTTACTTTTGTTTGTTAAATATATACTTAAACATGCATTTCTTGATTTATAAAAATCGAGAATAAAATCACCCTTTAAATTCATCCCTGTGTATAGGAACACATCTGGCATGCTTTTATTTCTCTAATCCTTTTGTTTTCAATTTCTAGTCTTTTAAAATTTCTTCAGGGACTACAAACAGAGGTTTCTCTTTCTGTCTAGATGTATGTTGTTTTTTTTTTTAAAAGCATTTTTGAGGGGGCAAAATATACTATAATTATAAAAAAGTACATAAATATATGCATAACCTATTAAATAAGTATTACCAATTTTTTGTTATTAAAATATTTTTTAAGACCATTTTTGTCTTTTGTGGTCAATTTAGTATCATCTCTACGATGACTATTTTAACTTAATGTTACATTTTAAATTAGTTTTAATGCCCAATGTAATTACTTATATATCAAGCCAGCAATTTTCAATCTATGTGGAGTAACGGAATGAGAACTTAATGAAATCATAAAGTTTGAGATACATCTTCCAAGGACAACACATGCATTCACATGTACACACTTTGCATACACTTTTCATGGGATTTAAGCATACCATTCAGCAGAGGTAGGAAATAGGGACTATGGTCTCTTTTGTTTATTTCATTCCTATTTTTAAATTTATCCTACAGTCTTTTGGAATACAACCTAAGCCATGTAAAGCTACATTATTAGTGAAATCCAGGGTCTTGGATCCCTTTGTGTTAGCACAAAGCACAGAAAAAAAAAAGCTTGATAATTTGGCTGGAGCTTTTGTTCACTTTTGTCCTCTTTTTCTGCTTGGATTAGGGAGAAATTTTTGAATGCTTTATTTCGTGTGTGTGTGTGTGTGTGTGTGTGTGTGTGTGTGTGTGTGTAAATAAATATATGACCTCCTTTGTGAGATTATTCTTATTAGATAAATTCTAGCTAACAGTGTACTTTTAGTAAATAACTTTGCAGCATGGGCAAGGACAGATCATTTTAGTTGACAAGAAAGAAGCCTATACATTTAGAGAGAGATGCTCAGGAGGCAGAAAGACAGTAAGAGAGAAAGGTACACAATGCAGTCAGTGAAAAGTAAGTGATTAAATATTTTTTTCTCTTAAAAGGGTGTGTGCATAAATTATACTAGGGAGATTAATTTATGGAGAAAAAATTTAATGTCCTGAAGAATGAGTGAAGCTGAATGAGGTAAATATTTAACTGAAATATGACTGACTTTCATGTTCTGATAGAACAGAAAATGTAAAGTTGAATATGGAGAGATGATTTATAAATGTGACAAGAACTGGGATGAGTAGCTGTAAATTGTAAGGAGAACAGAGACTGGCAATCCATGTGAAATTGATCATTTTCATGTATCAGTTGCACAGGCTGACTTGTCAAAGTTGTCCAGCCTCCTCCTTACCTTCATGCTCCTGCTTCCTTTCCCTTCCACATTCCGTTCCCTGTTAGTGCATCCTTACATTTGTTTACCAGAGTATTCCCCATCAGGTAGTAATGGTTTGTTTTTAAAGAGGGTTTTTTCTTTTCTTTTTTTATGTTTATTTATATATTTTAAGAGAGAGAGCATGCGCATAAATGCAAACATTCTTTTTTTATGTTTATTTATTTTGAGGGAAGGAGAGAGAGAATCCCAAGCAGGCTCCATGCTGTCAGCACAGAGCCTGATGCAGGGCTCAGTCTCATGAACTATGAGATCATGACCTCAGCTGAGATCAAGAGTCTGGTGCTTAACCAACTAGGCCACCCAGGCACCCTAACAGGGTTTTTAAGTGAAAACATATGGTAGGAAATATCTAGTAAATCTACTAATAAAAGAGCCAATAATATTGTGAGATTAAGATATTTTATGTTCCTATAGTTATATTATGTATGGCTTAATAACAGGCTATTGGTCAATATATAGCAATTTAAAAAGTTAGCTAATCAGCACAGACTCTCAAAATTGTCAATTAGCTAAGTTATTGAAGTTCTGTGCTGGACTTTTAATATATACAAAAATCATATTCAAGGTGAACCTTCATAAAAGATATACATGAAAGCAAACGTATGGGGGTGGCCTCTCCTTGGAAGTTGCTAGCTTGCCGGTGCCACCCTTGTAGCAAGAATCCCACTGAAGGAATCTACTCCACAAAATATTCATGAGAAATGTATATCCTACTGATCTTCTTCTTCTTTTTTTTTTTTTTTTGGAGTGGTATAGGAGGTTTACCTTAACATTATAAAGCAGGAAAACAAATAAAAATCCTCAGAACTTTTTAAATTTTAAGTTTTGTCAAATGATTTCAGGCACCAGCTGATATTATAAGATTTGTCAAGGCAAAGAGCAGTCTTCAACATATCTCCCCTGTCATGTCAGTACTTTTAACTCTCTTAGCTAATTTTGGGATCACCTTCCATATTTCTAAGTAGTATATTTTTGTTTTTATAATTTTTGAGTTTTAGATATTTGCCTGGTGACTTCCCACTCTTGAAGATGAAGATTTATCTCACTTCCATCCCCTCTGCCTTCCCCTCCATCCAACTTTCCTGTCCCTTCATCCTAATACAGTCATGTTGTAATTCTAATTAGATTAATATTCAGAGTTTAATTATCCTAACTCTTTTTGCTATTAAGAGCCAAAATATGTAGTAATTGTGATTACCTTTCTTCCTTGTACAGCTTTCTGTTTTTCCTGGAGATTATGAGGTCCTTGTTCACCTGATAAGTTTTCCATGTACTTATTACTAACTTAACCCTAAAGTCTTCACCATTTGTCTAAATCTCCTCTCAATACATTTGTTTGCATGAGGTCGTTTATCCAAGAGCAGTCTCTCCTTTAATCTTTTACCGGTTTTTTAGTCTTGACTTGTTCCTTCAGTTGGTGCCACTTGACATCCAAATTCTCCCTTCACCATCATGGTAGATATTTCCTATGCCTCTTTCTAGTATTGGGAATCTTGTTTCATATATTTGTGTCATTTTCTTTCTTGACTTAATTACTTTTTTTTTTTAGTAGAGCACATCTTCCAGTGGCTGTCTAAACATTGTATATAAACTGTAAATTTTTTAGATGACATGCATCTCAATTATCTTCTGGCTACCAGTGTTACTATTAAGAAAGCAAGGATATTCTGGTAACTAACCTTTTAAAATGAGACCTGTTGGTTTTGTCTTGTTTTTCTCTCTGAAAGCTTGTAAGATCTTCCCTCTGTGTCCAGTGTTCTGAAACTTCACAATGAATCATCACCATTATACTGGGTAAATCTTCACCATTATTTTGGGCCTCAATAAAGGACTCCCATGGTGGACTAACTGAACACTTTACCCAGTCCAGATTTTCCCTAGAATACAATACTGGGCCCAAGAAGATCAATTTCATTCATAACAGAACATGCATAATAGAACACACATAATGCAACCTATCCCAAAAGTAGTGATGAACGTCTGCTACCAGCTATGTATAACACATAAAGGGAAGTTTCTCTAAACTCAAGCACTCAAAGGAAAATAAGAACAGCAGCTTGTGTGTATATTGGAACAATTGAATATTTGCACAATTGACTCCCATAAAATAATTATGGTACTGCAGTGGTTCTCAAATTTTGTTATGCACTGGAATCACCTGGGGATCTTTAAAATGTACCAATGCCTAGCTCCCACCCCCCTAACATCCTTATTTAATTGGTGTAGTGTGAAATCGGGGCATTGGGATCATTTAAAACACCAGGTGATTCTAATGTATAGCAAAGTTTGGAAGCCTATAGAGAATGGCTCACTGGGAATCCTGGATTGTAGTCCATATAGTTGTAGGGGCAAATATAGCTAACTCAGGGTACAGTTGAGGGAGAGTGATTAAATGTAAATGCTTCAGAAGAATGAAAAGATCAGACTTGAAGTCCAAGTGATATAATGGAAGTGAACCTCACTCTTAGACCAAAACATATCTTTTGATTAGCTTTTTTGACATGAAATTTTGTGTTTCTGCAGATATCCATTAGGTAATGATTCTGCAAATAATGGCTTTCTGTGATATCTTGTAGAAACCTAGCAAAATACTTCTAAAGCCTCAGAAACTATCAGTGATTTCAGTAGTTCTCAGACATCTACTAACTATAATATATGATGGAAAAAACTGGTGCTCTCCCTGCCACCTTGCATAGTTTATAATGGAGATAGACCAGAGGATTTCTGGGAGCAGAGCTATTGTTGATCGCTGTGACACTGAGAACACTTTTCAGTTAGGAAAGTATTATTGAAAAAGAGCTCTTCCCAAGTCTCAGTCTACAAAGTGGTGTAATCAGCCAAGATTGGGTAGTTTTCTTTTTTTTTAATGTTTATTTATTTTTCAGAGAGAGATGTGGGGGTGGGCAGAGAGATTGGGAGACACAGAATCCAAAGCAGTCTCCAGGCTCTGAGCTGTCAGCACAGAGCCTGATGAGAGGCTCGAACTCAAAAACCATGAGATCATGACCTGAGCTGATATCAGACACTTAACCAACTGAGCCACCCAGGTGCCCAACCTTTCTTTTTAAATTTTTACTCCCTTTACCTAAAATGTTTATATTTTTAATTAAAGTAATACTTAAACACAGTTTAGAAACTCAATAGTAAATATTAAAAAAGCTTATAAAGAAAACTAGCTATCCCCTGATAGATCTCTCTTCATACCTAAGGCTAGTTTCTCAAAAGGTCCTGCTTTTAACTACTTTAGCTGTTAATTCACTTATTTCTGAATAATACTCTTATTTTTAAGTTTCTTGATACCTGCATTTTAGTGGTTAGTGATTCATTTTGTTCTGAAGAAAAATAAACATTTTTACCCTTTTCTCTCCTCTCCTTCATTTTCTTTTTCTTTTCTCATTCCTCCCAATGGGATTTTATCACACTTTTAGTTAAATTAATATTCAGTCATTGCTGTAATTACATAAAAATTATTCACAGCTGAACCACCCTATGGACTATGATGATATTTCTGTTTCTTTCCAATATGAGAGCAATTGGGTAGGGAAAGAAAGACCTTTAGTTCCCACTGCTGCAAACAAGGATTCCTTTTGTGATTGGCCCAAATGCAGGTTTGAGTGAGAAAAAAATCTCTTGTGATTAAAAAGACTTTTAGTTCCATAGTGAGTAACCTCCTTTTAAGGCATACTTTTCATGAATTTTTGCTTTAACATTATCTTAGGGTAAAACCATCTTTAACCTATAATTAAAGTAGGATCTGAAAATTTTTCATTGGGGTCTGAAAATTTTCACCTGTGCCAATTTTTAACTCAGCTAAACAAGTTCTGATTCCGTTCAGGAATTGAAATAACACCCTACCACAACCACCAGCAAAACAGAAGAGGAGAGCTTTTACTGAGTAATATCAGGTTGAGTTATTTCAACATTTAAATAATCTGTGCTTGTCACTGTACTGGGCGCTAAAGACATAGAAATCTCAAGCTTAACTTCTGTTTCTGATGGTATTATTGCTGTAATTTCTTTCAATCCTAAGTACCTAGTGTTCTTGTAGTGTTCTATAGCATACTTACGTTGCCGCAATACTAATTTCACCTGACTTCATCAATTACTTAATAAGCAACCAGAGGTCAGAGGCTGTGGCCTGTACAGGGTTCACTCAGTACAAGGGAAATGCTCAATACGTTTTTGTTAAATAAATAACACAAAGACAGATCCCCTGAACAATGGGATTTTCGGTTTTGCCCTCACACAAGACACCAGTTTTTTTTAGCCCTGGAGATGAACACCAATTTCTGCTTATGGCCCTGACCCTATGAAGAATAAAATGATAAAACACCTTTGTTCTTTTTAATTTTGTTAATGTTTTATTTATTTCTGAGAAAGAGACAGGCAGCGTGAGCAGGGGAGGGTCAGAGAGAGAGAGGGAAACACAGAATCGGAAGCAGGCTCCAGGCTCTGAGCTGTCAGCACAGAGCCCAACGTGGGGCTCGAACCCACGAACCCTGAGATCATGAGCTGAGCCGAAGTCGGACACTTAACCGACTGAGCCATCCAGGCGCCCCAAAACACCTTTGTTCTTCTTCCTGCCAAAGTTACTTGTGTTCAGGACCACGAGTCAGTTTTATTTTCGGTTAATGATCAGTATAACAGCTCTGGTTGGAAAGGGATAAAGCAAAAAACACAGACTATCTTTCTGAGTGTGTTGTCTCCAGCAGGAGACCACCTTTGATGAGAAACTGCCCTCCTTCCCTAGAGAAGCACACACTTCCTTAGGGATGAACACAAATGGAAGTTGCGGGTTGAGGGGGCCTCTAATTTAGCCAGATTAGCTGCTTCCCAGTGATTAATAAGGTACTGAATATTGATGACGACTGCTTTCCTGGGTACTCTGGGGAAATATGCTGATTTAAAGAAGGTACAAGTTATCAATTACAGCTAGACTTTTAAAATGGGAATAGAAGTATATCACTTAGGTTCCAAATATTTGAGGATTTTTTTCAAAGATCTTTCTGCTGTTGATTTTTAATTGTGGTCAGAGAGTGTACTTTGCATGACTTAAATCCTTTAAAATGTGCCAAGACCTGTTTTATGTGCCCAGAATATGGTCTGTCTTGTAAATATTATATGTACTCTTTAAAAAGTATATTTTACAATGACAGAAGTGTTCTGTAAATGAATTCAGTTAGGTCGATTCGGCTGATAGTATTGTTCAGGTCTTGCATAGCCTTACTGATTTTCTGTTTATTTGTTCTATCACTAATTGAGAGAGGATACTGAAATCTCTCACTATTGCTGGGAATTTTTCTATTATATTTGTAGTTCTGTCAGCTTTTGCTTCTGTACTTTGAAGCTCCAGGATTACATGCACAAATATTCAAGATCCTTATATTCTCTTAATCATTATCTGGACTCCTTTATCATTATAAAGCAATGCTCTTTATCTCCGATAGTATTCATTGCTCCGAAATCTACCTTCTCTGATATAAATCTAGGCACTCCAGCTTTCTTTTGATTAGTATCAGCATGATATATCTTCTTTCCATCCTTTTAACTTACTTGTATCTCTTTACTTACAGTGAGTTTCTTGAAGGCAGCATACAGTTGGATATTATGTATCTTTAATCCAATCTCTGCCATTTAATGTGATTATTGAAATGTGTGGGCATAAATCCACCACCTAGATATTTTTTGCCTATTTTAAAAAATCTGTTATTGTCTATTTGTTACCTTCTTCCTCTTTTTTTCTCCCTTTTGGGGTTATGGCTATATTTTATCTCGTCTTTTACTACATTTTATCCCTTTTATTGGCTTATTGGATTTTATTAGGTATAAATTTTTTGTGTGTTATTTTAGTGGTCGCTTTAGAGTTGGTAGTATGCCTCTTTACCTTCTATCACTGTCTGCATTCAAGTGATATTGTACCACTTCACATAAAGTATCAGAACCTCGCAACTGTAGCCTTCCATTTCTCCTCCCCTCTCTGACTTTTGTACTACTCTTGTCCTATCTTCTACATCTACATGTGTTATAAATTCCACAATATGTTGTTTTTGTTAATTATCCCTTAAAAATAGGGGCGCCTGGGCGGCTTAGTCGGTTAAGCGTCCGACTTTCGCTTAGGTCATGATCTCGCGGTTCGTGGGTTCGAGCCCCGCGTCGGGCTCTGTGCTGACTGCCAGCTCAGAGCCTGGAGCCTATTTCAGAGTCTGTATCTCCCTCTCTCTCTGACCCTCCCCTGCTCACGCTGTCTCTCTCTCCTAGAAAATAAATAAAACATTAAAAAAAATTATCCCTTAAAAATATATAAATAGTAGAAAAAGAGTCCTTATATTTACTCATATAGTTACCATTTCTGGTGCATTCAGTTCCTTTGTTGAGCCCTGGGTGTCTGTCCATGTGGCATCATTTGCCTTCTAGCTGAAGAACTTCCTTGAACACATCTTGTCGTGCAGGTTTGCCGGTGATGTATTCTTTCAGCTCCTGTATGTTTGAAAAGTCTTAATTTCACTTGACTTTTAAATTTTAGAGTACTTTTAGATTTGCAGAAAAGTGATAAAAAATAGTAGAGACTCCTTTATGTCCCTTGACAGTTTCCTCTAATGTTCATATCTTACATCGTCATGGTACACTTGTCAAACTAATGAACCAACAGTGAGGCATTACTAATAACTAAAGTCTAAATTTTATCCAGACTTCACTTGTTTTCCACTGACAGTTTTTTCCTATTTCAAAATCCCATCCAGGATACCAGTTAGTCCTCAAGTATCCTTAGTCTCTGCTGGTCCTAGACAATTTCTCAGTCTGTCTTTGTTTTTTTATGACCTAAAGAGTTTTGAGGAATACTAGTTAGGTATTTCATAGAATGTCACTCAGTTTGATATTGTCTGATTTTTTTTTCACAAACTAGACTAAAGTTAGGAATTTCTGGGAAGAATACCACAGAGAGGAAGTGCCCTCCTTGACATCATATCAGGGATACATTCTACCATCATGCATTCTCTCTGGTGATGTTAACTCTCATCACTTTGTTAAAGTAGTGTCTGTTGCCAGGTTTATGGACTATAGAGTTACTCTTTTTCACTTTTCACACTGTACCCTGTAAAGCAAGTCGCTAAGTCTAGCCCATACTCAATAAAGCAGGAAGTTATGCTCTGCATTCTTGAAATTCTTCTGTAAAGATTTGTCTCTTCTCCTCAATTTAAAACTTTATGCTATTATTTGTTTATATCAGTGTGTAGGCTGAAAGCAACCTCCCAAAGATGTCCATGTCCTAATCCCTAAAGCCTGTAACTATGTTATTTTATATGGCAAAAATTATTTTGCAGCTGTGACTTGGGGACCTTGGAATGAAAGATTATGCCAGATTATTTGGGTAGGCACAATGTAATTGTAAGAGTCCCTTTAAGAGAGAGGTAGGAGGGTCAGAGTCAGAGCAAGAGACAAAGGAAGCTGAGACTGGAGTGATATAGGCAGCTTCTAGAAGCTGAAAAAGCCAAAGATTTTCTCCTGTCCTCCAGAGGGAACATGGACCTACAAACACATTGATTTTATCCCAGTAGGACTGATTTTAGACTTCTGACATAAAGAACTATGTGATAATAACTTTTTGTCATTTTGACCACTAAATGTATGATAATTGTTTCAATAGCAATGGTAAACTGATACAATTAGTATGAATTCATGCATACTTATTTTATACTTTGGGCCACTATTTTTGAAAAATATTTTTCTTGGGTAAAGAATTCTAAATTGACAGGATTTTTTTAACCACCTAAAAAGGTATAATTTCACTGTCTTCTAGCCTACATTGTTTCTGGTGAGAAATCTGCCATAGCCTCATCTTTGTTCTTCTATATCTATTGTGTCTTTTTCCCTCTAGCCACTTTTAACATATTGACCTTATCTATGGTATTAGACAATCTGATTATGATCTGCTGTGGTATAATTTGCTTGTTCTTAAGGTTTTTTGAACTTCTTGGATGTATATATTTATGCTGTTCAACACATTTTTAAAATCTTCAAGTATTTTTTTGAAATTTTTCCGTCAGTCCCTCTTTTCTCCTTTGGAGACTGAAATTTCATAAACATTAATCTCTTGAAGTTGTCTCACAACCTACTGGTACTCTGAATATTTTCTTCAGCTTCTTTATCTGTGTTTTATTTCTGGTACTTTATATTATTTTGTCTTCAATTTTACTTGTCTTTTCTTTTGAAGTGTCTAAATTGCTGTTAGTTCCATCCAGCGAATTCTTCATCTTGGACATTGGATTGTTATCTCTAGAAGTTTGATTTGGGTCTTACTATGTTCAGTATTTTCTCTAGTCCCATGAACATGTGGCATACAGTAATAATTACTGTTTTAATATCTTTGTCTACATGTTTATTGTATATGTCTTTTTTGGGTCTCTTTGGATAGATTGCTTTTTCTCTTCATAATGAGTTGTATTTTCTTGCTTCTTTTCATGCCTGGTAATTATTAATGGGATGCTAGACCTTATAAATTTTATCTTGATGGGTGCTAGATATACCTTTATATTCCATAAATTTTCTTGAGCTTTATTTTGGAATGTGGTTAAGTTTTCAAATAAATGGTTTGCTTCTTTTGGATCTAGTTTTCAGGCTTTGTTGGGGATGACCAGAACAGGTTTTAGTCTAGCATTGATTTTTCCCACTATTGAGGCAAAACTGTTCTGAGTACTATACTCATTTTCTGTGAATTACAATGTTCTCCACTCTGACTAGTGAGAGCAGGCACTATTCCTGACCCAGTATGATCACTGATGATGGTTTCTTCTAATCCTTTTGGGTAGTTATCTCTTGCCCTTGGGTAATTTTCTCATGACCATGTACCTTGGAAGGACCATCTGCATGTTTCTGCAATCATCCCATTGTTCAGCTTTCTCTTCTGATATTCAGCCCTGTGAATGTTAGCTGCCTTGACCTCCCTGGACTCCCACCTCTGTCTCCTCAACTCAGAGAGATCAATGGACTCTGATGAAGCTTCACCTTTCTGTGCCGTGACCTGGAATATTTCTCAAGGGAGTAAGTTGGAGGTGACTGTAGGCATTGTTTATTTGTATCCCTTCTCTCTGGGATGACTAGCTTATGCTTTTATCCAATGTCTGAAAACCATTGTTACATGTATTTTGTCCGTTTTTTTTTCCCACTTGTTTCAGATGAGTGAGTAAATCTAGTCTCTTACTTCATCTTGTCTGAAAGTAGAAGACTTCTTATTCTTACCACAATTTTTTAAAAATGTTTAAATGTTTAGTTATTTTTTTGAGAAAGAGAGACAGAATGTGAACAGGGGAGGGGCAGAGGGAGAGGAAAATACAGAATCCAAAGCAGTCTCCAGGCTCCGTCAGCACAGAGCCCGACGTGGGGCTTGAACCCATGAGCCGTGAGATTATGACCTGAGCTGAAGTCAGATGCTTAACCAACTGAGCCACCCAGGCACCCCAACACAAATCATTTTATAATTGGATGGCTGAACTGTAATTTGTTTAAGAAGGCTTTGTTGCTTATTTGTAATTGCCAAATAACATTTTATTGTACTGATGTACTATCACCAATAAGTAACATATTATTTGACATTTGGGCTGAGATTTAGCTTTCCTTTTTATAAACAGCTACATATTTGTGACTTTTGCCTTTATTTCCCTACAATATATTTCTAGATATGGATGACTGGCTGCATGGTAAGGGTCAGATGACTACTTTGTACAAGCATACCCTGAATGCCCCTATTAATCATTATCTTGAGAGTGTATAACTCCTGTCTTTCCTCTGTCATTTCCCACAAGCAAATTATGTGGAAATATTGTTCAGCATTCCAAGTCAGAGTTTCCAGCAGTGGCCAACTCGGGCCATCTCCTTGGCAATGCAGGATGTCCAGGCTTTGATCTCCTTGGAACATCGGAGGGGTTTGCCCACCCAAGGAGGAGCAAAGCTATGGACAGCTGCTAGGCTACTTGCTTACACTATAGAAGCTGGTTGCATGTAGGTCCCAGCAGTGGGTGCTTTGTCCAGTCTGCTGCCCCTGAAACCCCTATATGTAAGTTCCCCCAGTAAGCTATGTCTTGATGGCTGGATCTGGGTTGTTTCTTGGGTTTCACGGGGTCATCACCCACCCTTGGCTGAGAGTTTGCCTGGGTGTGGCTACATTATATTAGTTATTATGTTGTTGCCAGGTTGTGCTCCAGAGAGATGCAGCCAACTGACATGTTGCCTACATATAACTTTTTGAATATTGAGTCTTCCTCAAAATCACCTATTCTCTTCACTCATTTATGGCATCTTCTTTGGTATATATCTCCTCATTTTGATGAGAAGCTCTGTCATTCCAAGTTCCAGAATTGTTAGCACATCTGACACTCATGCTAAAAAGATTAATATTTAAACCATTCTGTGGACCAGTCTAGTCTTGATTAATATTTTCTTCTTCCAGCTTTAACATTCCTCATGCTATTTTACTTAATAACATTCTTCTCCTTCAATTAATTTAGTTTGTATGTACTCATTTTCTCACATCAAAAAATAATAACTCTTCTACTAAAAACCACCAAGCTTTGCATTAGCCTTACATATAGTTATCATAGCACTCAGAACTCACCTACCGTGGGTAGGCCCAGAGAAAGATCTAGCAACAAACATAACAGTATACTTGACTAATGAGGCATTGTTATTGGAATTCAATTTTAGAACTCTCCTCTTACTTTAGGATGAGTTATTTCTCACCAGCTTCCTCAGTCTGTATGGACCTATTTCACCAGTACTAGGGCTTTCTTTTCAGTAGAAATAAGCCAAGCTGGGACTCATGACTACACATACAGCATAATATTTTAAAAAGGAAACCTCTTGTATTCAGTGTTATCTATACATAAGTCTAGCATAAAGGGTCACAATTAATGAAGCAGAAGGACTTTTTCTTTATGGAGACTCCAAATTTGATACAAAATTTTCAGTTAGAACAGTGAAAGTTGTTTTAGGAAGTTTTGTTTTTTATTTTTCACTCATAGGTTATCTCTGGAGGCACACAAACAGTATAAATAATCAGGCAGGAAAGTCCAAAAGCATCAGGGGTCAGATATGGTAGAGTCACAGCCCTATTACAGGCCTTTTGACTTTTGATATTATATTTCCATCATGAACTGGTTAGCCTGTTCAGAACAATTAATGATTGCTCAAATGCCCAATGTTGTTATAAGTCATTTTTTCTAAAATGCTTATTTGTCTTGAATAATTTATTTGCTCATTGTGTGTTCATGTTGAAGAGCATTAAATCAACATGGTGATAGAAGAACTCTAAGTGAACACTCAGTTCTTTTATACATGAGAAATTTAGAGCCAGAAGAAGAGGAAAGGCCTTGCCCAGGGACACACAGCAGGAGCTCATCAAGTAGACTGACCACTCAGCCAATGACTTTCTTATTTCCTTAATTAAATAAAAAAATAGGAACAAAACTTCTAGACAGCTGAGGCTGTGGCTTTGGCTTTGGACCGGTGGAGAAATTGTGTTGTTGACCTTGTTTGGGGGTTTAGGTGGCAGTGCCATACTGTTCACTATAACAAATATATCATGTGTAAACTTTGCAGGACTCAACACTCAACTAGTGACAAAAAACAGCAGACTGCCTTTCTAGGCAGTATCAAGTACTACTGCTTCATCACCAGTAATGGTACTTTCATCTAGCAAAGATTGTGGAGAATTCAATTTTCCATGAAGAAATCTTCCAGAGTCAAAATCTGCCTCTTAATCAATTCTAGCCATTGGTTTGAGTTTGACCCATGTGGCAAGTCGTCCTCCCAGTATTTGGCGATGACTTCATTTGTATAAAACTTGATTTTCCAGCCATTTCCTCAAGTGGCAGCTCTTGAAATCATCAGAATCTTGGCTGCTCTCAGGTTTTGGCTCTGTAGTCAGACAGAACTCTTAAGTCCTTAGAGCTGTTAACCATACTGGTTAAATGGGCTTCTGAATTTGTAAGATGGCATTAAGACAATGTAATGTAAGGTAAGGCAATAGAAGATAATGGCATAAGTGCTTAAGAGAGTGCCTAGTGCATGGCAAATGGTAGCTATTCCTATAATCATTACAAGGGTTATTTTTATTTACCTTTGTCATTCCAGATGTGGTCCTACAGCTCGAAATAAAGAAGAACTATTAGTTCCACTATCTTGTTCTGTGCAGGGTGCTTCTTATTAATGCAGTCTACATGGGAGTGTACTAAGAAGACTCACATTTCTTAATCTTTAAATATCAACTTGAATTCAACTTAAATTCCATTGAAAGCTCCCAACCTGCCTACTGCAAAGTTTCAACACTATCTCCCCCTCTAGGGTAATAAGCTTATGTGATAGTGAGAAGATGAGAGTGGATCCTCTGATCCATAAGATAATATGATTTATGCTGGCAGCTGCATTAATCAAGCCTACATGAGGTCCAAGGTCCTCAGTGGTTATTGCAGTGGTGGGACCACCTCTCAGTACCTTGGAGGTCTGCCATCTTCCCAGAGGAACCACGAGGGATATAGTCTGGCTATCTTTCTCTTGGATTTAAAGTCCTCTGTTTCCACTTAACCTAGGGGAAGATACTTTTGCATATTTCCAGCCACCCTCAAACTTTGTCATCAATTCTTCCTCTTCTTCATAAACACTTGAAATGACCATTGAAAATTCCTTGGAATCTTACAGAAGACTTCAACTTTAAGCCACAAACTTAAATATGAGGTAAGAGAGACAAAGCCAATCTCTCTGCTTGATATGGGAGCATGGGAATAGAAGCATGTGGAGAAAATCAACAGCCCAGGACCATAGTGCAATGCTGGCAGTCAAACCATACATCTAAGCTTGTTCTCATCATGTACTCTTATTAACAAGGACTTCTATAAATTTTTTAATTCCTATTTTTTTTATTGAGGTGAAATTTGCAAAATGTAAAATTAGCCATTTTAAAGTGTACATTTCAATGGCATTTAGTGTATTCACAAAGTTGTGCAACCATCACCACTATCTAGTTCCAAAACATCTCATTACCTGGAAAGAAAACCCCACTGGGGCACCTGGGTGGCTCAGTTGGTTGGGAGTCAGACTTCCGCTCAGGTCATGATTTCACGGTTTGTGGGTTCGAGCCCTGCGTCGGGCTGTGTGCTGACAGCCAGCTCAGAGCCTGGATCCTGTTTCAGATTCTGTATCTCCCTCTCTCTGACCCTCCCCTGCTCTCTCTCTCTCTCTCTCTCTCTCAGAAATAAATAAAACATTAAACAAAATTTTTTAAATTAAAAAAAAGAAACAAAACCCCATTAGGCAACTGTCAATCTGTTTTTGATCTCTATAGATTTATGTATTCCAAGTATTTTATATAACTGTGAACATACAGTATGTGGCCTTTTGTGAGGGGCTTCCTTCACTTAGTATATGTTTTCAAGGTTTATCCACATTGTAGCATGTATCAATATTTCCTTCCTTTTTATAACTGAATAATATTCCATTATCTGTATATACTACAATTTGTTTATCCATTCACTTGATGATAGACATTTGAATTGTTTCTACCTTTTGGTTATTGTGAATAGTGCTTCTTTGTACATTCATGTACAAGTATTTGTTTGAGAATTAGTCTCTTTTTAACTCAACTGGGGACATTATATTTGCCTTGATTATTTCCTACACTGTAGATTTGAGCAACTATTTTGCCCAGGGGTTTTCAATCTTGTATGCACATCATGTGGGGATCTTTTTATAAAATATATGCTGAAATACCTGCTGTATATATATATATATACATATACATATATTATATATGTGTGTATATATACATATACATATTCATAGGCATGCAATGGAATGCTACTCAACCATCAAAAAGAATTAAGTCTTACCATTTGCAACAACATGGATGGAGTGCTAGAGAGTATTATGCTGAGTGAAATAAGTCAGTCAGAGAAAGACAAATACCATATGATTTCACTCATATGTGGAATTTTAGAAACTGAACATATGGGAAGGGGGAGAAAAAGAGAGAGGGAAACAAACCATAAGAGACTCTTAATGATAGATAACAAACTGAGGATTGATAGAGGGAGGTGGGTGGGGGATGGGCTGAATGGATGATGGGTATTAAGGAGTGCACTTGTGATGATGAGCACTGGGTGTTGTAAGTGATGAATCACTAAATTCTACCCCTGAAACCAATGTTACACTATGTTAATTAATGAGAATTTAATTAAAATTTTGAAAAAAAGGAAAATACAATAAAAAAATAAATAAAAATACATGCTGAGATCCCTTCCCAGAACAATTAAATTGTTTAAAGCTCCCCAAGAGACTCTACTGTGCAGCCAGGGTGCAAAAGCACTGGCTTCCTGCCCAGGTTCTCAGCTTTTACTATGCATCAGATGCACTTGGACATCTTGTTAAAAACACAGATTGAAGGTAGGGCACACACATTTGTGGCTCCAATAAGTTACCTGGTGATGCTGATGCATTGGGGCCGCGCTTTGAAAATCACTGACCTCTCACCCACAAGGATGAGGATAGGGGCATCAGAATCACCTGGGAAGGCCTCTCAACTCATACCCATCTCTTTATGTTGTGCTCTGGTTGGAGGAGATAGCATTTTAGAAAACTTCCCAGCTCATTTTACTCACACTCCTCTTCTCCCACTTGCAACTGAGAAATACTGTTTTAGCTTCCATGTCTTTCTGGGTATAGCTTCTGCCACTCAATCTGTTACCTATCTCTATAAGCCTTCATTCTTGTACTCACATCATTTCTCACATTTAAAATGCCTTTCTCCATCCGCTGCTGAAGCCTCAGCCATCTTTCACTAACTAAACCCTCATATTTTCTCTGATGTGCTCTCCAATCTTTTAATCTAGCTCCTCTCTGAATTCTCATTGTATCAACAAAGCTGTGAGGAACTAGGGTGTAAAACATAGTGCTTAATGATGTACTGTTTTAATTATTCACTGATTGTTTTATCTAAGTTATGAGTAGCCAAGTTTGTGTTTCTTTCATATTTTCCTTGATGACTTTTGTTGTGCTATATGTTGGTTAGGACCTCAGTAAAAACAATCATAAAATGTTAGAGTATTTATCTAAGAGAGCATTTGCCTCAGTCAGCCCATTGTATAAACAAAGACTGCTGAGTCAAAGATCTTGAACTTTACCCAAGGGACATTCCACAGCAGAGGGCCCAGCAGGCAATGATTTTGTGATGGTAGGCTATGGTACTTTGTCTGCTTTTCTATACACAAATGGTGTATACAAAATTACCAATTAGAAAATGAAACAACTTAGAATTATTATTTTCCTTGCAAACCATACAATATCTCCTCAATTAAAATTAGGAAATAAATCTCTGTTTTACCCAGAAGCAAATTATACAGAATAGAATGAGGTATCAAGTGTCGTGATCCCCAAAGCCTTGCACTTGTTCTGACTTGTGTTTTAGTCCACTTGCTGGGCCCGTCATTCTCATTTCTGGTTTTACATGCTGCATAACTAATGATGCTCACAAGGGATGCCACGAAACAAGCTACATCAGAGGTTGGCAAATTATGGTGCCTGGGTCAAATCTGGTTTCCACCATTTTTGTAAAGGTAGTTTTATTGGAGCACAGTAACACCCATTTGTTTACCTATTTTGTGTGGTGGCTTTCACTATGCAATGGCAGAACTGAGTAGTTGCAGTGAGACTGTGTATTAGTCTAACAGACCTAGCAGGGCTACCATAACAAAGACCACAGACTGGGTGGATTCACAGTAGAAATGTATTTCCTCACAGTTTTGGAGGCTGGAAGTCCAAGATCAAGATGTCAGTAGGACTACTTTCCACTGAGACCTCTTTCCTTGGCTTGCAGATAGTGGTCTTCTTCTGATTGCATCTTCATGTGGCTGCCCCTTGGTCAATGTGTAACTATGTCCCAATCTCTTCTTATAAGGACAACAGTCATATTGGATTAGGGTCCAAATGAATGACCTTATTTTAATTTAATCACACCTTTTAAGACCCTATCTCCAGATACAGTCACACTCTCAGGGGTTCAGGACTTCTACATGTGAATTTGGTAGTGGTAGGGGTGGGGGAGAGGTGAAATTCAGCCCATAATAAACCAAATGTCCCCAAAACCTAAAATATCTACTATCTTGTCCTTTATAGAAGAAACTTATTGAATTCTGTTATATACTGTAATTTCTCCTGGAAGATAGAACAAAATACAACTCTAAATTGGGAGCACCAAAATTTTCCTCCTCCCTCTATGAGCAGCCTTGGCCCTGGCTGGAGCTCCCATTGCAGGAGGGTCCTGAGGCACCCTGTCACACTTCTGAGCAGAACTTTTTTTTTTTTTTTAATTTCTAGGAGAGAGAGAGACAGCGTGAGCAGGGGAGGGTCAGAGAGAGAGGGAGATACAGACTCTGAAACAGGCTCCAGGCTCTGAGCTGGCAGTCAGCACAGAGCCCGACGCGGGGCTCGAACCCACGAACCGCGAGATCATGACCTAAGCGAAAGATGGACGCTTAACCGACTAAGCCACCCAGGCGCCCCAATGAGCAGAACTTTTAGTGGGTCAATTCCCTTCAGAAACCACAGCCAGGACCATTCCATAAGTAACTAAAATTCCCACTTTCTCGAAGAATCACTGTTTTCTCACACCTATACCCTCTTTTTCTCAACTTATATCACAAGTGTAAGCACTTGGCTCTCTTTTAAGCTATTTTGATGAAAGAAGGGACCTTTTTACCACTTTGTGACGGTTGCTGACTTTGTTAAGAGGAGCAGGGGAAGCAAAGCCACCTCTTCCTATGGAGGTGGAAGCAGGCTGGCCAATTCACTGGCCAACTGGCTTGCTTTGTAGCAGTTGCTACTCAGTTGGGGCCCCAGAAAAACCACCCATGGTTCCGTGTCATGTAGACCTTTGGAGTGGTTGAGGAAAGTCAAAATGCAAATGGGAAATTAAAAAATGACAAGGGTCCATTTGACTACTATCACTTGGAGAAGTAATTCAACTCATGGTCAGCATATGTCCATGAGACTCAACAATGGCATTTTATTTATTTATTTATTTATTTATTTATTTATTTATTATTAATGTTATTTTCTTAAAATTTATTTATTTTTGAAGGAGAGAGAAAGACAGAGTATGAGTGGAGGAGGGGCAGAGACAGAGGGAGACACAGAATCTGAAACAGGCTCCAGGCTCTGAGCTGTCAGCACAGAGCCTGATGCAGGGCCGGAACCCACGAACCGTGAGATCATGACCTGAGCTGAAGTCAGACACTTAACCCACTGAGCCACCCAGGTGCCCCTAAATAACTCAGTTTTATTTGATTTAATGTTTTATTTATTTTTGAGAGAAAGAGAGAGAGAGACCGAGTATGAGCAGAGGTGGGGCAGAGAGAGAGACACACACACAGAATCAAAAGCAGGTCCCAGGCTCTGAGCTGTCAGCACAGAGCCCCACGCAGGGCTCGAACCCACAAACCACGAGATCATGACCTGAGCCAAAGTTGGACGCTTGACTGAGTGAGCCAGCCAGGCATCTCCTCAGCCATGGCATTTTAAGGAGAACTTTAAGAATCCAGGCAAGAGCTCTTATGATTTTCTATTGTCTTTGGAGATTGAGATATATCTACTAAAGTAGGTCTCTAACTGGTATTTCTAAGAATGGGCTCAGCAAATAACCTCACCTGGAATGGGGATGTCCTCAGAGCTTATGTCCCTGGCATAGAGATTTATAGGAGTGATATACTATCTGTCTAAACCTGTCTCTGTCTAAACCTTTACTGGAGAGGAAACTAAAGCCAACAAACGAAGAAAGAACCACCTGAAGGTCAAATTAGGTCATGTCCTAACTCTGAGCTGGCACCCTCCCCTCTGCAGTTGTCTAGTGTTCTAGTAACACCTTGCTGTTCCTTGGGGCTTTAAAGGTAAATCAGTTCCTCAGGGAAAAGTAGCCACTTCAGGAATTTGGGAGTATTAGCTGAATGGCAGTGCTGTAGTGGATTTTGATAAAAGAAGGCGAGGTTTGTGTCTATTGCAGACATAAAAATTCCCCTCCTGAAAGCAGATGGCAGCCTGAAGTACTGTAGTCACAGTGTGGTGGAGCAGGCCCCAGAGAAGTCTTTTGTTTTGACAAGTTAAAAAGTCTGAGCTTGCTGGAAGGAAGTTTGATTAAGGAGATCATGGCCACCCCAGAGATACCAGAAAGCTAGGACCCCAGCTCACTGAACTGTGAAATCGGCACAAGGAAATGACTTTCACCCACGAAAAGTGATGAGGCTAAGCGGGACATTCATGTGGTCATGCATTGAACCATTGAGCTCCTAATGTATGCAAAATCCTGGGGATATAATATGGAGCACAGCCAGACCTGGTCTCAGCCCTTTGTAGCTTTCAGGAAATGGAAGGAGGCAGACATTGATGAAACACAAAATAAATGTAAAATCATGGCAGTGATAAAGGGATGGGAGGAAGGGTGGGTGCAGGGAGAAAAGGACCGGCTGAAGCAGCAACTCTAGTCTAAGGTGAGTGGTAGAAACTGTAGTTACTGCTTGGCCTGAGCCTTCCCTAAGAGGATGTATCCTCAGGGAAGGCTGCATTGAGGCACTGGGGGCCCTGGTTTGCCAAGTGAGTGTATGAGTGATGGACTGCTAGACATAGCCTTCCCCGCCCTGCACTCAGCTCTACAGCATCCCTAGCTGGGGGGCTATCCAATCACCTGCAGGCCTAGGGGACAGAATGCTTTGTCACTGTCCTTTTAGTAAGACTTCTTAGGACACAGTTCAGGAAGCTGGGGACAACATACTTGGCTGTACAACAGCAGTCTCAGAAGAGAGCAGCAGATACTCTTGAACCTAGGGGCACCTGGGACAATGAACTATGAAAAGCCACTTTCAGAAAACCAACAGATCTACAACTGGGATATCACTACCATTCAAGAATGTCAAGGAAATGTCACATGAGTGAGACAAAGTGCACGTGTGATCAAGTAGATTACCCTGCTCCCCACCCCAACCCAGCCCACGTATTAAATTGATAATGCTGAATTCAAATCAATTCGACACCGTGGGGTAGTTGTTTTTGATATAAATAGACACTTTGGTCGTTTGGCATATTTGATGCCAACAGGAAAAGCACCACAATCACCTATGGCATACAAAGGTCTGGGATTCCTCTCACTTCCTTCCTCTTCCCTTGCTAGTCAACGGACAGAAGTCCCTCTGCTGCCACCTACTGACAACAGTGAGTACAACTACACATTTGTACAGTGTCTTCGGGGAAACAAGTTTTCAACTACCATTACCTCTCCGAAATGAAGCCTGCCTTCCCTCCTAATGCTGTATTTTGACTAAAATTAAAAATGGGTTTTCTTTAACTTCAAAAAGTCTTATACATGTTTAAGAAAATCTGTACCAGACGGGATTAATCCTCACTTTCAAGAACCTAAAAATTTTGTCACCAATTCAAGGAGTAGACAGAGATGTATTTAACAGCAGTCTCTAAATACACTGCTAGGGTAGCCTGGGTGGCCCAGTTAGTTGAGCATCTGACTTTAGCTCAGGTCATGATCTCACAGCTTGTGGGTTCTAGCCCAGCATCAGACTTTACATTGACAGTGTGGAACCTGCTTCAGATTCTCTATCACCCTCTCTCACTGACCTGCTCTCTCTCTTGAAAATAAACTTTAAAAACTTAAATATTCTGCTCTATTTATCTGAAAATAAGTGCTTCTGGTTCTTCAACATTTAAATTCCTTTATGTCCTGAGTATAGTCGCCTGAATGAAGACTATAGGATGCGGTTTCTGAAAGGATTTTAAAAAATGGTTGTAATTCTGATATCTGGATGATGTTTTCTGTTAATGAGGAAAAGTAAAAGAAACTGGATATGAGATTCTGGTCCCTTGGGGGACAGACTGTGTTTTATTACTATTTGTGTTTATTACTATTTGTGTTTAATTACTATTGTTCCAACACCATCTGGGTCACAGTAGGTGCTCAATAAATGTCAGTAAATGTGGAAGGGGGCAAAGGTGCTGATGCATTCATTGGTCCCTTAGAGATGGCCTGGATTGGACTGGAACTTCCCTTCCTGCCACTCTCACATGAAGTCCAGCATGGCTACAAGCCCTTGAGTCTCAGAGGTGCGTTGAGATGGGCACTGGGGTTAGAAAAAGTCACAGAAAGCCTGAGAGAAGGGCTTGCTATTGTCATCCAATTTCTTCCCACCTTTCCTTCCCCTCCACAAAGTGGCAGGTTCCAGAAACCATGTGGGATTTAGGGCGGTACGCACTGACTGTCAGCCCTTGGGGCAAAGTGTCCAGACAACGCGGCTGAAGACAAGTCAGGGTTCTCTAAAGAAATAGAACCAAGAGGGGTGTGTGTGTGTGTGTGTGTGTGTGTGTGTGTGTGTGAGAGAGAGAGAGAGAGAGAGAGAGAGAGAGAGAGATTTTGAGGAATTGGCTCATGTGGTTTTTTTTCATTTAATATAATTTATTGTCAAATTGGCTTCCATACAACGCCCAGTGCTCATGCCAACATGTGCCCTCCTCAGTGCCCATCACCCACTTTCCCCTTTCCCACACCCTCCATCAACCCTCAATTTGTTCTCTGTATTTAAGAGTCTCTTATGGTTTGCCTCCCTTCCTCTCTGGCTCATGTGATTATAGAGGCTTGGTTAAGTCCAGTATCCGTAGGGTGGACCAGAAGCTGGTGGCTTAGGGAAGAATTGCAGTCCAAATCCAAAGGTGGTCTGTGGGAAGAATTTCTCTGGAAAAGATTCATCTTTGTTCTATTAAGGCCCTCAGCCGATTGGATCAGGCCCACCCATGTTATGGAGAATAATCTGCTTTACCTCAGAATCTATGATTTATATGTTAATCTCACTTGAAAAACTCCTTCACAGAAACAGCCAGAATAATGTTTGACCAAATATCTGGGCACCATGGCCCAGCCAAGGTGACCTAAAATTAACCATCACAGTAAGGCACCTTGGAAATGTTTAACAGATGTGTTTAGCGGCCACCAGTTAAATACCTCCCGTTAGAGAGCAGCAAGCTGCCAGCCAAAAGCATTTATGGCTCCTGAATCCAGGGAAGCTAGAAAGGCTTTAGCCTCACCTCTGCTTTCTACTCTTCACAACACACCTCTCATTTTCAAAGACACTTTCAGAGTACATTTCCCAGGATGAGTTTGGCACCATCATTTTTTGAAAATGGGTGACTGCAGGGATCTGTGTATCGATGAAGAGGCAATAAATTATCTTCTGAGCCCAGGACTGGACATAGCAAGGGATAAGAGTTTCCAGGTTTCCTGCTTAGGATATACTACCAGGGTCGCTCTGGTGTCAGGGCATAGGGTGGTTGTGGGAGTGACTGGGGTTCATTTCACAGCTTGGCTTTCTACCAAGTTACATTTTCATCAATTTGTTGTTTATTGCAGCTCCCTTCAGTTACTGGCTTTGCAAGCTCCCTTCAGTTACTGGGTGTTCAGCAATGTGATATATATTCATGTGTGAAAATAAATATACCTCTTTAATTGACACAAGATAGAATGAATTATGGAGGAATTTTTTTGATAATTTCATGTTTTAGGGTGAAAATGTTTTAGTGTGAAGACTTTTGGAGAATTGAAACTTTGGGGATCACAAGGAAATGACATCAGGAGTATATTGCAAATCATCTCAAATCTTTCTTCCATTTAGGTCTGGCTTTAGGCCAAATTGTAATAATAAATGAGGAAATTTACTATAGTTTTCTTAGTATACTTAAATAATAGTACATTATCTCACTGTGCTGTATTTCTTTGTTGCTTATCTCTAGTAGATGGTGAGTCCTTAAAGATAGGGGTTAAGTGCTATAATCCAAACACCTGCACATCGCAAGTGGTAGGTAAATGTTTGATGAATGAATGAAGGAATACTGCTGCCATTCTTGCTTCTGTTTATTTATACTTGGGTAGATTTGTGGTTTTAAGACCCTGGGAAGCCTCATAAGAACCTCACACTCAACATGTCCCAAACCAAACTCACCTTCTTTTGTCCTCTTCCAAAGCCACTCCTCTGCCTCGGTCCCCCTGTCCCTACACATTTAGTCATCAAGCCAGAAATCCTACCGTCCTCAGCTCCCTGCCCCCATTCTCCATGTCCATCCATCAAGTTCTAGGATTTCATCCAAACAGTGGTTCTTAGTTCCCCATCCTCTCTTTCTGTTCTCTTCCAACTTGCCCCTTACCACACCCTTCACCTGGACCCTGCAATAGCTTCCAAATGTGTCTGCTTCCTTCCAGGTGGCCTTCTTCCAAGCCAGTTCCATCTCTGCCAGGGATTTTTTTTTTTTTTTCAGTACAAACCCATCATATCATTTCCCAGCCTTAAACCTTCCAGTGGTTCTCCAGGCTGTTGGGAGAAAGCCCAGACTATAACTCGGCCCAGAAAGTTCTTTGCAACCAGCCCCCATATAATCCTCTAGCTCAGTTTTGACATTGGCCTTTTGCTCCAATAACACAAGCAATTGCATCTCCATAAAATTTCCAGGATCTCCTCTTTCTGCCATATGTATTAGTCCTTTCTTGTTTTGTTATCAGCATGTCTTCCTCCCTATTCTTTAGGGTACGTGTTCACTCCACCAGTATGTGCAAGACTGTGGATCTGCCAGTTGCAGATTTTAGCCTCCCCTGGCAAGGGAGAAGGTGTGGGACTTAGGCTCAGCCCCTGGATTCTCATCTTAAGATTTGGAAATGTGACCAAAGGAAGGACAAGAAGAGCTAGGAGCTCTTTCACCCAGCTCTGACAGATGGTAGGCAATGCCTTGCTATCTGGACCCCTGGATCCCTGGATCTGCTCTGACTCTTGACTTTCCTGAGTCTGTCTTCATTAGAGTCTTTCTATAATGATCTCATTTTGCTTGAGCTGACCAGAGTTGGATTCTGTGCTTACAACCAAAAAACCCAAACCAGCACTTTCTCACCATCTACATTGCAGCTCCTGGAAGCTTCTAGATCCTCCAGCCTGATGAAGAACACTCTAGCTTCTGCTCCTAAAGACTCTGCCTGGCCTTGGCAGGCTGTGAATGTCTTTATTGCCCTGATACCGAAGACTGTCTTTGTCCCATAAGTGGCATGTAGTTAGTGCTTGTGTTCCTCCACTAAAAATAAACAGAGAAAGGAATCAAGATAGCACAATTTCATAAAAATCAAAGAAATAGATATTTATTTTTTTAAGTATTTTAAACAAAAACCTTAAAATATATATACATTCTCTACTTTAAACAAAACAGACTCAACAAAATCCAGCCATTTTTTGATGATGCTGTGAATATCCTTGGTTGCTCTGAGCTGGCATGTGATGTTGCCCACAGGATCTTCTGAAGTATCTTATCTTCTGCACCAGTGCCCTAGAGCTGCCATACAGCTGTGGGTCTGTAGCCTTTCTTCCATTACCCCTGTATTAGCCCTTATTCTTCAATGTTTCTTTGATGCATTAGTGAACACATTTTTACAGAAAGCATGTCATGTGCCAGGCCCTGGGTTAGGTATTAGAAATGCAAAGAGGTTTGGCCACCATTGTATTCTCAAAGGAAGCACAGTCTGGGGTAGGGGTCGGGCAATTAACGAGAAACACAATATAGAGATAGGTGTTTGTGCTGGGTGCTGGGAAGCACATAGGCAGGACACTTAATCTAGACTCGTGGTCAGAGAAAGTTTTCTTGATTTGAGGTGAGTCTTAAGGGAAAATGGGAGCTATCCAGTTGAGGGATTTTCTGAACTTGCATCAGACATCTATGTTATAGGGACACCTAGCCCCTTCCCTTCCTCTGGGAGTGGCTGCTACTCTATTCCATCTCTGTGGTTCTCCTGAGAGCTGCCATATTCATGGAGTACTCTACTCTGCCTCCCCTCTACCCAGTTAATTGGTATTATGAGTGAGCTAAGTGGAGCCCCACATCCCTTTGACCAGAAGTGATTGCTCAGTTGGGCCCTGCCTCACTGAGCCTTTGAAAGTCCTCCTCTGGAATGCTTTGAATTGTTGGTGAAACACGGAGTCTTTGTGGACTTAAGAGCAGCAAGATATGGGACTCTGGAATTGACCTTTTGTTTCTCATCCCATAGAGAGAGCTATTGAGGAGTGGAGACCACTGAAAGGAGGCACAGAAAGAGATGAAGAGTCCTGTAGATATCCAGACTCTGACTCCAATTATTCCTGAGGCACAAACACATCCTCATTTTATTTGTGGCTTGCCAGTTGACCCTTCCCTAGATCCCATGATGTATTCTAGTACCTTCCAATAAATTCTTAATTATTTAATAAACAATTTATGATAAATAACTAAATTGCTAAGAAAGAGCTTACTAAAAAAAGTTCTGGAAAAAAAATTTTTTTAAACTTCTAGAAAATGCAATGTCCTAATCTCTGGGTCCTTCAGTATCCATGAGTCAGTGAGAACTATAAGACAAGCTCTCTTGCTCAGAAAACTGGTCTGCATTATGGAGGAATGGTTTCATGTACATAGTGGGTATTGTATCCCAATAGTGCCCGATGTTTCTAAGCAGATGGCTTTATAAATCAGACTTATTGGAGCCATGTTGGAAGCTTTAGTTACATACAAGCTAGATTACTCAAAGATCATCAAAGGAGGGACTGCAGATGCTTGGTTCAGAGGCCTGCGCCTTTTGTACAGTGCAAACCCCCCTTTCCTTCCCTGCCTCTTCTTGAGCCTGTTACTTGTTCTTTTTTTTTTTTAATTTTTAATGTTTTAATTTATTTTTGAGAGTCAGAGACAGCATAAGCAGGGGAGGACCAGAGAGAGAGAGAGAGAGGGAGAGATACAGAATCTGAAACAGGTTCCAAGCTCTGAGCTAGCTGTCAGCACAGAGCCTGTTGTGGGGCTCGAACCCACGAACTGTGAAATCATGACCTGAGTCGAAGTCAGATGCTTAACCGACTGAGCCACCCAGGCACCCCCTGTTACTTGTTCTTGGCCTTAATGATCACATTATACAGATTAGACCTTTTTGCTATTAACTCAGTCCTTCATAGCAATCCATCTCTTTAGAGCATAGCCTTTGATATTGTGCTTACTGGGGTTTTTGTTTTTGTTTGTTTGTTTGTTTGTTTTAGCTTATGACCACTCTCTGAGTCTGTTCTTGGTTTTAGCTTTTTATGTCCAAGTTGAAAACTTGAGCCAACAAGTGGCCTATGCAGTGTCTGCTCAACGGCCAGCCAGATGTTCATTGGCTAAAAAAGACCCATAATAATTTAAGGCAATCCTTCTTGAAGTTTGGGAAAAGAAGAGCACAAGAGATTATAAAGAAACCTCTGAGAAGAGAAAGCAAAAATAGTTAAAAGGAGAAGCATCTGGGGTCTACAGGGTAAGGGTGGGAAGGATAACTAGGGGAGGGAAGGTAGCTCCTGGGGCCAAACCCGAGTGGGATTGTCATCCAAGTCCTTGATTATCCCAAGATCCGTGTGGTCTGGAGAAAACTAGACTTCTATTTATCCTTATTTTGAGATTTTCTCAGGCATCTCTGGAGGAGCATTTATTCCCAAATCCAGGAGCTCAGCCCCAGGTCTCTGCTGTTGACAAAAAAGTTCCACAAAGGCATTGACTTCAATCCTTGTGGTGGGAATGAAGTTCAGTCTAATTTTCAATACCAATATCATTCTGTTGGTCCTTGAACTTTGCTCTGCCACTCCACATCCCTCTGAGACTCTAAGAGGGTCAGAAAAACAGTGGGTCTTTGGAGATACTTACATCTCAAAGCAGCAAGTTGAATAGGTTTTCTGTGGTCAAATTCACCTAGACAGAAGTACTGCCACTGTGGACGAGCTTTTTTAGGCTCTCAGCCTAAGATATAAAGAGTTTTCTTACTTCATGGAAAGGTTTTCCAGAAAGGTACTTCACTGCAGAAACCGAGGAATGACAGAGGCTGATCCAACACCATGCCCTCTGTCGAGGGCACTCTTACCTGACTCTGGGACACCGCCTGGATCATTGACTTCCTGCCATGGGACATTTGGAGGACAGACCAGACACGAGATATTTTGATGAAACGGCTTTTAAATATACAGTTAGCTCTATTCTTTAAAGTAAGGGGAGGGCAGAGGGGAACAGGGAGCACGGCCTTAGGAGATGTTGGGTGGAGGGAGACAGCCACCAAGAAGAACAGGAGGGAAGCAGAGCACCCTGGGAAGTTTGCAGATGGAATCGAATAAAGCATTGGCATTAGGTAAGCTGCAAAATGTCTAGGGAGAATGCTGAATAATGAACAACCCGCCATGAAAGAAGTCAGTACAACAGGTCCTAAAAGTCTCCACAGGAGCTGGGAGAGGCTGGCACAGGCAGTGTGAGCCGCCCTTGCTGAGGGGCTAACATCTGCCCCAGGTCAGGGGGAATTGGCCTCAGCACAGCTCAGAAGGCAAGAAGCTCACTAGCTTTGCATTTGTCAAAAATGGCTAGCTTGGCTCCCAGTGACAAATGCTTTCTACGTTCTGAAGAAAAGGGACAGCGTTCCAAGCAGGCCATGAGACAATCTGCAGAATCTATTTCCCATACAAAGTAAAGGCATATTTCAAAATTATTTAAGTTATCTATAGGCTTATCTCTTGCAAGGTTGAGATTAGGTAAATGAGGGGAAAGTGGAGGGTAGTAGCGATATGGGGATGAGATATCCAGCCAATGGGAACCCTAATCAGGAGGCACATCTCCAGGGCAAGAGTCTGAGAGAACACTGGCAGGAAACTAGGACCCCCAAATCTTTGAACTCACAGCCAACAGTGCCTCCAGACTTTGGAGACAGCTGTGCAGAGCAGATGAGGGGACATCAAGTAAAATCTATTTGTTACTCCACAGCTCTGGCCCTTGGCCCTGGGGAGAAGCCCTGGGCTTGGATCATTGAGTCCCAATCAATAATCTGTGGGCCTCAATCAACAACTCAGCAGATTGGCTTTTGGTGAAACAGCTCTTTAGCGAATTTGGTCATTTGGTGAATTAGTTTTTGAAGAATTGATTTTTGGAGAAATAAACGAGAACCCTCCAGGGCCTGTCTCACAGTCTAGTAGAGATGCAGTTAGGCCGGAAGTTTAAACAGAGGAGTTAAGCTCAGCTTCTAGGTTGAGTGGGAACTTAAAAAGGGATATGTTTGTTGCAGGTGGGACAGAAAGTCCCCGAAGCCTCTGTGCCCTCCAGTCCTCCAGAGCTGGGTGCTTCAGAATCCTCAGGCAAAATGTACAGGGGAGAATTCCCTTGGGGGAAATGACATGAAATAAGGGTTTGGGGAACAAGAAGAAAGGAAAGGACGGCTTTGGACTGCTGTTGTGGGTAGCAGGAATAAGAACATTCTGTGTCTTGGCTGCAGTGGTAGGTATGCGGGTGTAGCTTACTCATTTCCATGCACCGCTGTCCTCTGCTTGCCAAGAACATCATTATCAGAGAGAGTGTGGCTGCCCGAACTTCCCCGAAAAGGCCAAGGCTCCTTTGGTCAAGTGGGCCTCTCAGGTGTCGTGTGCTCCAATGGCTGCCTGCACCCATCAGCTGCCTCTGGTCAGCCTCCTACGGACTATGCTCACAGCCTTTCAGGCCTGCTGTTTCTTCATTCACCCTTCCCAGCCGGCTCTGCTCTGCCCTGCCAGTTCCATTCTATTTGTTCTTGGTTTTGTCCTGTCATTTCTTCCCAAAGAGATGCTCACCACTCTTGAGATGCCTACACTTTCCTACTTCTCTTGCCATTAAATGAAGTTAAGAGACTTCCAGCTAAAATTCTTGCATTTACATAGTTGTTGAGTGGGCTCAGAGGCTCATCTCCACACCCAGACCTGCCCCACCACACCCTGGGGGTGTGTAGGTCAGGGAAGGAGAAGATGGCTTTCTCCTTTCCATGACTTTCTTTTCTGTAAAATGATGGGGGTGGACTTAAATATCTTCCTTTTTCCCCCCAAATTTATTTATTTGAGAGAGAGCATGCCATAAATCAAGGGAGGGGCAGAGAGACAAAGAGAGAGGATCCCAAGCAGGCTCCATACTGTCAGTGCAGAGCCCAATGCAGGGCTTGATCTCACAAACCATGAATTCCTGACTTGAACTGAAATCAAGAGCCAAATGCTTTACTGATTGAGCCACCCAGGTGCCCTTAAATATCTTAATATTCTCCCTCTTTTTGTTTTTAAACACCTTTATTGAGGTAAATTGGACTGTTAACCATATTAACCTTGAGTAATATGGTGAGACCAGACACAGATTAAGAGAAAGAGATCAGAAAGCTTTACTGTTCTGTTTCATCACAGCGCCCTGGGAAGAATACATTACACAGTGCAGGGCCAGCAGGAAGTACCAGGGTCACTTAGGAGCAGAGGGTGAGGGGAAACTATGAGCAAGAGTCTCTTTTTTTTAAATGTTTATTTTTGAAAGGGAGAGAGACAGAGTGTAAGCCAGGAAGAGGTAGAGAGAGAGGGAGACACAGAATCCGAAGCAGGCTCCAAGCTCCAAGCTGCAAGCACAGAGCCCGACGCAGGGCTTGGACCCATGAACCATGAAATCAGGACCTGAGCTGAAGTTGGACGCTCAACAGACTGAGCCACCCAGATGCCCCTGGGCAAGAGTCTTTTTTTTAATTTTAGAGAGAGAGAGCAGGGGAGAGGGACAGAGGAAGAGAGAGAGAGAGAGAGAGAGAGAGAGAGAGAGAGAGAGAATCTTAAGCAGGCTTTATGCCCAGTGTGGCTGGGCAAGTCTTTATTGTGGCTTCTACAGGAAGGAACAGGTGAGGCAGGGTAGGCAGGCTTAGGAGTGGCCAATCTAGATAATTCAGTGGGCCCTGGGGTATCTAGCTGTCTGGTACCTGGCCCTGGGTTGTCAGGGCACGCAGTTAGTGTCCTGGAGTATGAGAGCTGGACAAGGGAGGAGGTGGTCGTCATGGGCTCAATCAGCTGCTCATGAAGGAACCCTCCAGCCAGGGTCTCTACTGGGTCAGGACAGCATTAAAAAAAAAATTATGTTGACATAAAATAAATTGCACATACTTAAAGTGTACAGTTGGATGATTCTGGATATCTGTAAATACCTATGAAACCATTATCACAATCAAGATAGTGAACATATCCATCCCACCCCCATAGGTTTCCTTCTGACCTTTGGGAATCTTCTCTCCCCAAGCAACCATTGATCTTTCTGTCACTATAGATGAATTTTCATTTTCTAGAATATTACGTAAATGGAATCATACAGCATGTACCCTCTTTTGTCTGATTTTTTCACTCAGTATTATAATTTTGAGATTTAACCATATTTTTGCATGTGTAAATAGTTTATTCCTTTTTATTGGTGGGTAGTATTCGTTGTATGAATGTACCATTCATCTGTTGGTGAACATTTGGGTTATTTTCAGTTTGGGCTATTAAAAATAAAGCCGCTATGAACATTCAAGTACATTTGTGCACATACATTTGTAATGTATATATAGTTTCATTTCTCCTAAACACCTAGGATTTGAATGGCTGGGTTGCGTACGTGTATATTTGGCCTTTTAAGATAAAGCTGTTTTCCAAAGTGGCTGTACCATTTTACATTCTCTCCAACAGTGTACAAGAGCTCAAGGTGTGAGGTGCCTGGTAGCTCAGTTGGTTATGCGCCCAACTCTTGGCTTCAGCTCAGGTCATGATATCATGGTTCATGAGATCAAGCCCTGCATCAGACTCTACACTGACAGTGTGGAGCCTGCTTGGGATTCTCTTTCTCTCTCTCTCTTTGCCCCTCCCTGACTTATTTGCATGTACAGGTGCAGATGCGCTCTCTGTTTCTCTCACAAAATAAAAAATAGATTTAAAAAAAAAGAGTTCTGGTTGCACCACATGGTATGCTAGCACGTGGTATGGTCAGTGTTTTTACATTTTATTCATTGTAGGGGGAGTGTGGTAGTATCATATAGTACTTCTAATATGCATTTGTCCAATGACTTTTGATGGCAAGCATCTTTGTGCTTATTTGCTGTCAGTGTATCTTCCCTGGTAAAGTGTGTGTTCAGATCTTGTATTATTTTTATAACTGGTTTCATTGAATTCTTATTGTTGAGTGGTAAAGTTTCTTTTTATAATTTTGATATGAGTGCTTGGTTGCAAAAAGTTTTGTATATTTTCTCACAATCTATGTCTTACCTTTTATTTTCATATTCATTTCCTCTTAAAAGGCAAAATTTAAAATTTGAGAATGTTAAATTTATTTGTTATTTTTTCTTATAAAGCATATGCTTTTTGATTTGTATTTAAGAAACTTTTCCAAAACAAAAGTCAATAATGTTTTCTGGTTGTTGTTGTTTTTTTTTCTAGAAATTTAGTAGTTTTGATTCTTACATTTAGGTCTACATCCTTTTCAGTTAATTTTTGTAATTGGTGTCAAGTAAGGGTTCAAGTTGATTCTTCTGCATACAGATACCTAATTGTTCTAGGATCATTTGTTGAAAAGGTTATACTTCCCCTATTGAGTTGCCTTGGTATTGTTGTCAAAAATCAACTGATCATATAACTGTGGCTCCATTTCTGAGTTCTTCTGTTCCATTCATCAGTTTGTCTACCTTCACACTAAAGCTACAGGATCTTATTCATTGCAGATTTATAGTAACTCTTGAAATCAGGTAGAGTTAGGGTTGTTTTCAGGGTTGTTGTTTTGGCCATTCTATATCATATTCCTTTGACCAATATGCACTGTTTGAATTACTGAGAGGGTGTGATATGTCTTGATGTTTATCTAGGCTAGTTCCTTCTAAGGGTGTGCTTTTAACTACTCAGATTCACAGGCAGAGCCTTAGGGGCAGATTCCTCCACCCCCCTCCACGCCACCTCTGTCTCCCTGCTCACATAATCTCCTGCCCCCTAGGAGGATCTTAGGGGAGCAGCCTTTAGTACAGAGTAGAACCTGTGGTGGAGGGGAGGACAAAAGCAGCCTGCCCTTTGCTCATGGGGAGTTTTTGACCAAAGGACGGGCTGCTGTGGAATGGAGGAGCCCACTTCCAAATGGACAAATACGGTCAGATTCTGTCTAGAGTTCTCAAGGTCTGAATAGTTCAGACATAAAGACACATTTGTTTTGAGAATGATGGTGAATCACAGGGAGAAGTTCCCATGGCTTTTCTTTTAAATTCTTTCACAGCAGCCTGACAGGATTTGTACAGAGGGAGAGTTTTTTGGCAGGTTCTAAAGGGGAGAGAGGGATGAGGCTGTTATTTCAGGCTGCCAATGGCCTTACATGTATATGGTATCTTTTCTCCAAAAATTACAAAAATGCCTTACAGATGCTAAATTGACAAATAATCATTAATCCTGCTAGCACTGAGAAATGAAGAATACAGTTGAATAGTTGAGATGAATGCAAATGACCTCCCACCTGTGGTCACCAATCCCCAAACTGAATGATGACCAACAGAGGAACACCTTCTTATGTACCAGTGGGGTGTTGATGGGGGCCCCCATAGCTCCTACCTAAGAAACACACACTATTTACATGTTTCTGAATGCTACTTACCCAAGAGGCTCTTGCTAAAAATCTGACAGATATTTCTCTGACAACATATTTCTTCTTTTGGGTAAGAAACCCTGTAATCTTGCTTGGTAATCCTTACTCAGATAGAAATAGGTATTCTTGGGGTGTCCAGGTGGCTCAGTGGGTTGAGCATCTGACTTCTGCTCAAGTCATGATCTCCCTCCTGGTCCATGAGTTCAAGCCCCACATCAGGCTCTGTGCTAACAGCTCAGAGCCTGGAGCCTGCTTCAGTTTCTATGTCTCCCTCCTTCTCTCCCTGGCCCTCCCCCGCTTGCGCTCTGTGTCTCCTTCTCTTTAAAAAAAAGAAAGAAAGAAATAGGTATTCTTTTTTCTCTAAAATCTTTACATTTTATGTACAAATATGCACATTTATATAAATTTACACATTTAAAAACTGTTCTTCAAGAGGCAGAAAGAGTAAATGAATCATTTTCTTTATAGCAACCATAGAATTTTAGAACATGTAGGGACATTTTAAATCATCTCATTGTTTTTTGTTTCATGGGTGAAGCCATTGATACACAGGAAATTGAGTGACACCTGCAGGCCATAGAAGGGGCAGAGCCAAGCGTAGAACCCAGCTTCTGGACTCCCTGTTTAGTGCTCTTTCCACTGGGGTGAAATATAACATAGCACATACACAGCACATATGACCTAACTCCCCATTCCCAAGCCCATGGCAGATATCGACAGTCAATTGCCAGTATGATCCTCACTGAACCCCACCATCTTCTTCGACCAGAGACGTAGGTGGTGGGTGATAAAGGCAAGTACAAACTTAGAGTCAGGCAGACCAAGAATGAATTCTGTGTCATTTCCTTAATTGCTGAGAGCTCAAACAACATGTGTTCATCTTTCTGAGCCTCAGTTTCTTTATTTATAAAATGGGGAGAATAGTCACATCTACCGCATTGGTCTGAGTGGAGGATTAACTGTGTGAAGTCCTGTAAAGCAGCACACTTCCGTAAGAGCTTAGCACTTACAAGCTGTGATTTTTCATGATATGACCACAACAATGATGGTAATGACGATTCTTTTGTAGCATCCTGCTGTGCCATATTTCCCACATCACATCTGCAATCAAATGGGTCAGTTTTTGATCTGAAATCAAAAGGCCATTTCCTCATCCATCCTCATCGTATATGCATCAACGAGTGGTATTGCTCTGCTCTTTTATCTTATCTCTGCTTTCCTCAGCTCCTTGACATTGGATCCACTGGTGTGCCCTGCTGCTAGTTGAGGCTGAATCCAGACCCTACCATCCATGTCAACCTGGGGTCACATTGTGTCCTTCCAAATTCATATGTTGGAGTCCTAAGTTCCATGATTTCAGAATGTAGCCTTATTTGGAAGTTGGCTCCTTGATAATATAATTAGTTAAGATGAGATTATACTGGAGTAGGGTGGGTCCTAAAGCCAATATGACTGGTGTCTGTATAAAAAGACCAAATGCCATGTGAAGATTGAAATTATGCAGACAACACCAAGGACCACCAAAGCCAGGAGAGAGGCCTGGAACAGATCCTTCTCTAGGACCTTCAGTGGGAACATGACCCTGCCAATACCATGTTGTTGGACTCTGGCCTCCAGAACTGTGAGACAGTAATCTCTGTGGCCTAAGCTACTTAATTTGTAGCACATTGTTGTGGTAGCCTGAGGTCACTAACATAGGGTGTAAATGAATTCACTCCCTCCTAGAGGCTCAGTCACAATGACTGGGTACCCTGAGCTGCACCCAAGTGTCTTCCACCTTCAGGAAGCAAGGGTTTGGAGACTGGGGAAAGACCTCAGCTCTCAATGTTGGCTTTTTCTGAACTCATTGAGTATAGAATGCTTGCTTGCCTCATTCTCTAGGTTCCCCTTTTAAGATTGAGGCTTCACCTGTTCCTAGTTTAGCTGACTGTCCCAAAAACCAAATCCTGGTTGGGCATCTGAGGTTCAGCAGACAGAGCCTCTTGAATGATAGATCTTTTGAAACAATGGCTGCCAGCCATGGGGGTCTTGAGTGTTCAACCTTTCCTTGAATTTAATGTGCCACCATCCACTCCCTTGCCCTCTGCTCCACCATCAGACTTGTACCCTGACCGATTTAGGATTAGAACTGAGCCCACAGGGCACTTGGTTGCTGTTTCCTGACTAGTGGTATCACCTCTGCCAGGCCTCAACTGGCCTCCTGAGCTCTGATTCTATTGCCAAGTAATCTGTACTGGCTCCCTTGGGAGTTTCTGGAAGGAGGACAATTATGACCTCAGATAAATCATATATTCTGCCTGAGAATTTCATTGTATCTTTTTATGGTTAAAAATGTCCATGGTCAAAAAATGAAAGGAACAAAAAGGAAAAAGTACTAGAAGCACAAGACTTAGAGGTATGCACTATTAATATTTGGGTTTATGTTTTTTTGGAATTTTTGTCTTATTTCTATCTTTGTTTAATTACTCAATTTCTATTTCATCAAAGGAATATGAGCACAGAATTCAAAAAAACAAATAGTTCTAAAAGGTTTATAAAAATTCAGTGATTGCCTGTCCCCTCCCAGATCCTTGCTCCAGAGATGATCATTTTGAATTTCTTCGTCTATGTCTTCTGGTCCTTGCACATCTTAATTACTTCCAGATTTAGACTTGATATCTTCAGTACCTACTGTGGCAAATAAGGGTTTATCTTTCTTACCATGTCATTATCTCTAAGTTCCCCTTTCTTATGCCTGTATGGTCATTCTAATTTTGTGAAAACAATATTGAGAATATTAACACATGTGCACAGATAATGTTCACAGCTGAAAATTGTCATGCGCCACCATCATTTCCTTTTTTCCACCCTGAAAGTAATAGTTACCTGTGTCTTGTTTGCTCAGTGTTCTTTGCCTTCATTGCTAATTCTTCACACATATCTCATCATCTCACAGCCTCCCCCATGCACTTTTCCTCAAGGGGATTCACATCAGATAATCCATACGTTCCATTTTACTTCCCAAAGACCTGCCTCTGGAGACCTCCCTTTTCCTTCTCACTGTGCTAGGTGCCTCCTGGACCCATTGTGTGATGTTATCCTGGGATTTTTCTTTGCGTTCACTCTTGGAATCCCTTTTATCTTTTTCCTGCACCATATTCTTTCTTTCCTCTATGTCATGCCTTTCTCCTTCTTGTTGTACAAGTAATGCTGTTGTGCACACTAATGTGTTTGGTGTACATTTGTGTGCACTCTCGTTAGGCAGATATGTAGAAATGGGATTGATCTTAGAGAATATGGTTTTTTTTCCAGCTTTCCTTGATACTGCCAGTCTTCCACAATAAACGTGCCAACTTACACCCTCACTGACAATTTCAGTTCCACATTCTTACCAGTACTGGACGTAGTCAGTTTGAAGATTGGAGCCATTTTGGTATTTCATTGTGATTTTAATTTGCATATGCTTAATGACTAACTTGATGATGTTCAATATCTTTGGGTCATTTACATATTTTCTTTCACTGAGTGCCTATTTGAGTTTTTGCCCATTTTTCAATTGGGTTATCTGCCTTTTTCTTATTGATTAATAATAGTTCATTTTATTCCAGATGTGAATCTTGTATCAGATATATGGTTGCACATATTTTATGTCTTTTGATGACTTGCTTTAATTTTTCCAATTCATCAGTCCTCTCCTCTTAGGGTTGATTTTGGGAGAAAGAGAGAGAGAGTGAGCAGGGGAGAGGAGCAGAAGGAGAGAGAGAGATCTTGTGGGGCTCCATCCCATGACCCTGGGATCATGATGTGACCCCAAATCAAGTCAGGTGCCTAAACAACTGAGCCACCCCGGTACCCCTTAAATGTACTGTTTAAGAAATCTTTGCCTTCTCAAGAGTAATGAAGATAGTTTCCTATTTTGTTTTTAAGAAGTTTTATTATGTTTCCTTTCACATTTATTAAGATTTTAAAAAGTCCTCCTGGACCAGGTTTTTGTATATGGTGTGAAGTAGGACTCAGGATTTATTTTTTCCATAAAAGATAGCCAATTATCCCAGAACCATTTATTGAAAAGACCATTCTTTCTCTGTTGCAATAAATGTGTGGTCTATTCCTGAATTCCCTATAATATTCCATTGGGTTATTTGTCTAGGCTTCCCTCAATAGCATGCGATTTTAATTATTATAATAAGTCTTGATATATATTGGTATATGTCTTTTGTTTTTTAAGATTGTCTTGGCAATTATAGGCGCTGACATTTTCATATATATTTGGAATCAGTTTAAATCTTTCCATTCTAAGCTAAACCAAACCAAAACCAAACCAAAACAACACTCTTCTGGGATTTTGATTTGGATCTCATTGAATCTATAGTTCAATTTGGTGAAAATGACATATTTGCAATATTCTTCTTTAGTCTGGGAACATGGAAGTTCCATTTCTTCAGGCTATTACAATTTTATCTCTATAGTCTTTATTTGGTCTTATAAATCTTGTTAGATTTATTTACATATTAACTTTTTCTAATGCTATTTATATAGTAATTCTAAAATGTCATTTTTTTATTGAGGTATAATTGTATATAACATTACATTAGTTTCAGGTATACACCATTACAATTTGATATTTGTATATATTGTGAAATGATCACCACAATAAACGTGCCTAAGATATGTCCTTATACATAGTTACAAAAAATGTTTTTCTTGTGATGAGAACTTTGAAGATCTATTTTCTTAGTTCTTTTTTTTTTTTTTTTACAAATAGTTTATTGTCAAATTGGTTTCCATATAACACCCAGTGCTCATCCCCACAAGTGCCCTCCTCCATGCCCATCTCCCCCCTCCCCCCCCACATCCATCAGTCCTCAATTTGTTTCTCAGCATTCAAGAGTCTCTAATGGTTTGCCTCTCTCCCTTTCCCCACCATTCCCCCCCATTCTTCTCCCCCTTATTCCTCAGTTAAGTTCCTCCTAATCCTCCTATACGTGCAAACATAAGATATTTGTCCTTCTCTGCCTGACTTATTTCGCTCAGCATAACACCCTCAAGGTCCATCCATGTTGCTACACATGGCCAGATTTCATTGTTTCTCATTGCCGTGTAGTATTCCATGGTATAGATAAACCAAATCTTCTTGATCCATTCGTTCGTTGATGGACACTTAGGCTCTTCCCATGTTTTAGCTATTGTGGAGAGTGCTGCTATGAACATTGGGGTCCATGTGCTCCTATGCCTCAGCATTTCTGTATCCCTTGGGTAAATTCCTAGCAGTGCTGTTGCTGAGTCATAAGGGAGTTCTGTTGTTAGTTTCCTGAGGAACCTCCACACTGTTTTCCAGAGGGGCTGCACCAGTTTGCATTCCCACCAACAGTGTAGGAGGGTGCCCGTTTCTCCACATCCTCGCCAGCATCTAGAGTTCTCTGATTTGCTCATTTTAGCCACTCTGACTGGCGTGAGGTGGTATCTCAGTGTGGTTTTGATTTGTATTTCCCTGATGAGGAGGGATGCTGAGCATCGTTTCATGTGTCTGCTGGCCATCTGGCTGTCCTCTTTGGAGAAGTGTCTGTTCATATCTTCTGCCCATTTCTTCACTGGGTTGTTTGTTTTTCGGATGTGGAGTTTGGTGAGTTCCTTATATATTTTGTACATTAACCCTTTATCTGATATGTCATTCGCAACTATCTTTACCCATTCCGTTGGTTGCCTATTAGTTTTCTGGGTTGTTTCCTTTGCCGTGCAGAAGCTTTTAATCTTTATGAGGTCCCAACAGTTTATTTTTGCTCTTGATTCCCTTGCTTTTGGGGATGTGTCAAGTAAGAAGTTGCTGCGGTGGAGGTCAAGGAGGTTGTTTCCTGCTTTCTCCTCTAGGGTGTTGATAGTTTCCTGTCTCACGTTCAGGTCCTTTATCCATTTTGAGTGTATTTTTGTGCATGGTGTGAGAAAATGATCAGGTTTCATTCTTCTGCATGTTGCTGTCCAGTTCTCCCAACACCATCTGTTAAAAAGGCTGTCTTTTTTCCATTGGATATTCTTTCCTGCTTTGTCAAAGATCAGTTGGCTGTATACTTTTGGGTCCACTTCTGAGTTCTCAATTCTGTTCCATTGGTCTATGTGTCTGTTTTTGTGCCAATACCATACTGTCTTAATGATGACAGCTTTGTAGTAGAGGTTAAAGTCTGGGATAGTGATACCTCCCGTTTTGGTTTTATTTTTCAGTATTACTTTGGCTATTCGGGGTCTTTTGTGGTTCCATACAAATTTTAGGATAGTTTGTTCTAGTTTTGAGAAGTATGTTGGTGCAATTTTGATTGGAATTGTATTGAATGTGTAGATTGATTTAGGTAGTAATGACATCTTAACTATATTTATTCTTCCTATCCATGAGCATGGAATGTTTTTCCATTTTTGTGTGTTCTTCAATTTCCTTCATAAGTTTTCTATAGTTTTCATCATACAGATCTCTTGTATCCTTGGTTAGGTTTATTTCTAGGTATTTTATGGTTTTTTGTGCAATTGTGAATGGGATCAGTTTCTTGATTTCTCTTTTTGTTGCTTCATTGTTGGTGTATAAAAATGCAACCGATTTCTGTACGTTGATTTTGTACCCTGCAACTTGGCTGAATTCTTGGATCAGTTCTAGTAGGCTTCTGGTGGAGTCTGTCGGGTTTTCGATGTAGAGTATCATGTCATCTGCGAAGAGTGAAAGTTTGACTTCCTCTTTGCCAATTCTGATACCTCTGATTTCCTTTTGTTGTCAGATGGCTGATGCTAGGACTTCCAGCACTATGTTAAACAACAGTGGTGAGAGTGGACATCTCTGTCATGTTCTCAGGGGGAAAGCTCTCAGTTATTCCCCATGGAGGATGATGTTAGCTGAAGGCTTCTCATAGATGGCTTTGATGATGTTTAAGTAGGTTCCTTCTATCCCGACTTTCTCTAGAGTCTTTATTAAGAAGGGATGCTGTATTTTGTCAAATGCTTTTTCTGCATCTATTGACAGGATCATATGGTTTTTATCTTTTCTTTTATTGATGTGATGTATCACATTGATTGATTTGCTAATGTTGAACCAGCCCTGTAACCCAGGAATGAATCCCACTTGATCTTGGTGGATGATTCTTTTTATGTGATGCTGGATTCGGTTTGCAAGGATCTTGTTGAGGATTTTTGCATCCATATTCATCAAGGATATTGGCCTGTAGTTCTCTTATTTTGCTGGATCTCTATCTGGCTTGGGAATCAGAGTGATGCTGGCTTCATAAAATGAGTCCGGGAGTTTTCCTTCGATTTCTATTTTTTGGAAGAGCTTGAGAAGAATTGGGATTAATTGTTTTAAATGTCTGGTAGAATTCCCCAGGGAAGCCATCAGGTCCAGGGCTCTTATTTATTGGGAGATTTTTGATAACTGATTCGATTTCTTCACTCGTTATGGGTCTGTTCAGATTTTCTATTTCTTCCTGTGTGTTTCTTAGCAACTTTCAAATATGCAATACAGTATTATTAACTATAGTCACTATGCAGTACATTACATCCCCATGACTTAATTATTTTATAACTGGAAATTTGTACTTTTTGACCCTCTTCAGCCATTTCTCCTACCTCCATACCCCTCTGCCTCTGGAAACCACCAGTATGTTCTCTGTACCTATGAGCTCATTATTTTCTGTTTTATTTTCATTTTTAGATCACACATATAAGTGAGATAATATGGTATTTGTCTTTAACTCTCTGACTTATTTCACTTAGCAAAATGCTCTCAAGGTCCATCCATGTTGTCCCAAATGGCAAGATTTCTCTCTTTTTTATGACTGAATAATATTCCATCATCTATCTGTCTGTCTATTGCTATCTATTGATACACCAGTGAACTGATAGATATTATTGTATTTATCTATTCATCGATCTATGGACATGTAGATTGCTGCCATATCTTGGTTATTGTAAATAATGCTGTGATGAACATGGAGGTGCAGATAGTTAGTGTTTTTGTTTTCTTCAGATAGATACCCAGAAGTGGAATTACTGGGTCATATGGTATTTCTATTTTTACTTTTTGAGGAACCTGAATGTTGTGTTCCACAGTGGCTGCACCAATATACATTCTTCCCAACAATGCACAAGGGTCCCTTTTTCTCCAAATCATCACCAACACTTATTGTTACTTGTCTTTTTGATGATAGCCATTCTGACAGATGTGAGTTGATATCTCATTTTGATTTGCATTTCCCCAATGATGAAATATGTTGAGCATCTTTTCACGTACCTGTTGGCTATTTGGATATCTTTGGAAAAAAATGTCTATTCAGATTAAAATGTCATTTTCTACTATTTGTCTGGTAGTATGTAGAAATTAAGTTAATATTTCCATATTGACTTTATAGTCTACAGCACTACTAAATTTACTTCTTTTTAATAATAAATTTTAAAATAGTCAGTAATATCAATAGTAAATAAAAATAGTGAAGGTTTTTTTTTTTTATTTTACAGACACCCAAATTTGTCTGCAAATAACAATAGCTTTACTTCTTCCATTTCAACCTTATGCCCTCCACTCCCACTTTCTTGACTATTGCAAGACCTTCTGGCAAGCTAAGACCTCTAGTACAATGTCGAACAAAAGTGATAAGAGCAGACATCTGCCAAATGTCAATAGTGTCAAGGTTGAGCAACCCTGATCACTCCCCAGCCTTTTCAGTTAAGTGACCCATTAGACATGACACATCTAATTGAGGGCTTAGTTTCTGCTGCATCTTCTTATCTCACTAATTTTGCAATCTCACAAATTTTGCAATTTGAGGCAAATGTTATTTCACAGAATGCCAATAGCCTGCTGTCACTTCCATCATATGCTAAAGCAAGATTCAGCCTGGGTATCTGTCTAAATGCAGAGGAACAATGACCAGGAATGTCTGGAATCCAGGATTTGGTGCTGTCTTTGCCCTCTGGGGTTTTGCAGGCACTGAGGGGACATAAGTGGCCCTAGAAGATAATCCAACTGTAGATACAAGCCAGAATTGAAGGGTGTGGAGACAGGTAAGTATTTGAAGGCCTCCCAGGTGGTAGAAGACTTACAGATGGATAAGGCAGGGCATTTGGGAATCCAGGAGAAGGTATGCAGAAATCTGAAGACATCACAGAGGGAAACCCAGCACTCCCCACAGCTTGAGTCCAGCAATGGTGACACCAAGTGTGCCCTTTAGCAGCAGGCTAATATGTACTGTTCATGTCTTATCTATTTGCTCCTCACAATAGCTCTATGAAATAACTATTATTGTCATATCTATCCCTGAATGAGGAAACAGGCCCAGAAAAGTGAAACCTGCTAGAAGCGACAGAGCTTGTACGTAGGAAAAGGAGCTGAGATTAAATAAAACCTGGAGGATTCCTCTCCCAAGCCTGGGCCCATAAGCAACATCCAGTGGGACGCATGAAGGCATGGGGACCCCAGACAGCAGGAGGTCGGCCTTGGGTACCAGGCAGGTGCTTCAGCACAAACAAGACAGATTTTAGGATTGGATTATGAAGGTAGGGCTGTGGAAACATCAACACAGACTTGATGTTGATACCATGGTGTTTGGCTAGGGGTGAGGATTGTCTCAGAGGGTGGAGGAGTCCTGAGCTGTTAGGGGAACAAAAATGGGGGAACATAGGAAAAGGAGAGTGGATTAGGGCATGAGGTGACTTTCCTCATCTTGAGAGTTGGGGCAACTCTAACTCATAGGCAGGAGCAGCCCCATTTGACTGCCACCTGCTTTATAGAAGATGCCACCTGCTGTAAAGACACCAATTACCCATGATGCTCCCACCTGAAACTGAGATACACCTCTGTGATCTCTTCATCTTTCTTTCAAGACTTCTTTTATTTCCCCTCCGATACATAATGCCCAAATAAAACACATCAAGTGATAAAAACTTGGGGTCTGAGTTGGAAGTTTGAGCTTCTCTGCAAATTATCTTTCCTATAGAGAAAAGGGAACTCTGGCTTCAGAGAAAGACGGGCTTCAGTCTACAGTCCAGCTGTGTCCCCCAGTACTTGTGAGAACCTGACCAGGCTCTGTAACCCCCAGAATCAGTTTCCTTACCTGTAACATAGGGGTAAGAATAATAATAATTTTTTAAGTTTATGTATTTTGAGAGAGAGAGTGCTAGTGGAGGAGGGGCAGAGAGAGAAGGAGAGAAAGAATCCAGAGCAGGTTCTGCACTGTCAGCACAGAGCCCTATGTGGGGCTTGAACTCACCAACTGTGAGACCATGACCTGAGCCAAAATCAAGAATTAGGCACTTAACAAACTGACCCAACCAGGTGCCCTAAGAATAATTATGATAATTATATGTAAGAATATAATTCTATTCATGAAATTACAAAGCACTCAATAGAACTTATAAACATAATTTATAAAACTATAAATATGATTACATTATAAATAAAATTTATCAGTACAGTTATAAAACAAATGTTATATATGTATCAAGATAAATAAAATAATTGTTAAGGGGAGTTATATTAGCTATTTCATTCGGCTATTTGTTAATGAAATAAGATTGTAAGTCACAGGTTGGCTCATCCAGAGTTTAGCAAATCAATCTGATTCCAACTGATGGCTTTTGGGGAAAAAGAATGCTCTGTGATGAAGGATTGGGGACTCTCACAGGTGATAGTGATATTCTGGAGAGTAAGGACTATCTGAGCTTGGGAAGATCCCTGGGGTGGGGGATTGGGCCTCTAGTGTGACTGCAGCTTCTTCTGATTTAGTAATATTTTAACATGTTAAATTAGGAAGTATTTCAAACATCTGCCAAAGGACAAAAAACATAACAAGGACTTCTATATCTTCCACTGATGTTAACGTAAGCTAATATTTTGCCGTATCTGCTTAGATCTTTTTAAGAAGCATGAAACCATGCCTTTCTCCTTGGACTCTCCCCCAACCAACCCCTTTCCAGAGGTCACCGACATTCCATCACATGGTTTGGTTCTTTTGGCTCTCAGAAACAATTACACCATTTTTTGTTTATTTGAAAACTTTACATTGTTGGTATAATGATATAATTTAAGTATTCTTTTCAAATTCCCTCTTCCCGCCCCCCCACCAAACAGTATGCTTTTTGAGACTTAACCTTGTTCATATGCATATACTTACCTCAGTCATTGTAACTGCTAAACAGTATTTCATACACAACTTAATGTTATATATATATATATATATATATATATATATATATATATTCCTCCTATTCAGGAACATTTAGATCCTTCCTTCTGCCCTCCCTCCCTCTCTTTCTTTCTTCTTTCCTTTTTCTATTTTTTATTACAAATAGCAGCAGACACCCTTTTGGATTTGTCCTGGGTTGTGTGGGGGAGAGTTTTTCTAGGGTGCATCCTTAGAGGTGGAATTACTCAGCTGTGGGACTTACGCATCCTTCCCTTACTATTACAAATTGCTTTTTCTTTCCTGCCAGTGACATGTGGAAGTTCCTGCTTCTCCACATCCTTGCTAATATGTGGTGTTACCAGACAGGAATACCTGATGTGTATGACACATTATCTTGTTGTTTTCCGTTGCATTTCCCTGAGTTTTATAGAGATTGAACATTTTTTCATAGATTATTGGACACTAGTTTCCTTCTCTGTGAATCTTGTTTATAGTTTTGGTTCATTTATCAACTGGGGCTGTCTTTTTCTTATCAATGGAAAGGATAACTTTATATATTGTAGATATTAATCTTTTATCATATTCGTTGTCTGATAATAAGTTCTTTAAATCTTTAAATTCCTTTTTCATGTTGTTTGTGGGTCTTTTGTGATACAGATGTTTTAATTTTTAAGAAAGGCAAATATATATGTATTCTTAATAATTTCTGATTTTCACATCTTAACAAATCTTTCCATTTCTGGATGTCATAAAGATATTTGCCCGTGATTTTTTTTTACATATTTTTTCTTTTTTTAACATCTAGGTCTTTAATCCATCTGTACTTTATTTTTGTGTATAGCCTGAGATAGGGAACTAACTTTATCTATGCCATATGGATAGTCATTAGTCTCAACATCATTTATTGAACAGTCCATTTTTTTCCCCTCACTCACATGTATAGTTAGCTCTTTCATGTACCAAATGCATCACCTATGTTTGGGCTTTTATAGAACCACAGAGACCTAGAAGTGCTGGGGAATTAACATCCTGTGGAAGCGGGTCACAACCAGAATCAGAAAGGACTTGGCTTATCTCAGTTCCCTCCCTCCCTCTTCAGGTGGATCATCCTGAGACATGTTTTAGACCTTTTCCTAGGGTTTTCCCAGGGAGATAGCTCCATATCCCACTCTTGTATCTGGCTTAGCTCCCAGTAGGAACTGCCTCTCTCCCTATCTCAATGCCCCATGCCTCCCAAGTAAACAATGTGCACTCAAATTCTTGTCTCAGAGCTTGTTTCTAGTGGAGCTAAGCCTGACATGTGTGGGCATACTTCCAGGCTCTCTGTCTTGTCCCATTGTTCTTTCTGTTTCTGTCATTGCCCCACAGCTCCTTAAGTCTGTTAAACTCACCCCCATGTCATACAGCAGGCCTCCAAAATCCTCCTGCTGGCCTTGGTAGTCTGCATTGATTTGGTTTCTCCTGGCTGTTGCTCTGTGATTTACCCCACCTGGTTCCTCACCCTGTTAACTCGGCACAGCGTTATTTCAAAGTGATGGTCTTTGACTTAGGTAGATATCCTACGGCCTTTCATGAAAAAATAAAAGCTAGAGAAGGAGAAGGGTGCAGATAATTGGTAGTTAGCAACATGGTGCCCCTTGGGGTTCTTCTTGGGTCTTTATATTGTAGCTGGAAGGAAAAGGTTACAATTTCACTGCACAAGAATGAGTAGAATCATGCACTGAGTTCACAACTTACTTTGTTAATCTGCATTTTTAATTTTTCTATCAAGGTATGAAAGATTATTTGTACTTTTCCACTTCCACTCTTGTACCTCACTGAAGCAGTGTGGCCTAGAACTTTCTCATCATTGTCAACATGCTTCAAATCAGAGCACTTAGGAGCAATGTGGTGTATGGAGGAGACGGCTCAGTCTAATTACCTCCAGTTTCCTTGAGGAACTAAGAGATCAATTTCAGAAGGCCCTGTATATCCTTTATGTCATGACTGGAACATAATTCTTATCATGCAGTGAGTGTAGTCGTTCTCAACTAACACTTTAGTTGTCTGCTTAAAGTCTTGAGGGTTTTTTTTAAAGCAACACTGCTATAATTATTATATGTGAATACCTACCCCAATAATCATATTTAACAATCTAAAGTGGGATAACTGGGTGGCTCAGGCAGTTAAGCATCTGACTCAGTTTAGGCTCAGGTCATGATCTCATGGTTCATGATATCAAGTCCCATGTCATGCTTGGGATTCCCTCTCTCCCTCTCTCTCTGCTCCTCCTTGGTTCCTGCTTTCTCTCTCTCTCTTTAAAAAATAATTTTTTTTATGTTTTATTTATTTCTGAGAGAGAGAGACAGCATGAACAGGGGAAGGTCAGAGAGAGAGGGAGATACAGAATCTGGAACAGGCTCCAGGCTCTGAGCTGTCAGCACAGAGCCCTACGGTGGAGCTCTAACCTACCAACTGTAAGATCATGACCTGAGCTGAAGTTGGACGCTTAACTGACTGAGCCACTCAGGTGCCCCCTCTCTCTCTTAAAATAAATATATGTATATAAAAATCTAAAGTCCAAGGTGAGCAAAATCAGGAAAAGAGCCCCATGTAGAGTTTTTTTTTATTTCTGTCAGGGGAAACTGCACATTACTGCAAAAAGTGAAAATCTAAAAAAGGGACATGGGGGTGCCTGGGTGGCTCAGTAGGTTGGACGTCTGACTTCGGCTCAGGTCGTGATCTCACCATTCGTGGGTTTGAGCCACGTGTTGGGCTTTGTGCTGACAGCTAGCTCAGAGCCTGCTTCGGATTCTGTGTCTCCCTCTCTCTCTAACCCTCCCCTTCTCATGCTGTCTCTCTCTTTCTCTCTCAGAAATAAATAAAAAAACATTAAAAAAAAAAGAGAAGTGGCCATACAATGACAGGAAGCAGTACTAATATTAGGGAAAGGGCTTAGTACAGTGAGAAAAATTAAAGGTCAAGAAAAGCCACCTAATATATTTCTTAGTCAGGTTTTGAGATCGCTAGAAAGTGCTAACCCTTTAAGAGCTGCAACTCTACTCAATTTCCATTTTCAGTCCCCCATCCCCACTCCCTGCCAAACTAGCACATGATCCTTCTCAGCCCTAAATACAGCTTAGTTAAGCTACAGAAAATACCAGAAGCATAAACTATGAATCCAGATTGTGTGGTAAATCTGATACAATTAGTTTCAGGCTCTTCTGCTAACTGTGGCCATGTTGTTGATCTATAAGAAACATTATTCTTATGACACTGTTGCACATGAATTTAGCCTCAGTCCTTCTGTCTTGACCCAGAATTTACCTTCTGGGTCTACATTTGGAGGGCTACATAACTATCTTTAGGTGCAAGGGGAAAAAAACCAAACAAGTAAAAAGATAAGGGTTAATGGTTCCTGTTAATGGTTATTTATGACACAGCTGGCATACTCTGTCCTTGAGGTAATAACTATTCCTTTGAGACCCCCCTAGACCCTAAACCTTGCCTTCAAAATGACAAATGTTTTCCCATATACCAGGATAAGGGGTGCTCTCTTTATCACTTTGTAGTTTTGTTTTGTTTTTTTTTACAATACTGCTCAATTCTGCTTCTGTACCACCCACTTGTCTGCTTGCTCATTATAAAAAGCCTTAAGTCCTTGGACTCGGGGCCGCACATTTAGAGTTCTGTGTTAACTCTGTGTGGTCTCGGCTGGTAATAAAGACTCCTTTAATTTGGCTTCAGTGGACTTGTGTGGTCTCCGTGCCTCTCAGCACAACAACACTGTCATGGGAGTTTTACTGATTTTACATATATGTTTCCAAAGTTAGCTTCAGGCAGTTTTTTCTTTCCTTTTCTGTAAATTTTGCTGGAGTTACTATTCCCTTTAGTCGATCTTCCCACAGTTGTTTTCAGATTTTTAGATAAATGATTTTCGTTAACTTCTGTTTGAGGCTCTCAGTACAGAGTTTGAAGTGTTATTTACAGCAAAACAGCTAGCTGGCCAGCATCTTCCTCTTTTGCTGATTCACTCCTAGTTTCCTCTGTGGGAAGCTGGTGGCATCTGCACTAGACTTCTGGGCCGGTGGGCACAGCTGTCAGCTCCCGAGGGGCACAGCCACAGCCCAGCCAGGATGCAAGGGTTTGTCCTAGCTCCCCTTAAAGTTACACTTTTACCCCAAGGAAGGGCGCATGCTTCCAACCACATGATATACTTATTTCTGAAAGCCTCATAGATTACCAAAAACTATAACTAAGAAGTAAAAGATTCCTTTGCAGATAATTGAAAGGTGGTGGCAGAGACCCAAGAGTTAAATACTTTTTAGACAACATTTATGTACATATTTTACACATTTTCCTCTTTAAATTTATGTTCCTTGCCTGTGAACACTTCTTTTCTGGAAAGGCAATTTCACTAAGTGTTTGAAGCAACCGGTTTGGATCCACCCAAGAGTCTCCGCGTTCTCTTGATCAGTCCTACAGTGTCCCCTGGGCACCTGCTGCATCTGATTCAGCTAGTTCTCACTGCTGCCTGGGGCTACACACCGCCACCGGGAGCAATCCCTATGAAATGCAAAGTTCGTTCCTTTCTTGCTATCTTTTCCCTGAGGACCAGAAAGAAACTTCTCTGTGCTCCCAAAGGACCTTGTTCCTGCCTCTATTAATAGCTCTCATCACATTATATTATAATTACCTAGATATCTCCAATTTCCCTCAGCCGCATGGGCCCACTCCAAAATAACAGCGGCACCATGCTTAGTGGAGCACCCCTTCTCTAAACCCTTTCTTATCCTTCCTTTGACTCAGTTCTGATTATGCTCCACATCTACAGGCTTCTAAATGTTCTTGCTGTACTGTCATTGGATTTCTGCTTCCCTCTGTCCCCAACATCCCCAGGTGAGAGTCCTACCAGCCTCAGTGCCTGTGTGGTACCAGGAGTTTAAGAGACCTGCAACAAATAGGATTGATTAAATAAAAGAGTTCTGGTATTGTCTTTGCTATTTTTTCCCTCCTTTTTTGCTCCAGTTATGATCGCTGGGGTAATTGGGTGGAGGGCAGACTTTTATCCCAAATTAATCAGTACAATTCAAGATAATCGTAGCTAGTCACAATGTTGGTCAAGAAAGTTCCCCCAAAGTAGTCTAGTCTTTCATTTATGCAGCCTATAGTGAATTCCTACAGGATGAGTTTGGTGGGACATTTCAGCCACATCACGCAAGGACACTTGTGGGACTGTCCTCTCATGCCAATCTCAAGGTTTTTGACTCGAAGCCTTCATGAATATTGTTATATAGACAGGCTCAAAACCATGAGGGCTTATCACGCTCCCCACCCCCACCCCCACCCCCGCCATGCTGTTAAGTGCTCATCTCTAGTAGATTCAACTTTCTTCACCCATAAAACACACGGATGCAGAGGTAGAAGAGGGATACCCAACCGCTCTTTGGACTTACTGGGTCCCAGAGATGGATGAACTGGCCCTAGATGGCCTTCTCAGAGCCAGAGAGTTTGTTGTATCCAAATCTCCATGCAGGTGTGCTTTCTCACCACCATGGAAATATCTCAACAGTCAAATAACAAGATGGTAATTCAGAGATGGGATAGAATAAAATGGTCAGAGTTACTACTGAAATAGAAGGACAGAAGGGGCAGAGGAAGGAGGTAGCAAGAGGGGTCAAAGGGAGGCAGAGCCACTCATGTTAAAGTCTAGTATCAGGACCTAGAGTTTGAGTGTTACACATTTTGAGCCTAGTTGAGGCTTATTCAGTCAATTACTATGATGCCTCCTAAATTGAGTTCTGATTTCTAAGTTTTAGCCTCCTGACTTACTGCAGTGCTAAGTAAGGTGTCAACTGGTACCTGTGGTTCAAACAGTGAGGCTTAATTGATTGGGTTTCTGCTGGCCCTAAGTCTCCATTCACTGCGCTGTCAGAATAATGTCAAAAGAACAATAACAATTTTGGGGGGGAGTCAACATAAACCCTCATGTCAGAGTGAAGCCTACGAATCCTCACTTCACTTAAAGGCAAGTGTGTTTTCCTTTAATATTACTTACCCCAAGGAAGGGCATCTCTTCTTGCCCCTAATTTGAGAGCAAATCCTATCTAATGCTCAAAATCCCCAACATACAATAGCTGAGTGGTCTCACAACTATTAACATCTTTGGTGATAAAACTATCTCCACACCTAGATATTGAGTTCCTGGAAAGGAGGCCCCCAATATTATTTATCTTTGATTCCTCAGCAACTCTCCATTGCATGTGTATAGTTAGGTAGAAATTTGTAAGTATTTATTAAATGATTAATCAGAGGAGTCAGGGAGGATATCTCTGTTGTTTGGAGTGGTTTATTGTAAAGTTTGCCATTGTGGCCAAAGCAACCGGGAGGGCTCAGAGATGGACATCTCCACCTGGAGGCTGGGATGATTTCTGAGAGTTCTGAAATGTAGTGGGGCACATACGTTTGCCTCCACCGCCTCCAACAGTTTATTTCCAAATGTTCCTGACTGGCTGGTTGAAAAAAAAAATGTTATTAGGCTCAAGAATCAATTTTTTAAAAATGTTTTATTTATTTCTAGGAGAGAGAGAGAGACAGCGTGAGCAGGGGAGGGTCAGAGAGAGAGGGAGACACAGACTCTGAAACAGGCTCCAGGCTCTGAGCTGGCAGTCAGCACAGAGCCCAACGCGGGGCTCGAACCGACGAACGCGAGATCATGACCCAAGCGAAAGTCGGACGCTTAACCGACTAAGCCACCCAGGCGCCCCTCAAGAATCATTTTAAGGGTGAAATATTTAAAAACCTAGATGAAAGCATTTGAAAATTAAGATAGCTATTACAAAATCTCTACAAGCCAATGTTCCTATTAGTAATGAATTTGAAACACATCTTTGGCGCCGTATCCTAAACCGTGGGTCCTGAATGGTAAGTGTATTCTAGGTGTTCTGGGAGGGGCTCTGTTTGAATGACCTCTGTCCCTGCTGCCGTGACTTACTTTTCAGTATACCGACCTTCCTGGGTTTTCTGAGATTCTACTTGCATCATTGAAGACTACTAGCTAGCTATTAGGCAGTTACTTTTTTTTCTCATAAAGATGAAGAACAACCTTATGTAGAATCACTGTGACACCTTGTGGGCATGGCAGGGGATTGCATCCCAGCCTTCAATTGTTCCTAATAGCCCTGACTCTTCTTGTCACTGTCCCCTTCCTCTTTCACTTGACTTCATTCCTTGAAGAGCTAACATTCTAGGATAGAAATATGTGAAATTGGTATTGTTAAAAACAAGACAACAGGACCCAAATGAAGCCATGCTAAGCTCCATGTTGCCAAACCGAGACCCAATACTTACAGTTTCGTTCTCTCCCCAGAATGGAATCTTATATCAGTCAATCAGGAGCTGCCTGGTCAGCACTAGTGAAATAATTTGCCTGATAAACCTGCATTTGCTAGAATAATTTTCTTGTCTCTCTCCTTTATGCCTACAAAAGTCTTGATTTTTTATGGCTCCTTGGAACTCCTTTCTATCTGTTGGATAGGATGCTGCTCCATTTGTGAATTATTGAATAAAGTCAATAAGATCTTTAGAGTTTATTCAGTTGAATTTTGTTTTTTAACAATATTCTTGATTCTGTGTGACAAGGCAACTGTTAATTTGCTTCTGTCTTTTTTAAAAAACTTTTTAACGTTTACTCATTTTTTTTGAGGTACAGGAAGCAAGCAAGTGGAGGAGGGGGAGAGAGAGATAGAGAGGAGGAAGAGAATCTGAAGCAGGCTTCATGCTCTGAGCTGTCAGCACAGAGCCTGACAGGGGCTTGAACCCACAAACCGCAAGATTATGACCTGAGCCAAAGTCAGCTGCTCAAGACTGAGCTCACCCCACAAGGTGAGCCTCTGTCTTGAGTTGAGCTTCCAGAAAAAAAAATCTCTGCCCTGTGGACCCAAATAGAAACAGCATGAAGACGATTGGCTTCCCACAGGGGCTGGGTTTGTGAGCTCCCTCTCCACTCCTGTGACTTCTACACCAGGAGGCAACTGGCATGTATGGTTCTTCTATAGCAAATACACTTTTCTCCCCCAGAGACAGATTTCCATGGAAACCAAACCCAGAGGGAACATTCTGGAGAGGCAAGGTGTGGCGAAAACCACAAGAGAGGCGAGAGGAAAAGACATTTATGTCAAGATTACGTTATAAATATGCACAAAAATATAATCAGAGGCAGCAGAAAAGCATGTTAAGTTTTAAAATGTTTTTAAATATTTCAAATTAATGGGAGTGTAAGATCCTAGAAAAATCAGAAGCCCATGTATAGCACACTTACTGTGTGCAAGGTATAATGCAGAGTGGTGGGAAGGGTCAGATGTCAAATGTGACCCTGCCATTAGGGAATTTGCAGCCTCTATCCACACATATAATCACACCAAATAGCACATTAAAGTGCCAGATGAATGGGACTCAAATAAGTGACCAAGAGGCAGGAATAACTCTCACTCTAGGCCAATCCATATTACTTTTCAAGGCCAGTCTCATAAAATAAGCAGTGAGAAAGGACACCTGGGTGGCTCAGTCAGCTGAGCATCTGATTCTTGATAGGAGCTCAGATCATTAATCCCAGGGTTGTAGGATCAAGCCCCACATCAGATTCTGTGCTGACCATTGAGCCTGCTTAAGATTCTCTCCCCCTACCCATGCCCCTCTTCCCTGCATGTACATGCTCTCTTTCTCTAAAATAGAAAAAAAAAATCAACAAAAATTAATAATGAGCAGTGAGAAGAACAAAGCCGTATGAGAGTGAACATCACGGAACTCAATCTGAAGCCCTGGTTCTCAACAATCATCAAAGGAGGGGTTTTCTAACATAGGGCATGATTTTACAATACTGCTGATGGTCCAAGAGAAAGGCACAGTTCAATGACTTGTGGGAGAGGACAGTGATTTACAGCGTTGGCCTCACGTGTGAATCACCTGGGGAGTTTTAAAAAAATAATGATGCCTGCCTCACCCAGAAGATTCTGATGAACTTGGTTTGGGGAGGAGAGAAGAGCCTATGCTTTTTTCATAGCATGCATTTTTCAACATTTCCCCCAAATGATTCTAAGGTGCAGCCAAGTTTTAGAACCACTGGAAAATCCTATTCCTAGTACTTGTCTCCTCCAGATACTGCTACACACATGCTTATGAGCATACATGGGCACACACCCACGCTCACTCCTGCTCTTATAATTTGCAGCTTTGCAGGAAATTGATTCAATACTAAATGGAATGAGATAGAGACTTCAGAATACCTGAATTCAACAGGCACATGATTATCTTCTTACTGTGCTAACGAGGAGGGGTATGGTCTAGGAGTATATTGCCGTAATGGATTAGGAGAAGGGCTTATAGCAAGTGGTTGCTCTAATATATGCCTCTGACCTTTAAAATACTTTCCTTCAGTTAGCTGTGATCCTGACCCCATGCCAGTATTAGTGAGCGATGTGTTTATGCCAAGGGTCAGAACAATATACTGTGGTTTTCAGTGTCAGTTATAACACAGTACATGTCCCTGGCATCTTCTTTTCCTGTACCAGTGTCCCTGTGGCTGTCTTCTCTGTGAATGCTGTTTATACCTAGGCTTTTCCTTCTGAAGCTCTGTTAAAAAAAATTGAGAGTGTAACAGAACAAGAAGTGGTTTTATTTTCTGATAACAGTAAACTATTGCTCATATAGGAGTATTATATTTATTTCACATTTTTCCAGTGGTAAAATATTTGCCACCACATATATATAACACACTGAGTTTCCTTTATTTGAATGATGCTTTCTTGTAGTTGGTGAGGAATCCCTTACTTGGTGTGATTTTAGAAATGTTAAGAAAATCCTTCCTTCCCCCTTACAATTCAGAGTTAACTGTTCTGGAAGAGCAGCATGGTGGTAGGCAGAAAGGAATGGACCAGGAAGTTGTTGCAATAAGACCACAGCCGGGGTAAAGAATGGGGGTTGGGATGGAGCAGGGAAGGGCATTGATTAGAAGATCCTGCTCTGGGGAAGTAGTAGGAGAAATAGACTTTGGTTCTTGGTTCACGAGACATTCTGAGGGCAGACTTTATGGCTTAGGGCACTTTTAGAAAAGAAGGCAAGGGGAAAGCCTGGATGGTCACAGGATTTCAAACTTGTGTGGAAGAAAGAATGGTGACCTTGTTTATAGATTCTGGGGAGGCAGGAGGAGACAGAGCTAACTGATTTGGTTTCATAGATACTGGACTTCGAGTGCTGGTGGAAGTCCTCATGGCAATGTTCAACAAGCAGTTGGAGCTAAAGAGAAAGTTGAGAGCTAGAGACACAGATTTACTACCTTAGATGTGATAGTTAAGTCATGGGGAATTAGAAATTGGCACAGAATGGCTCAAAAGGAAAAAAGAAATAATGCCAGAATGTTGGAAGAATTCTATTATTTATGGTATCTGAACAGCAAAGTGTCCCATTGAAGATCCAGGCAAGGATGAAAATGGAAACCAGAATGTGGCCCAAGTCAGGGAAGGAGAGCTTCTCAAGATGCTCATCGTCAATCCTGCAAGATGCCACAGTGAGGTGAAGTAGGATAGCAATGGCTTATTGCTCTTACTTGCCACATCTCTCATCCCTTCCTTCTTTTCCTTTGGGTTATAGACCACTTTTCTCTGCTTTTCTTCTAGATCTTTATCCACTTCTTTTCCATCCCCTGGTTTCCTTTCCTTCTTTCACTCTTGCCCTAAGTATTGATTCTCTTGCCATGGTTCCATTGCCAGCCCTCTTCTTTCTCAATCCACACACTCTCCTCTCTATGACAGTAACCATAGTAACCACTACCCAAGTCAAGGAATGGGAACTTGGTAGCCATATTTTCCTGATCAGTTTTCAAACCTCTCACTATAAGTAACCACTTTCTGATCTTTACATTACCTATTTACTTACTTTTCTTTATAATTTTATCACCCATATACTCTACACTATAGTTTAGGTTTGCCTGTTTACTTTATTTCAAAGTGTGTCTCCTAAGTCTATTTTAATTCCTAGATGCCCCCATAGGTGGTGTTTGTTCTTCATTGAGAAGCATTTAGTGTCTAATGTCTCTCTGTGCTGTTAACAGCCACCAATAATCAATGCCCAGATTCTTTATTTCTTTAGATGTTGCAAAATGGTGACAGTTCTATCCATCATTTCCTCTTTATTTATTAGCTGAAATGGTTTTAAAAAGAGAAACTTTCCCTTATTTGCTAGTTGATTACCCAGTGGTAGAATTCTCAAAAAAAAAAAAAAAAAAAAAAAAAAAAAAAAAAACGGGCGGGGGGCAAAATGATAACTTGAAATCTTCCTTTATTTACTGATTTTGAAAATTGTCAGTTCTGCAGCCTCCTCCAAAGGCAAGTGATTAGGGTTAGGGTAGTGTGTGTGTGTGTGTGTGTGTGTGTGTGTGTGTGTGTGTGTTTGTGGAGGGGGCTTACAATTTATAAACTCAGGGATCAAATGATATTTGGTGTGTTTTGGTACGTTTTAACTGACAACAACAATTACCTTTATTGATGGTCAAATTGTTCTATCTTTGGTCAGTGGGAGTCTTTTCAAGTCGGTTCCTGCATTCTTAACCCAACCCTAAGAGTCTTCGGTAGTTTTCTTGCTGTATAACATTATTTTCTAGGCTCATCTTATACACGTGCTGCATCATGCCCGGAATCAGCCATTTCTCCAAGACCACAAGCTGGAAACAAGATGACGCTCATTACTACTGGTTAGGTCATCATTTCAGGGCTTTTCAATGGACTGAACTAGGGTATTTGAAGATTTAAAAAATTCCTCATGAGTTCATGACATTACTTCCCTTTCAAATTCAGCAGTACAGGATGATTAATCTCTTCCATTTAACATTTATATCCATTTATTCTCAAACCAATAATCCTGGTTCTCAAGGATATACTGATGATAGAATTAGATATCACAAAATCATTAATTTGCTTTTCCAAAACATTTTCAGAACAACAATCCCAACACTTTACCAATAGGATTATAGAAGGCAAGCAAATTAAACATTTTTTGACATATGGTTTCCTCCTTTTTCACAGTTGTTTTACAATCTGCACTATCAGAGCACAGAGATCTTTTATACTTTTGTTCTCTTATCTTTCATTTAAATATACTGTACATGTAAAGCCTTTTAAAAAATATTTCTTTTAGGTAATCTCTACACTCGATGTGGGGCTCAAACCCACAACCCTGAGACCAAGAGACACACACTCCATTGACTGAGCCAGTCAGGCGCCCCTAAATATATTGTACATTTAAACTATACATTTAAATATATGTTCATTGTACATTTAAACATACATTTAGTACTCACCGTACATTTAAATATATATTTAATGCTCACTGCCAGCATTTAAGCTGATGTGTCTCCAAGGCATTTTGGTTGATTAAAGCTCTTTCTCTAGTAAATTCTAAAGAAGGACTCCTGAGAACAATATTCTCTTAGTTCCTGCGTGCTGGTGACAATCTGTCTGCTACCTTTTTACTTGAAAATAAGTTTTGCCTGGATTGAAAGTCCTTGGCTCACATTTTCTTCTTTTGGGTACTTTAAATATGTTACCCCATTTTCTTCTAGAAAAAAGTATTGCTATCAAAAAGTCTGATGGTAGTCATACTTTCATTCCCTTTTATGTAATTTATTTTTATCTAGATAACAAAAAAATTTCCTTTTCTTTAAAGTCTAATAATATATAGTTCTTTTTTTTTAATATTTTTATTTATTTCTAGGAGAGAGAGAGAGAGAGCGTGAGTAGGATAGGGTCAGAGAGAGAGGGGGATACAGAATCTGAAGCAGGCTCCAGGCTCTGAGCTGGCAGTCAGCACAGAGCCCGACGCAGGGCTCGAACCCACGCTCAACCGACTAAGCCACCCAGGCGCCCCTATAGTTCTTAATATTTGTTCTGTTTCATGGTTTTAGTTTTCTTTTGCGGAGACTCATATTATTCATTTATTGCATTTTCTTTGCCTGTCTTCTGTATTGTCACTTTCCACCTAATCCAATTTATCTTTCCCTTCATTATTTTAATTTTTAATGTTCTATTTCCATATCTGTTGTGTTTGTGTGCTCTTGTGTTCCTTCTAATTTAGTTTTCACTTCTGAAATGATTTTTCTTTTTTTTTTTTAATGTTTATTTATTTTGAGAGAGAGAGAGAGTGTGTGTATGTATGTGAGAGAATGAGGGAGAAAGGCAGAGAGAGAGGGAGAGAGAGAATCCCAGTAGGCTCCTTGCTGTTAGCACAGATCCCAATTCAGGGCTCAATCCCATGAAGCATGAGACCATGACCTGAGCTGAAATCAAGAGTCATACACTTAACCAACTGAGCCACCCAGGTGCCCCTGAATTAATTATTCTATATCTCTAGTTTGCTGATAGTTTCATCACTTTCTGAGATTTCTAGTTCAGATATGTGGTTTCCTTCCATATAATTTACTGTTTTTGATAACTTTTTTGCTCCATTTTGAAATGGTAGGTTATATTTTTCTTCTGTCTTTGTGGGATTCTTTCTGAGGGATGTTATTCTGCATCTTTATCTCTTTGATCTCAACCTTTTCTATTGAACATGTTAACGTAAAATTAGTTTTCCTGAAATTTTAGAATAAGCTGGCTTCAAGAGAACTTTCCTGACTTCACAGACCTCCTTTTCTTATTAATTTACAGTGTGCTAAAAAAAAAAAAATATGGCAATTTACTTCCTTATATTTCCTGGTCCCATCTGCATTTTCTTCCTCTATTGTGTCAGTTGCTCTGCTCAATTTGGATTCTGTTTTAAGCAGTTTCTCCTCGGTGTGGGTCACTTGGAAGGGAATTTTGGCTATTCTATATTGAGGAGAGTTCATAGACCATTTCAGCCCCTGCACACCTTCCTCAGAACCCCTCTAACTCATATGTTATTGGGATGTGCAAACCCCTTACAGTTTCACCTGCTGTTCTTCATTTTGGCTGCTGAGCTTTTTCTAAGTGGCCACTGATGGTTATTTTGGAGTTCCTGGGGCCATCATCAGATGTCCTGTTGCTTCCCTTGACTTCCTTTGGCACAGATGCTAATGCCATGCAGATCTTGTAGCTGCCCACATTTGTGCACACTTGCTTGGATTTAGAAATCTCTGGAACATCTAGTCAACCAAGTTATATTGTAGATATTGGCAATGGGCCTTTGGTTTGCCATCCTAGTTTCCTTTCTTAGTTTTATGGAAGAGTTTGAGGACGTTAAAAATATACTACCACCACTGTCATCTCTCCCTTCCCCATTTCTTAAATGGTAATTTCCCCCAGACTTCAGTCTTTGACTGTCCATTCCTTTTACATACATATTTTTAAGTAAACTCATTAAAGCCTTCGCTTTTACCTTTATGTCCTCAACTTCTAGAGCCATATCTCTGGTTTCAACTCTCCCTTGTGCTTCAGTCCTTTTATTTTCTGCTGCCACAGGGCATCCTTACTTGAATGCCCCATGAGCACCTTAAACTTTCATCATTGTTATTGTATTTCCTCCATATTCTCACACCTGTTTCTCTTTTCTTGGGAAAAATGCCTATGTGGAAAAGATTTATTTTCTGACCAATTCAATGTTGTTGGCAAGAGATTCTCTCATCGTCCCTAAATCTCTGGAACAGAAATTACTTGTGATATTGGTCTGGAGAACACAAATAAGTGTCATTAAAATAGGATTCAAGGAGGTTGATTATTTTGCTTTCTTTTCTTTTGTCAATATAATATTTAAAAGTTTTATGACATTTTTATTTTATATGCTTTATATATATTTACATATATATTTATTATCAAAATAATACAAGTTTATTATAGAAAATTTGAAAAAAAAATAGAGAAGTCTCACAATCCCACCACCCAAAGATAATCACTACTAACATTCTGGATTTTTCCCTTAAATTATTTTTTCTGTTTGGATATATATTTATTACTTACAGTTTTGGTTAGTGTTTTTCTACGTCATTTAGTAATCTTTGAAAGCATGAATTTTTAATGATAGTATTTCATTATATGGATGCACTACAATTTATTTATATTGTAATTGGCATTTAAGATGTTTTTCAACCATTTTGCTATTGTAAATAACACTGTGATAAACATTACTGCATATTAAATTTCATGTATCTCTGATTATTTTCCTTTAGGATTAATTTCTAGAGGTGAAACTGTTGAACCAAGATACATATTACTACCTTTTTCTCTAAGAATTGCGTACCAATTTACTGTCAGTGCATAAAATTCAAAATTTCTTCATGCTGCTATTAAAAAGTCTTTGCCAATTTAATAGACCACAAAAGGATTTCATTGTTATTTTAACTTGAATTGGCTAGGTTACTAGGATGGTTCAATGTCTTATCATATACATAATAGCCATATGTATTTCTTTTTTATTACTTCTCTGCACATGATTATGATGGATGGGAAGAGCCTATTCTGTCCAGTGTCCACATGTTACAATCCTTGAAGGACTTTTTCAGCCACAGTCCCTATGTCATCATTAAAATGATTTATTGAAACAATATTATGAGTATACATTTTTCTAAGGATTTATCTATTTATCTAATATATCTATATCTATATCTATATCTATATCTATACACACACACGTATATATCCAGTAGGATTTTTAATATGAGTGTCTCACATGTTCCTTTTAAATAACAATATTATTTAAAATATTGTTAAATAATCGATGACCACCAATGGAGAACAGCAGGTTCTCCCTCACACCTGCTGATAACAGTAATGGCCATCATTTATTCTACTTGCTAAGCACTTTATAAACAGTGCCTCATTTAACACAGCTTCATGAAGTAGGCATTTGTTTCTGTGTTTTACATAACTAGGTGAGCCTTAGACACCCCAGGCACATTGGCTGCGGTCACATAACTATTGGGTGATAAAACTGGAACAGAAGCTCACTTCAAAGTCCACCTTCTGAACCATTATGCTCTAGGGCTTTTCCTCACTCAGTGGTTTGTAACCCTGCTGCACATTAAGATCACTGGAGAACTTTTAAAAAGTACTGGTGCCAAATCACATAATGCAAACAAATTGCATCAGAATCTCTGGGGTGGTGCCCAATCATTTGTATGTTATAAAGGCTTCCTGGAGAGGGCAAGATGGCGGAGAAGTAAGGAGCTCCGTACTTGCACTCGCGCCCATACATCACACAGAAAAGATCTGAAGCCATTGGAAACCTTACAAAACCTGAGAGATTGGGAGAAAAAAGACGCAGAATCCACTGAGAGAGTC